>NC_059131.1:83695723-84001437 GCF_020740605.2 Lemur catta
ATACATTCATATTGTTAAAAAACAAAGCTTTACAGACTTACAAATCTACCTGCCAGTCACTCTCATCTATTCCTACCAATACTCCATTACTTTCTTTGATTTAAGGGAATCATGCAAGTTTGTCACAGATCCTTCTAGTCCTCTTCTTATGCATTATTAAATGTATCTGTCTATGTAATAGATCATATACAAATCAATGTACCTCATTAACGTTTTTAGCCCATCCTGCTTTCCTTTATTTTTTAAATATATTTTTTTCCTACCATAAGCAATTGCTCCTTTACATTTATCCATTTTTTTCTAATGAACATAACCACAAGCATTTCTCATATTATTAAATATTCTTTAAATATATTAAGACCTTTGTCATATGCTATACCCATTTTGGAACATTTATATTGTTATAAAATATTTGCTATTATGAAAATGTGGAAAAGAAAATATTTGCATTAATATTTATTTACATTTCAGGTTAGGTCTTTGGCATTGATTAAAAAAAAACTGTGAGACTTTTTATACAGATTAACACATTTTTCTTCAGACAGGGTATATCAATTTATATTTCCATTAGTAGTTACGTGACGGACCATCTCCCTTATTTTAGTTACCACTGAGTATAATTATTTTTTGTTCTGTGTTAAATTGATTAGTAAAAAATTATTTTATTAGATAATATTCTATTTTTATTTCCTTTATTATTGCTAAGGCTGAATGCTTTGGGTTAATTAACTCTTTGAATTTTTTAATCTTCCAAATTAAAATTGCTGATGTAATTTACCCATTTTTAAGTCTGTGACTGTATTTCTATCAATTTACATGATCTATGGTTTTATTGCTATTTCTATATGAAAGAAAATTTTTTGTGAACAGTAATTTTTCCTAGTATCCCAACATTATTTTCCTTTCCATTTTGATTGTGATGATTATGACATACAAATATTTTTAATCCTTATATGGTCAAATCTTCATTATTTTCCATTGTTTTTAATCTTAGGAAATTTTAAGTCAGAGAATCTTTACTTACTTACCTATATTGTATTATACTGTCTGTAGCCTATCCATAAATTTTTTGGAGTATGTTAAGTTTCATTTTTTCACTTGTCAGTTTAATTTTTAATATACAGCCAGTTTTCTTCACATTTTTATCAAATAAACCATACATTTTTCTAAAGTTGTTTCTGTGTTTTTTATTACACATTAAGTTATATTAAATCAATGAAACAGAGTCTGAGAGACCATTTAGAAACCTTTCAGTCCACCCACTCTGGAATCTAGATTGGCTCTTTACATTTTGTCCTTATATTTTAACAATATCATTTAAGTAAAATTAATACACAATAAATTGCATATATTTAAAGCATACAATTTAATAAGTTTTGGCACATGTACATACGGGAAATCATCAACACAGTCAAGGTAATATAGGTATCAAGTACCCTTAAAAGTGTCCCCTATGCTATGTAATCCCTCTCCCCAACCCCTCTAACCACACCTCCAATGTTGCCCAGGGAGCCACTGCTCTGCCTTCTGTCACTGTAGATGGGTTGCATTTTATTGAAATTATGTAAATGGAATCATAGGGTATGTTGTATTTTTTTTGTGACTTCCATTAATCAGAATTATTTTGAGATTCATCCATGTTATAGCATGAATCAATAAGTCATACCTTTGTATTACTGAAAATTTCCCATCATATGAATGTTGAGGGACACTGTTTGCTCATTCACCTGTTAATAGACATTTGAGTTGTTTCCAGTTTATGGCTATTATAAATTTGCTATGATCATTCACATACAAGTCTCACTTGGCAGGCTTAGTGTTTTTAGTTTTAGACATTCTAATATGTGTGTAGTGGTATTTCATTATACATTTAATTTTCATGTCCTAATGACTTATCACATTAGAATATTTTCATGTGCATATTTCCAAACCATACACACACATACACACACACACACACACACACACACTCACACCCTTTTTTGGTGAAGAATAGTGTGTTCAAATCTGTTGCCCATTTATAATGGCCTGTTTAGTAGATTACTTGAGATTTAAGAATTCTTTATAGATTCTGGATACAAGCACTTTAACTGAGACATGATTAACAAATATTTTTTTCCCCAGACTGAGGCTTGCTTTTTCAATCTTTTAAGAGTGTCATTTAAAGAGCAGAAGTTTATAATTTTGATGAAGTCTAATTTATCAGTTAGATCTTTTATGGATAATGATTTTGATGTTGTAGTTAACTAATGTTTGCTCAACCTAAGGTCACAATGATTTTCTCCTAGATTTCTATCTCTAAATTTTGCATGTCAGTATATGATACACTGCATTTAAGTTTTGTATATAATATATAATACATTCTGAAGTTCATTTTTACTTATGAATATACAACTACTCCAGGATTATTTGTTGAAAAGCTAGTCTCTGTTCACTTAATTACCTTTGCTCCTTTGTCAAAAATCAGTGGTCCATGTATGTACCATTCTATTTCTAAACTCTAATCTACTTCACTAAACAATACCATGTAGACAATACCACATTGTCTTCATTGCTATAACTCTGTAATAAGATTGAAATAGAATAGTCTTAGATTTCCAACTGTGATCTTCTTAAAATTATTTTGATTATTCAAAATTATTTTGATTTGCATTTTCAAAGGTATTTTAAGCATTATGTTGTAACTTTGTACAAAAAAATTCTGCTGGAATTTTGATTATGGTTGTGTTGAGTCTATAGATTAATATGGGGAAAATTGACATATTTTTTCTTTTATAATTTTATCTCTTTTTATTATTTCAATAATTAAGAAGGTAGAAGTGTTTATTGTTACGTGGATTAATTATATTACTATAATGTTGAGGATGGAACTTTTAGCATACTCAACAACAGAATAGACCAGTACATTGTACCTGATAGAAAAATTTTTATCCCTCATCACTTCTTAGTTTCCAATGTTCATTACACCACTTTATGACTGTGTATACTTATCATTTATCTCCACTTATAAGTAAGAACATGTGGTGTTTGTTTTTCCATTTCTGAGATACTTCACTTACTAAAATGGTCTCCAGTTCCATTGAAATTGTTGCAAAAGGCATTATTTTATTATTCTTTATGGCTGACTAATCCTCCATGGATGGGGTGTGTGTTTGTGTGAGTGTGTGTATAATACCTTTTTTTAATCCACTCATCAGTAAAAGGGCATTTAGGTTGATTCCATATCTTTGCTATTATGAATTGCACTGCAATAAAATTTGGGTGCAGTTATCTTTTTTGAAAAATGACTTCATTTCCTTTGGGTAGATACTCAGCAGTGGCATTGCCAGATTGAGTAGTAGGTCTACTCTTAGTTCTTTGAGGAATCTCCATACTGTTTTCCGTAGAGGCTGCACTCATTTACATTCCCGCCAACAGTGTATAAGTATTCTTTCTTTTACCACATCTGTGACAACATCTACTGTTTTTTGATTTTTTAATAATGGCCATCTGATAGGGGTAAGGTAATATGTCACGGTGGTTTTAATTTGCATTCCCCTGATGATTAGCGGTGTTGAGCATTGTTCATTTTTTTATTGGCCATATGTCTATCTCCTTTTGAAAAAAATCTGTTCACATATTTTTTCATGTTTTTTGATAGGGTTATTCACTTTTTTCTTGCTGATTTGTTTGAATTCTTTATAGAGTCTGGATATTAGCCCTTTGTCAGATGTATAGTTTGTGAATATTTTCTCCCATTTTGTGGGCTATTTACTATGTTGATTATTTCTTTTGCTGTGAAGAAACTTTTAGTTTAACTAAGTCCCATCTGTTTAGTTGTTGCTACATTTGCCTTTGGAGTTTTAGTCATAAATTCTTTGACTAGGCCAATGTCCTAAAGAATTTTTCCTACATTTTCTTATAGAATTTTTATGGTTTCAGGTCTTATTTAAGTCTTTAATATATTTTGAGTTAATTTTTGTGTAAGATGAGAGTTAGCGATCCAGTTCCATTCTTCTGCATATGGCTATACAATTTTCCTAGGGCCATTTATTGAATACATGCATGTTTTTGTCTACTTTGTTGAAAATCAGTTGGTTGTAGCTACATTGCTTTATTTCTGAATTCTCTATTCTGTTCCACCCATCTATGTGTCTTCCTTTATACCAGTCCCATGCTGTCTACCAGGTTACTACACCTGTGTAATATAATTTGAGGTCAAGTAATGTGATTCTTTCAGGTTTGGTCTTTTTGCTTAGGATTGCTTTGGCTATTTGGGCTCTTTTCTAATTAAATATTAAATTTAGTATTTTTTTCTAGATCTGTGAAAAATTCCCTTGGTATTTTGACAGGAATTGCATTGAATTTGGGCAGTATTGACATTTTAATGATGTTGATTCTCCAATCCATGAACACGGGATGTTTTCCATTAGTTTGTGTCACCTATGATTTCTTTCATCAGTTTTTCATAGTTTTCCTTATAGAGATCTTTTACCTCCTCATTAAGTATATTCCCAGGTATTTTATTTTCTTTGCAATTATTGTAAGTTGTGTTGAGTCCCTGATTTGACTCTTATCTTGACTGTTATTATTATATAGAAATGCTACTGATTTGTGTACATTAATTTTGTAACCCGAGACTACTGAATTTATTTATCAATTCTAGATGTCTTTTGGATGATCTTTTACGGTTTTCTAGATAGAAGTCATATTATTGAGAAGTCATCAATTATTGAGAGAGTTGTTGAAATCCCAACTATAATTGTAGATTTAATTATTTCTCTTTTAATTCTATTACCGTTGGTATCATGCATATTAAGACCCTGTTACTAGGTATATAAACATTTAGAGTTATGTTCTCTCATTGAGTTATCCTCATTATGATGAAACGGCCTTATTTAACCCCACAATACTCTTTGTTCTAAAATCTCTCCCTGATATTACTTTAGCTTCCTTGTTTAGTCTTAATCTGGTATAACATTTTTCATCCTTTTACTCCTAAATTATTTGTTCCTTTATTTTTAAAGTGTGTTTATTTGTAGGTGGCATGTAGTTGGGCTGTCTCTTTTTATAAAAATTGACAGTCTGTTCATCAATTGTGTTATTTAGACTATTTACCTTTAAGTAGTTATTGATCTTACTAGCTTTAAATATAGTATCTCAATTTTTTGTGTGTTTATCCTTTCTTTTCTCTGTTCACTTTGCCCTATTTTTTGGCTTCTTTTTATTTAATCCAACAATTTTTGTTATTACATTTTACTTATGTTGGCTTACTGAGTACATTTGGATTTGTTCTTTTAGTGACTTATTTAGCTTTAGCTTTGAATTTTTAATTTAGTATTCTCTATCATCAAGAGATATAGTATTTCACATAGAGTACAAAAACCATATACTATGCCATACTATTTTTTACTTGAATTTTCCCCAATGTTTGTGTAATTGCTGCCATGCAATTATTTTTTACATGCAGAATAAACCCTAAACTGAAAGGTTATTGTTTTAAAACACTCATTCATCTTTAAAGTGAATTAAATAAAAATATAATTGTCTTATATTTTTATCTAAGTAGTTATTACTATTGCATGTGCTTGTTTGCTGAAAACTCAAGAACTGCATTCAGTTATCCAAAATTCTTTCTCTGTAGCTCTGTCCTTTCAGTATTCTATAATGCAAACTCCAACTATCTTTGCCACCCCAAACTCTCAACTCCATCTCCTTAATTTGCAGAGACTACAAGTCTCCTCCAGGGTCTTACATCTCTGCACAACATCCTGGAGACATTCATGGCAATAAGAAAGGAAAAAAATAGGGCTCACATCCATTGTTTCCCAGCTCTCAGGATCACTTCCCCTTTTTGGCTGATATCCATTGTCTTGTAAAGCTTACTTGTGGGGGTTAGAAAGCACATATACACACATTTGCACTTAGCAGTCACTAGACATGTTGATATGTCAGTATGACAGAAAGTCACACGTAATAGCTCCCTCCCTCCGACATTACTTATGATAGTATCTATCTTGTTATCTAGATGTAGGAGCGGACCTAAAAATCATTCTATTTAATAGCTCTCTGTCAGAATTGACGCAATGAGCTCCAGATGGTGGTTTTTAATGGCTTAAGTTATACTATCAACAGAATTGCTGAGAACAAACCCTCTGGTTTTATATTTAACTCTAGGACCTCAGGAACTCTTTACAAAGAACTGTTCTATAGCCCTTTTGACCAATCTTCGGTACCTTCTATACCAAATCAAACAGAACTAAAACTCACTACATGTGCCAAGACACAAGCTATGGCTTCTCTCTCCTTATGAAAGATTTTCTCTCCAGTACTATTTTTTTCCATGTTATTTCTCTTTGTGTAAGTGCAGACATTCAACAACCAGACCTTAATTTAACAGAAAATAAAAGCAAGACAAGTGTCAAGTACTACTATATCTGTCCTTTTCTATGATTATTTCTGTTTTGACATTTTCTTTGGCAACTCTGAATTAAATACAAAATGATGGATGTGTATTCTGAATGAAGGTTAATATCCACCCAAGGTATTAAGTGACACTTAGGTTTTTGTGGGTTACCCCCACTAGCATGTTGACTTATAGTGATGTTTGGGGATTGGAATTCTCTTTCCAAAATGAAGTAAATATATTTCAGCAATTTTACTGCAGTGAATAGCTGATATAACCTGAAGATTTCATGTCTTCAGCAATGATATGGGAATTCTTGGTTCTAAAAGTAATGGCAGAGGAGTAGAGGAAAAAGAGTCTCCTTGGTTCAACTTTAGAGAAGATAAAAATGGATAAAAATAAAACAATAACTAAAAAGGTAAAAAAAAAAATCAGTGAAATGATAATACCAGTAAGAGTAAGGATGATAACACACCTACATCAATTTGTTTCACAAAATCTTTACATAGATAATATTTCATTTGATTCTCATATCAACTCTAAACATAAATATTAATTCCCATTTACATTTTAAGAACACAGAACCTGGGTGGGGTTGAGAGGAATACGTAGAACTCATTCGATAACCAAGCATATACTAGCCAAGTCACATTCAGCAAGTACCATTTTGTGCTTCAATTTTTTCCTTGGCAAATAAGAATGATATTTAATTCATAAAATTTCTGCAAAAGCAATGACATCACCTATATGAAACTTTCAAGAAATATATTTTACTTATAATATGTTACAAAAATATTGTTAAAAAGTCATTTTCCCATGACTTCCCATTATCAGTACCTAATAAATCTATTAATCCAACTTTTATGATTTAAGATATGCAATTTTTACTCACTATAGTTTCTTTCCTACAAAATATTAATTATCACTATTATCAACTTCAACATCCATTGTACTTGTATGTGTATTTAAGTTAGCAAGAACATTTAACAGAAGACAAAAATAAAAATAATAAGAAGACATGGGTTTTAGCAAGAAATAAGCATCTCTCCATAAATTCTAGGAAAAAGAAAACACATTTTATTGCGGTTTACTGCATAGAAATTAGCTGCTCACCTTATTTACAAGAATGAGTTAATAAAATAAAAATGAAGCTTTACTGAGTGCTTTCTATATACCAGGCACTATTTTAAAATATTTGCTTGCCTACATCATTTAAACTTTACATCTATGAGGTTAAATATGATTATTACTATTATTATTAAAGCTTAGTGTACTGAATACATGAGCTAGGACATGAATACATATTTGTTGGACTCTAACAAGCATGTGTTTACTCAATATTGTACACAAACTCCAATAATAAAAATAATAGTATCAACAACAACAAAGAATATTGAGCATCATTATAATGCTGAACGCATACTAGACATTCATTTTCTGTAAATAGTTGATATCTGCATACATGCATAGAGGGATTTATTAGGAGAATTGGCTCACACAATTACGGAGACTGAGAAGTCTTACAACAGACAGTCTGCAAGCTGACCCTGGGATGCCAGTAGTGGGGCTAAGTCCAAGTGTGAAGGCCTGAGAACCCTGAGGGTTGCTGGTCTAAGTCCCGAAGACCAGCTACCAGAGAGCTGGGATTTCTGATACCCAAAGGTGGAAGAAAAGTATATCCGAGCTCCAGGAGAGGCAGAGAGAGATCAATTTGCTTTTCCTCTGTCTTTGTCCTATCTGGGCCCCCAGCCAATAGCATGGTGCCTGCCCACACTGAGGGCAGAATTTCCCCTCTTAGTCCATTCAGACTCACATGCCAATCTCTTCTAGAAACACCCTCACAGACACATCTAGAAGTAATGCTTTGCCAATTCTCTCTTATTTTCTCCCAGTATTCCTTAATTCAGTTAAGTTGATACTGAAAATTAACCATCACACTTTGAGATCATCTTTCAAATTAAAAAAATGATTATTAAATATAATTTAGACATTCTTCTAGCAGGAAAACTTGAATTTAGTGACCTGTTGAATTCTGTTTACATCATGAATTGAGAAGCCTCCTTGGTATATTTCTGTTAATTCTTTTCCTGATTATCTTCCTTTCCTCTGTGAGTATGAACTTGAAACATCATAAGAGCAAATGGAGAAGTGTGCTTTATACTTTTAAGAGGAATGGAAAGTAGCACAGAAGAGCTACTTTTTGTACTACAGTGGAGATAGGTCTTAAAAGAGAGATAATATTTTCCAAATAGAGGCCTGGAAACTATCTCATTCATTGCTATAATTGCTATATACCCAGGTCCTAGACAAGGCAGGGTAAGATGACCAACTATAATATTTGTGCAAAATATGAAATGAAAGGGGACACAAACATATTACCTAATGCATGCAAAGGAGCCTCCCATAAGCTATAACAGATTCTCAAAGAGTTTTAGTAAAATTACGAATCTGAATAATGTAAATTACATTAAGACATATTACTATTTTTTGGTATTGTTTGCAATAAAGGGTAACAATGAGTCGTGGTGAAATGTAATTCTAATTTTAACATCAGACCAATTATTTTATCTGGGAAGCTAAAAGCTGCTATGACCCATGTAGAACCAGTCTTCCTAAGAATCATTTCCATCAAGTAGGGTTGGTTGCTGCATTCATCAATTCCAAGGCATTTAAGTACAATTTATCTGCAAGATGTGAGTTGCTAGAAAGTAAAGATCATGCTTCAACTAACGCAGTTTATGGAGTGCCTAGTAGGATGCTTGGCATAGAGTAGGAGCCCAGTACATGTTGTATGAATAAGTGAATGTCTCAGAGCTTGCATCTGACAAGGTGCATTGAATGACTGGACTTCAAGTCACTAATCCAACCCAAAGAACAAAAATCAATAGAAATTGTTCCACATTAGAGGTGTTATATTAGGTGCTGGAATTAATTAAGAAACATAAATTACATATGAGCCACCTAGATGCAGAAAAAAAAAAAACAATCATAAGTAAAATTTTAAAAATTCAAGGCACAATAAATATGATTTCATATAGATAATGACTGAATTTCTCTTCCCACTTGTTATATATTATTTTAGCATTTACACTAACTTCTTTATGTTTTAAGATAAAAATAATACATAATTAGATTCGATAATTGTTATTGTCTATTAAAAGTTTAACATCTCTGTCTTGAATTCCCTTAGAAATTATTTATGTCATGGACATTCTGTAAATAAAAATGTATAACATCATAGATCATGACAAGAAACTTAGCAAAAGAGAACACAAAATTCCAAATTACTCTGTTGGTTCTTCTAGTAGTGGTATGTATCAATCTCTTTTAAATCAGAATAGGTGTACTATTAGCTCAGCAATTTAGAATTTAATGTAAAAACTAAGATACATTTCTGTTTCATCATATAAATCATGTCCTAACTATCCTGAGTGTGAAAGTCAGAGCTTATATGTAAGTTTCTTAAAATGTAAAAGTCAATTAATCACTTTCTCTGATTACCAGGCCCATCCCCTCCCAGGCCAGGTTTCTTATGCATTTTTAGTCTGCTGGTCAGGTAAGAAAGTGGAGCTAAACCCTCGTGGGGGTGCTTGCTTCTTTCTAAAACAGTGGCCTCTCCATTGTCTTTAAACAAATAGAGAATTCTAGCCATTAATAGAAAGGAGTGGGCCACTTCCATAAGCCCAGAGTGTTCAGGAGAATATTGGGTTTCAAAGTTCTTGAATGCTTTATCTCAGAGGTCCCCACTCTGTGTCTCACTTTGTCCTTGATCTGAGTCTATCAGACTTTCGAAGGTTGAGAATTTAATCTTCTCAGGAGCTCTGCTATCCTTATAATTAAGTCCTAGCCCTGATGCTCAGCTATGTCTACCATTTAGCTGTAGGAAATGGGTATATATTAATATGCCACCAAGGAGGTTCCCTACTTTTACATTTTGTTTCAATTTGGCAGATAATACTCCTCAGTTTTTCATTGTATTTCTGCAATGCATTAATACACACAAGATGAAATAGATTTTGCCACCTCTATAGATATAATTTCTCCAGAACCTCTAGAGCTGATTAGCTTTAGGTGACCCGGCAAATGTTTGTGTGTGTCCCCCTCCTCCTCCGCATTTCATACAAGAAGGAGAATCAGAAGTATATCACATATGCATGGGATGGAAAAGAATATACATTTGTGCTCTTGCTCTACTATGTTAATTCCTCCACCCTCATTATAATACAATTGTTAGGGACAGAAAAACAAGTGAGAGGTAATGGAAATCAGAATAACAAAAAGGAGAAAGCAGTTATAGGAAAATAATAAGGAAGAAATGGTTGCAGAAAAATAAAAAAGGGAATGGTTCTTTCAGTCTTAAAGAATGGGGTAATTAGGCCATGGAACACTGACCACCAGGGAGTGGAAGAACACTATAAACAGTTAGTGGAACATAACCTGTAAGTGATGTCCATACCTGGAAAGAATTCAGTCCACAAAGCAGTGATGTATAGTTTTGAATAATTATAACTAAACTTTACCTAAACTACTAACATATAAAAAGAAAAACATAGACGTAGACAGGGTCTTCTCCACTCGTGTACACAGACCCATTTCCCCTTAGGAAACATACTTTCACTTTGCACCCTTAAACTTTCCTTATAATAAATTCTTCACGTGAATGCTTGCTGAGTGTCTGTCATCTCTGTCTGTTGTTCAGGCCAAGCTTGCGATTCCTCCAAGCAAAGAGCCCTAGAATTGGGACAACACTTCAAAGTCCAGCCATAGACTGAACTGTGACACAATCTGAAGGGACCTGGAGAGACTATACATTCTGAAAAATAAAATATTGTTCCACTATATCAATGACATCAGTGAAACTGGATGAACAACAAATGGCAAGTGTGTTGGGAGTCTTGATGAGATTTATGCACTGCACATGGCAGGTGATAAACCAAAGATTCAGGGTTCTGCCATACCAGCAAAGATTTTAGTTGTACATGGGCGAGGGCATGCTGCAACTTCCATTACAAAATAAAGAGCAAATTTTTTGCATCTTATACCTCCCACTAACAGGAAAGAAGCTCAGTTCCTGATAAGATTCTTTGGATTCTTGAGGCAGCATGTCCACAGTTGGGAATACTGCTACAACACAGTTCCTTGTGGCGTGGATGGCTGCCAGTTCTGAGTGGGTCCCAGAGCAGGAAAAGAATCTGCAGCAGGTCTAGGCTGCGCAAGCAGCCTTGCTATTTAGGCCAGATGACCCAGCAGATACTATAATATTGAAAGTATCTGGAGTCAGAAAAGATGCTGTATCAAGTTCACAACAAACCACAATAGAAGAATCACGACAGAGACTGTTAGGGTTCTGAGGCAAGGCCATGCTGTCTGCATCAGGGAGTTATCCACCATTAGAAAAACAGCCACGGGCATCCTACTAGGCCCTAAAAAATACAGCACCTGACCACAGAAGAGCAGGTGACAGAATGATGCCCAGGTGACATCCACCAGGACTTAGCATATACTACTCTTTCAATCTTGAGTATTCTAATTAAAAGATATAGCTACTAATTTTTTAGGTAAATCATAGTAGCCATTTTTAGTAAATACTTCTTTAATTTTTAATGATCTTAAAAATTTATTTAAAATTTTAAAATCTTGAATATATTTACATATATTATTGTCCTCTTCTGGAAAGCTTTTGTTTAAATCCTTTGATGATATGTCTATTTTTTTACTTTTTTTGTATATCAACAATATTTACTTTTAAAAATACTAATAAAATCAACATTTGTATTCCATTTCCTACCTCCAGTTTGCCCTTTAACTTATAGTTTTATTTATGGTGTTTGCAAGCATAAGAAATTGTCCTTATTCAATGTTTAGAAAGTAAATTTACTATCCATTTCTTCTGCTGTTTCTTCCTTTGATGTCAGTACACTAATTTAAGAAGTCAAGTGATTTAGTAAAAATTTTCATTTTAAGAAAAATGTTACTCATAACAAATTTGAAAAATACACAAAGATGAGGAAAAATCCTTCATAATACCAAAACCTTAAAGCCATCACTGAACGTATTTTAGCATATTTCTGTCCCACAATTTTACTATGTATATCTTTTGCATAGTTTAATATCAAGTGTACAATTTCCCCTTTCACTTTTTTCCCTTAACATTTTCCCATTGCATTAATGCTGGCTATGTACCACCCAACTAAGGGCATTAACCGTGACTACTGTTGGAAAGTTGGCTCGCTTCGATTTTTCCCTATTATAAACAATGCCACAATAAATATCTTTGTATATAATCTCCCCTTTTCTGAATCAATTATTTCCATTAAACCCGTTTGGACCAAATGGAATTCTGAGTCGAAGGACATGAAGTACTGAAGAACACTAAGGAACATTGCTAAATTTTTCTACAGGTGTTTCTTCCCAACACAATTACATGAGCCTTCACATAGCTCCCTACTGCTTTCAGTGGTTGTGTTTTGCCCTTTGAACCATACACACAGACATATGCATGTACACACAAGCAACTCTTACCTATGTTTTAGGTGGAAATTATAGTGATGTCTGCCTCCTTTGGTTATATTTTAAGGTAAATAAGAAGTAAATTGTGGCTTATGAGTTATTGATTGAAAGCAGGGTATCATTTGTCAAAGCAGTCATTGGCCTGAAATATCAGCAACTATACAAACACATATGCCCCAATCACAGATTTTCTGCTCATGTTCTGTTATGGAAACACAAAGGCTTATTGATCGCATTCTGGAATTAAAGCTCAGCTTGATGGTTGCAAACATACCATTGCCTATAATACATTTATTTTTGAGACTTGTTTAACTATAGCAGCTAAGAAAAATCAATGTGTGGGGCCCAGCTAGACTGACCTTTAACAAACAAAATAACCTTTTAAGTCTTTTTTTTTTCCCCTCCACCCACTCCTTATGCAATTTTAGCCCTGCTCTGTTATGGTCTCATGACCTCCTGGTACTTAGAGAATTCCACAAAAACTGTATTAGGTAGTTGGAGGTGAAGATGACTTGATCGAAACAGAAGGAGAAAGGGACATTTGCACAGGTTGTAATTAATGGCCCAGTGCAGAAGACCTCTATGGGCTTTAATTGATGCATCTTGATGCAAATTGACTTTTTTCATTTTTCTCTGCTCCCTCTTTCTGAGAAGTTTCTATCTGCCTTTGATAGAGTTAAATATGACACCTCAGGAATTAATGTCAGAAGATATGTTGGTTCCATTAATTCCTATTCAGCCACACACTTCAGTGTGGCCCCTCAGAGGGAATGCGTGTCCTCTGTTTCTCAAGTACATTTAGCTGATCCAGTGCCCAAGGATGTTTGCTAACTGCCTCTTTGCTCGTCTTTGTTGTTCTGCCCACATTGAAAGCCTAGTATGTCAATCTTATTAATATTTTAGTGTCAAACTTAATTTGTCAATGCTAGCACCTTTCCTTGTGCACTTCTGAAAAACAAGGGATCGGTTTGGAACCAAAGGCTTACTCGTTGAATACTAATCAACTGTAATGAAATTCCTTCTTGCTGAGAAAAAAAAAAGCTGGAAAATTGAATTTGGATCAAGTGGGGCAAAGGAAATAATAGGAAAAGAAACATTGTCTACAAGGAAGACAAGGTGTCAAGATTCACCGATTCAGTGGTTCTTTCCCCCAAGCTCTGTGGCCCTGGATATGTCAGTTTGGTGTCACTATTTCAGAATATAAACAACGTAATTTAAAAGTATTACCTCTTGAAGTTCTCAGAGTACACTTGCTCTAATCTACATTGATGGAGATATCACCAGAAACATGAACACTGACAGGAACACGTGTTTAAGCACAGTTTCCCAATCTCCTACATAGTTAGTGCCATTGTCCTTCTGGTCATCTTGTCCCCTCCTTCATCAAGATCAAGAATGCTACACCTACCCAGAACTTTGTTTTAGTTCTGGTTTCCAGTATGCAAAGCAACAATTTCCCCAGAAAACTGGCATCAGGAATGACTTACCCTTCTTAGGAGTTCTGTCCCCAGCCTAAACGAAAATGGAATTCTCCCTTCTGAACGCCCAGTGGCATAAAATGTAGTGTTAATAGAATCAAATAACAAGAAGCAGAAGTAGTGATTGTTCCTTCAAAGACTATTAGGGTCTCTTGTCAACCTAAACTTATAAAACAGCCTTCTGGAAAATTATAAGAAACTTTCACATCAGGTACTGCCTTAAATAGAAGAGCAATTTTCTAACATTAATGCCAAAGAATTACATTAACATGCAAGCCTCACTTCACCCAATTTCAACATCCTGTTTTCCTTACAATCAAGCAATGAGAGCACATCCTGAGGTTGGCACTAGTACAAAAGAAGCAAATTCACAGCTCCATTGAGATTAATGTGTTTATTTGTACAAGTAAAGGTGTGTGGCCAAATGTCACAACCTTCAGCTTAGAAAGCCACAGGTTTTTTTTCAAGTAAAATATAAATTTCATTTTTAATGGCATCAGCTAAAAGAATGAGAGCATTTTTCCTCCGTCCTTCCTGAGGATTCTTTTGTAAATGTTGGGAATGAATTGTTCCACTGTCACTTTCCCTTTTGCTCTTTTACGTTTCCTAGAACTGTTTAGAGTCTTGTTTTTCTACTGTAGACAAAACTACTTGGGGTTGGTGTTTTCTGGAGTATGTAAAACCTTCAGCTTCACAGGGACTTACTAGCTCACATAATATGATTGCATCCACAAGAGCTTGTTTTGTAGAGCCAGCTAATGTGAAATGCTTTCTAAAGAATGCTGTTCTGTGCCTCCAATGTAGGACCTTTCCTTCACCAACTAGAGAACCTCCCTTGCAGAGAGCGCAGAGATTTTTAAAAATGGTTCCATTTCGGGTTCCTGCTACATTTGCCATCAGGTCCTTCAGAAATGGAAGGAGGAAGAGAGAGTCATGAAGGACGTCCTAACTGTTTGAAATTACAGAAATTGGAAGCTCTACTGGAAAACAGCATGTTCTTTCCAATTATTAATACAAAGAGATAATTTAAGGTTTTAAAAAAATGTTATTGAAAATGTATGTTTTATTTTTTAATTGAAATAATAATTGTACATAATTATGGGGTAGAATTTTTTAGATACATATATACATTGTGTAATGATCAAATCAAGGTAGCATATGCATCACCTCAAACACTTGTCATTTCTTTTTTATTCTTTTTTATTTTTTTTATTTCAGCATATTATGGGGATACAAATGTTTAGGTTATATACATTGCCTTTGGCCCACCTGAGTCAGAGCTTCAAAAGTGTCAATCCCCCAGGTGGTGTGCACTGCACCCATTAGGTGTGAATATACCTATCCTCTCCTCCCCCTCCCATCTGCCCGACACCCGATGAATGTTATTACTATATGTGCACTTAAGTGTTGATCAGTTAATACCAATTTGATGATGAGTACATGTGGTGCTTGTTTTTCCATTCTTGTGATACTTCACTTAGTAGAATGGGCTTCAGCTCTATCCAGGATAATAGAAGAGGTGCTAGATCACCATTGTTTTTTGTGGCTAAGTAGAACTCCACGGTATATATATATATATATATATATATATATATATATACCACATTTTATTAATCCACTAATATATTGATGGGCACTTGGGGTGTTTCCACATCTTTGAAATTGTGAATTGTGCTGCTGTAAACATTCAAGTGCAGATGTCTTTTTTATAAAATATCTTTTGTTCCTTTAGGTAGATGCCCGGTAATGGGATTGTTGGATCAAATTGTTGTTCTATTTGTATCTCTTTGAAGTATCTCCACAGTAATTTCCGCAGAGGTTTTACTAGTTTGCAGTCCCACCAGCAGTGTGTGAGTGTTCTTATCTCTTCATATCCACACCAGCATTTGTTGTTTTGGGACTTTTTAATAAAAGCCATTCTCACTGGAATTAAGTGACATTTCATTTTGGTTTTGATTTGCATTTCCATGATGATTAGAGCTGTTGAGCGTTTTTTCATGTGTTTCTTGGCCATTAGTCTGTCTTTTTTTGAAAAGTTTCTGTTCATGTCCTTTGCCCACTTTTTAATGGGGTTGTTTGATTTTTTTCTTGCTGATTTTCCTGAGTGGTAGATAGATTCTAGTTATCAGCCCTTTATCAGATGTGTAGCCTGTGAGTATTTTCTCCCATTCTGTAGGTTGGCTGTTTGCTGTCTTAATAGTTTCCTTAGCTGTGCAGAAGCTCTTTTCTAGCTATTTTGAAATGTATAATACATTATTGTTGACTATAGAAAACTTAACATTTGTCCAGTATGTACCATGTGTTCTGTGCTTTATATTTTACATTTGTTATCTATCACAATCCATAGAAGATGCATGCTTCTATCCCCACCTTATATGAAGCAATCAGAGGAACTAAGTGATTTGTCTAGAACCACATGGTATTATAATATGGAAATTAAGAGTGAAAATTCCAGAATTGTAACACTTAGGTTCAAATTCTGTCTCCACTACTTGCCGAGTAGATTTAAATCCCAGTCTCAGGTGATGGGTACACTAAAACTGAAACTGGCCTTTACAAATTAATAAAAGGGTGCAAGGTGACAACTGTGGAAAGGGCCTAAACTTTGCAAAGCTATAGGTATAGCTAAAAAATAATGATAATACCCAGCCACTGTCCCCTAGTTTGCTGTCCTGTAATTGCTACTTGGCAGTCACATAGCTGTTACTTTCTCTAGAGAAAGGATATTTTCTGAGATACCTTCCAGGCCCTGCATTCCAGTGGGCTGGCTGACCCACCCAGACCAGCAGCCCATACCAAGAAACTGACTCACTGGTATTGCAACCTCCACCCAGGAACTGACTCAGTATAAGATGATTTCTATGCTCCTATAAATTTTGCCCCATACCTAGCCAATTAGCAGACCCAATTGCCTAATACTTTGCCGGTCAAACGATTACTATCTTTAAAAACCCTTTCTCTCAAATTCTCGGGGAGCTGTATTTGAGAAATTCCTCCTGTCTCCTCACTAGTGCTCAAAGAATTAAACTCTTTCTCCACTGCAATGCAGACTGTCTCAGTGTATTGGCTCTTCTCCGTGCAGCGGGCGATATAACCCAGTTGGGTGATAACAAAAACCTAGACTTCACCACTATACAATTCATCCATGTGACAAGAAAAAAACACAAAAACAAACAAAAAAACCCCAACATTTGTACCCCCTAAATCTATTAAAATAAAAGATATATTTAAAAAATAGAAAAAAAAACATTTTAAAAAAAAGATTTAAATCCCAGTCTGAGAGGCTGCACACTGGGATTAATCAATCTTCCTGCATAAAAAATTGTCATAATTTATGAGTTCTTATAAAATAAAAATGTAATACACAGAATTTAAAAAAATACTTTTAACATATGATAGATAAGATTTGATAACTAAGATATAGGAGAGCTTAAATTCTAAAACAAGTAAATAAAACAAAAAACAAATATATAATACAAAATAGGAAAAGTGTATGACTAGATAAGTAAATGAAGTAACATAAATAGGCAATAAACATACTTTTGGCTAGTTATCAGTGAAAATTTTAAAAATGAAAAAATGATAGTATTTAGTAATATATTACTAAAGAAGAGTAAATTATATTTAATGCTGAAGAAAACAAGCACTTTCATAAGCAACTGGAACAGTCTGTGCTCTTTTCTCACAGGGTAGGTTTCTAATATTTTCTAATATATCCATATTATTAAAAGTTGAAATATTTATTTATTCTAAAAAAAGAAATATCAGGATGTAGAGATAAAATACAAATGATGTTATCAACATCATTTATAGCATCATGAGTTACAAAACATCATTTTTATTTCTTAAAATCTTGAAAAAAAAATCTAAAGGTCATTCAATAGAGAATTAGTTAATTTATAGTAAATCCAAACAATGACATTTTCTTCATCTATATAAAAATGTAGTTGGTTAATGTATTTACTGACTTGAGAAGACGTCTTATATATTAAGTAAAAAAGAACAAAATGAGACAATACATTCTGTTTTCAATAGAAAAACATATATTATTAGCATTATTAATAAAAGATGATACTTGTTGAGCACTGTGTGCCAGATATTGTACTAAGTAATACACATACTGTTAAAGAATTCACCTTCCCCAAACTTCCATCCAAACCTCCTATAGAACCCACCCCTCTCCCCTTCCTAGGGGTGTATTAGGCAGATAGCCTTTGCCAGACCCCCAAGGAGATAAAGGAATGGAATGCAAGAGGGGAACTTACTTTCCTTATTCCTGTCAGTTGTTTGAAAAGTATTTACTCCTCCAAGAAAAATCTTCTATAAAACCCAAGGCTCTCCCCTTTTCTCTCTCTTTTTCTGCCTCCACCCATGTGCACCCAGATGCTCAAAATAAACAGCATTTTCCTACACTTGAGGCTTCGTGTGTCCCTATCTTGGCTCCAGACCTAATACAAACACACACACATATATATGCATATATGTACATATATGTATGTATAATACTATGCATACATTTGTTAATTAACTCTGAGTGATATTTTATTATTCCTATTCTACAAATGAGAAGACAGGAATAAAAGTTTAAGGAACTTGTACAATATCTCTCAGCTAGTATGTGGCACTACCAGGATCTGAACCCAGTAATATCTAATTTCAAATAAGAAATCAAAACCACTGGCCTGCAAATTTCTTTATTTTTTTACCTACCCCAAATGGGTATATGCATAATATGTATAGACACAAATTGCATAATAACTCATAATCATTAGTAAATTCTAAGCATGATTTAAACAATGGGCAGATTTCCTGGTGTTATGGACTGAATGTTTGTTTTCTCTCCAAATTCAAATGCTGAACCTCTAAACCTCAATTTGATGGTATCTGGAAATGGAGCCTTTGGGAGGTTGTATGGGTTAGAGAAGTCATGAGGTTGGCACCCCCACGGTGGGATTAGTGCTCTTATAAGAAAAGATACAACAGTGCTTGCACTCTCTCTCCACCATATGAGGTAAGAACATAACTATCTGTAAGCCAGAAAGAGAGTTCTTACAAGAACCGGAGGTACTGGCACCTTGATTTTGAACTTACAGCCTCCAGAACTGTGATAACTAAATTTCTGTTGCCTAAGCCGCCCAGTCTATAGTATTTCATCATAACAGCCAAGTTGACTAAGACAGCTTGTTAGGAAAGACGTACGTAAACACATATTTCAAATAGTTTTTGTTGACATTTTCAAAATTCCTTCTTTAACTTCTTACATCAGATGATATCATTATTATTTTACAAATGTTTTGTTGCTAAAGATGAATTTGTATTTGAAGGAGGACAAATGTTAGCTCTGCTAGAATCTTTGCTGGGATTTCTAAGCCATTTGTTCATCGTGTGACAATTAGTTCACCCAAACTAGATAATATAAACTGAAAGTACACATAACTAAGCAAGCACAAAGTACCTAATGCTGCAATAAGCAAAATGAAAATTATATTATATAGGTAATGTATTTAATTAAATTATAGGTTTTAATTAACATATGATATTTTATATAGTTTAATTATAATGTTCTATTTTATTATAAGTTCTTATAAATGAATTGTAATTTATTTATAATTAAAATACAAGTATATATAATTTTCAAAAGTCAACAAATAAGTGAAAACCACATTATTAAATGAAGATAATTTTATTATTGAATTATCTTTATCTATCTATATATCTCACTATTTTTTCTCTGTCTCTATGGTATTTATTTGCTCTACATTTCATTTCTGATAGTTTCTATCGCTGTGTCTTCGTACTTGCTAATCTTTTCTCCACGAACGTCTAAGCCACTGCTGATCATGTGCTGCTACTGATCATCTCTGTCATTTCAAGATCTCTTTCTAATGGCAAATTTTTCCCTAATGAGTCACACTTCCCTGCTTTTTCATAGACTAGTATGTTTTCAATCAATGCTGTACTTTGTTAGTTTTAAATTCCTGTTCCTTATTGCTAGATTTTATTTTATTCCTTTAAAAAGCATTGGGCTTTATCTAGCAAGTAGTTAGATATTTTTTTGTGTTACTTTAATAATTTTGATGATTTTTTTTTTCCAGACAGACTCTCGCTCTGTTGTGGGGCTAGAGTGCAATGGCCATCATCCTAGCTCACTGCAACCTTGAAACCCTGGGCTCAAGTGGTCCTCTCTCTCTCTCCTTATCCTCCACAGTAACTGGGACTACAGGTACTCACCACCATGCCCTGCTAAATTTTTTAAAGTTTTTGTGAAGATGGGCTGGGTCTTACTATTGATCTGGCTGCTATTAAACTTCTGGCCTCAAACCATCTTCCTGCCTCGGCTTCCCAAAGTGCTGGAATTACAGGTGTGAGCCAAAGATTACTTTTTATAAGTTTTGTTGCTGTTGGGGGTGAATTTAGAGCAGCACTTATTCTAGAAAAAAAATTTAGGCCCCTTAAAGACATGTTTCCTGTGTTGTTTCTACTGCTTGCACTGTATATCCAACAAGGTCTTTCCTGAAGAAATATCTAATGATATATGACTTTATATTATCTCTAATAATTTTTTGACTTATAGCTCCCCAGTAATGTTTCTTTCCTTGGGAGCTTTTCTTATCGGGCCTTGCTGGTTTTTACACTACACAAAAACAGAGCACTAGATGACATAAACTGAAAATCCACTAAACTAGGCCAGTAAAAACTATTTAGAAATACATGAGCAGATTATTATGTTAGCTAAAGATTCTAATGTCTGCCCCTTTCTGAGCCTGTGTTCCACACCTTTTCTACGATTACTTTTTCTTAAAACAACGTCCAAGCCTCTATTGCATAAGGACCTGTATATATGCTGTTGCTTCTATTAAAAAAAATTGCTTGTCTTTGCACAAAGTTGTCCTAAATTGCAGAGATCAATTAAATTCTAAATCTTACGTGCGCTAAGGCCTGAGCCAGGTGCTCAGGTGGCAGTGATTAAAATCCAATGGCAAAAAAAAATAGCCTGTGTCCCAGCATAAGCTTGTATAAATCATGAGGCTTAAAAGGCCACATCCACACAATAAGGCCAACATAACACATGCTGACCCTAACAAAAACTGACAGTTAAGAATATTAATCTTATGGACATGATGCCAGGGTTGGAATCCTTGCTCTGCCATTTACTATGTATATAACCTTAAACAACTTGTCTCTTTTATCTGTAGTTAAAGTTTCTCATCATTAAAATGGGAATAACGCCATGTTGCAGTGACTTTATATCATATGATAACATTGCTATGGACTGAATGTTTGTAGCTCCCCAAAATTCTTAATGTTGAAACCTACTCGGCATGAAGATATTACGAAGTGTGGCCTTTGGGATGTGACAAGGTCATGACAGAAGATTCTTCGTGGTATCACTATCCTCATAAGAAACAGAAGGGACCAGAGTTCCCCTTCTGCAGTGTGAAGACACAGTAAGAAGACAGCTGTCTATGCATCAGGAAGCAAACTCTTACCCGACACCAAATCTGCCAGTGCCTTGATCTTGGTCTTACCAGAACTGGAACAAATAACTTTCTGTCATTTATAAGCCACTTAGTCTATGGTAATTTATTATATTAGACTTAATGGACTAAAACACTGTGACATAGTGTTGTTATGAAGATTAAATTGATTCATTTGTGTCATGCAGATAACATGTTCTTTATAAGTATTTGTTAACTATACATACATACATATGATATACATGCATTAATTAATCAATCATAGTCTATTTCACAGAGTCCACAGCTGAACACACCCGATGAAATAAGGTCTGTTAGGGACAAAAAAACAAGAGGTTTTTTTTGGAATGATAGGAACTGAAAAACAAGAAGGAGAAAACAGTTAAAGAAAAACAGTAAGAAGGAAATAGTTACAGAAAATATAACCAGGGTAAACAGTTATTTCAGTCTTAAAGAATGAGTTAAATCAGATCATGGAGCAGTGACCACCAATCAGAAAATAGAAAAACATCATAAATGGTGACTTTCCCCATCACAGGTATAGAAGAAAGGAATGTCTGGAACATAACCTTAAAGTTATGTCCGTACCTGGAAAAATCCAGACCCCAAAACCCATGACATACAGTCATGAGTAATTATAACTGACCTTTACATCAACATATACTACTGGCACATGAAAAGAAAAACATAGAAGACAGTGTCTTCTCCACTCGCGAAGACAGACCGATTTCCCCTTAGGAAATGTACTTTTGCTTTGCACCCTTAAACTTTCCTTACAATAAATTCTTCATGCATACTTGCTGAGTGTTTGTCATCTCTCTCCATCACGTGGGCCAAGGCTTGTGATTCCTCCAAGCCAGGAACCCAAGAACTGGGGAAACACTTCAGGGTCCAGCCATGGACAGGACAGTGACAAGGTCTATGCCCAAATTCCAGCTCTGTCAGTGCCATCACCAGTATCATGGAGGAGGATTCATTACCATCCAGCTTACTGCATGGAGCATCTGCCCCTATGCTTCTGGCCCATGCTCCCTATCCTAGGGTTCGAAGTGTCTCAATGATTAGCATCCCTCTTACTTTCTGTAGTTCTGAACAAATTGAGAAATAAGATAAAGTAAGGGAGATGAAGCTAAAATACCACATTTATTGCTGATAAAGCTGATGTTAATGAAAGTGGATCATACTTGTGTTCCTCTGGGCTTTGTGACACTGAAGCTCAAATTTAAGGAAATTACCCACTCAGCATGACCGTCGCAACCCAGAACAGGTCTCTCCACACATGTTCTTTGTGTGTATGTGTATGTATGTGTTCCATCCTGTAAAACTTACGACAATAAGTAGAGCAGACATGTGTTCCTGCAGTCTCTTTGCACTGAAGAATAATGGAAGAGGAAATGCCTTGGCAATGCTTCTCCAATTCCTTCTTTCAAAATCACTTATCAGGGAGTTCCTCACTAATAGGGAGGAAGAAGTGAGAATATGGGAGGAAATTAGAAGTATTAGGCTAAGAGATGGCCAGTCAGCCATTGTTTCACCTCTTGAAACATGGATCACAAAACACATCCAAACTCCGTGGCCAAATATAACAATCATTTATTCTTCCTGATCTGAATCTCAGATGAGGATTGAATGATCTAGACTGGCCGCAGCTGAGTGACTTTGCTTCAACCTAAGAGGTCTGCCTGTTCCTGACTGAGGTGCCTCTACCCCACGTATGCTTATTCTTGGGTCAAGGCTGAAGGAACAGAGAAGACAGAGAAAACTCTTCTCAAGGCAATGGCAGAAGCACAAGGGAGAGAGAGAGTGGAAATACATGAGGCTTCTTTAGACCTAGACTCAGACCTGGCACACTGTCACATTCACCCTTGTGCTAGTTTACAAAGGAGTCACACGGCCAAGTCCAGAGTCAAGAGGTGAGAGTACACAATACGCATCATGAGGCCACAACAGTGAAGCGACACAGAGAAAAGTAAGGAATTTGGGCCAATGATCCACCCACTTCAAGTCCCTAATCAAACTGGCATGCCACGCACGGATTCCCAGTTGCAATCTCTATATTGAATACTGTTATGACATATGCACTCATTTTGGAGACCTTTGCTCTAAACAACAGCAACAACAAACAAAATAAACTTAGCATGGACTAATATGTCTAGTATCTGGTGGATGTTCAATGAATTGTTGAATGAAGAATGAATGAATGAATGGTGAATAGTTGCATGTCTTGAATGTTACTGAAACTCACTGAGTCCCATCTGTAAAACACAATTACAAACATTTAGCTATTAAAAACTGTTCTGAATAAAGAATCTCTTATTATTAATTCATGAGTTAGTGCCTTGATTTTCAAAGGAGTTTTTGAAGGTTTTATTTTTTTATTTTTATTTTTTTTAGTTTTTCTACAACCTTATAATAAGTAGTATCTCAATCTTTGCCTTTGTTTTCAAGGTTTGTTTTTTTGTGTTAAATTATCCAATTTGTGGCATATAAAAGTGTCTTTCTGGCTGGATCTAACTCTAAAGCTTTCTTTTTACTCATTAATGTTTTGTTTAGAGCTCTAAATTTAATGATATAGCTTCAAAAATGAGAATTAGTGGTCAAAATCAAAAGGCCTTGGAACTACAGAAACTTGCTTTCACATAGACAGATTATATCTTGATTTTATGTTATTGGGTTTGTTTTTAAAATAAAAATAGATCAAATATCTATTATAGGCTAAAGGGATAAGACAAATATTGTGACAACATAAATGTCAACTATGGCTGAAGATTGACTGAGAATCCCTGTTTTTAATAAATTTGCATATATGTGGTAAGACTACAAAGCAATTTTGAGCAAACGTCAGAATATATGCATGCATATGAATGTAAGTGACATCAAAATGCCTGGATTGGGAGAACCAGCCCAGTTTTAAATCAGCTGGAGTACCTAGGCATTTATTGAGCACATATTAAATCCACAACATTGGGATGCCCTTCGAGTATATAAAGATTGAAACCCTAAATGTTGGGGGTGTTGCAGAGCTCTCTGACCTGTGCCATTCAGTCCAGTTTCTGAACTTTAGATATCTCCATAATTAAGCAATGCCTGACTGTGACATGCACAGGTGTCAAGGGTTTGATGTGGACATATCTTTAGAGGCGGACACACTTCAACCCACTCCAGAGATCTATAAAATCTCTTGACTTTGCTCTACTCCATTTAAAACACTTCAAAGGTTTTAACCTTGTTTACTCTGGCCATTATAGGTGCCCATGTCTACCTTTCCAACCTCCTCCCACATTTTCTTTGTCACTCATTGTACCAGCCACATTGACTTTTTTTTGTTATTGCACTTGTAAAGCTGCATACAATGTTCACTAACACACATATGCACTTACTGATGAAATTAATGAAATGTCTTACTCTAAAGGAGCCTACAGGCTAGTTTGTGAGTGTGAAAGGAGTCATTTTATGAAATACAGAGTGTAATTCTGATACATGAGCCATAAACTCAACCTGATTGACCAATGTCAAGGAAGTCAGGGGAAATTTCAAAACGAGCATAATATTTTCACCAAATCCTAGAGAATAAAGGGAGTTAATTGGGAGATGGGAAAGGAGGATGTAGGAAACAGCTGTGTCAATGCCTAACATATTGTGAATACTAATTTCCTAGTAACTTTTTTTCAAAGTTTTGCTCAATCTTTGACTTTCAGAAAATGTTTCAACCGAAAGTATTGGATTGCTCCTTTGAGGAGAAACAGGAGAAAGGCTGAAACTCCATGTTAACTGTGCTTCACCCAGTGGAAGTGCACTCTAGCATTGTGAATTTTATGCTCAAGAAAGAAGAATGTGACCCAATTTTATAAAATGACCGAAGAAATCATAGTATATATTCACAGACATTATCAACCCTTACCTAAAATGAAAGGCAAAGGTACTCACAGTCATTAAGATCCAATTGTTTAAAAGACTCCATACAATGGTTTGTTTGGACATTGTTGTATTAGTAGGAATATTGATTGAATACGTACTATGTGCTTGCTGCATACATTATCTCAAATAAGGCTTCATCCTGTGAAGAAGGTATTATAAGTATCTCTGCTTTCCAAGTGTGGAAAATAAGGCTTAGCATGATTAAGCTACCTGTGCAAGATGAACTGGTGGTTTACCTCTTCTGCCTAAAAATCTCTGTTCCATCCACCAGTTATGAAATTAGTTACCTCAAGAAGCAAAGATCCTAAAATACAAACAAAAAAATTCCAAAGAAAAGATAGAAGAAAGTTACAGGAAGTTACCTTTTCCTCTGTTATATTCCTGGCTGAACCAAAGATCTGACCCAAATTGTAATTCTCTATAAAATTAACTTTAACTTGGAAATTCCTCAATATAATAATGTTTTTCAAGCACACACAGAATATTGTTCTTTTACCTCCTGATTATGCCAGTGAAAAGCAGACTTCCCAACTCTCAGTTGGGAAATTTGGCACTGCCTGGTAAGCTCTGGGTATTAGTGAGCAGTGATTTAGATTTAAAAGCCAAACAATACAAATGCTAATAGTTAAGCAACCATAAAGCAATCCAACTTACTTCAAAGGAGTAAATTAGTCACAACTTCAGTGTTCTCACAATAAAAATAAATTTGCATCACTGCATGACTAGAGACATAAGTTCAATATTGCCAAAGGCAGGGAGAAAACCAAGACAAAGGAGGGGCAATCAATGAATGGTAAAAAGAAAAAAAAATGTAAATTGCTGGCTACTAGTGTCTCGTGTTTAGGATCACAAAAATATTATTATTATTTAGTTATTTATAGATAACCCATTTTTTTCCCAAGTGATATTTGAGGCAAGTGATGGTGCAATGCTGTGTGGGAGAAAAGATGAAAATCTCAAGAACAAGGAATAGAAAGAGAGAAAGTTCAAAGCAGTGGATAAAAAAGAACTTAGTTCAGGTTCAGCATATTAAGAAATTTTAACAGAGAAATTTTAATTAAGAATTTTCTCCTGTTTATACGTGTATTAATCTGATCCAGCTGACACATCAAAAGATCACAGGCTAGGTGGCTTAAACAAGAAGTTTATTTTCTCACAGTTCAAAATCCAGGAGGATTTGGTTCCTGGTGAGGACACTCTTCCCGACTTGCAGGTGGCGGCCACCTTTCTGTGTCCTCACAAGGGACAGAGAGAGGTCTTTGGGGTCTTTTTCTTTTCTTATAAAGCTATCACTCCGACAAGATTAGGGCCCAACTCTTATAAATTTCACTTGACTTTGGCTCCATATAGGCCCTATATCTAGGTGCAGTCACATTGGGGTTAGGGCTTCAACACAGGAATGTTAGGGAAAACACAATTCAGTCCATAGCAATACTTTTAGCATATAACTGTGAGATTAATCATTATCCATTAGTCCTCTGCTCCTTAAAAATCAGACGTGGCTCACCATCTTGAGGTCAATCTTGAGCCCTAACCTCTAGCTTCCTGGCTCTGGGTTCTGGGACCCGTCATGCAGCACCCATGAATCCCAGGCTTATATATCCCAGGGTAATAGCTCATTGTGTCTCCTTTTCTCTAAATTTAGTCTACAATAGATTATTAGGTTCTGGTGGCAGGGACTGTGTCTTAAGCATCTTGCATTCATTTATTCAGTCATCCATTTAATAATAAAATAAGCATTCAGTTCCACTATGTGCCATGTTCTGCCATTGAAATATAATTGTCATCAAGTCTTTCGGATCTTCTACACTTCTGGTACTTGCATTTTGAGGACTGAGGGTGTTACTTTTGACTGGTATTCAAAAACAAACTGACAGATAAACATTTTTGCTCGGTAATTTTGATGATGATAAATTAGTGACTGTGATAAAAAAAATAATGAGGAATTATTTGCAACAGTAATAGAAGACCTCTGTGATGTGAAATTACATCTTAGCTGAAACCTAAAGGTGAAAAAGCAGTTACTGTTGCAACTAGATGTGTATTTACTTTCCAAGAAGCAGAAACAGCTTGGACAACATCCTAGCATGGCAACAATTTGGCGCATTTTTGAAAGTGACCAAAGGCCTGTTGGCCAATCAAGTTGAGATAAGTAAAACATGATAGTAAAAGCAGAGGGGTGATCAAGGACCAGCTCACACAAAGCATGTGACACAGACTATGGTGCACAGCAGGAGTTTACATAAACGTGTGTTAAATGCATGAAAATGTGTGAAGTGAGGGCTGGGCGTGGCCAGGCAAAGGGCTTACCAGCCAAGGACTAGAGACACATTTACTAATCCCAGCACCATGTGGGGTCCATGACATGGAGGCACTCAACAAATGGCATTTGTCTTTCCTTCTTCTCAACCTCTAGCCCCCCACACTCTACCCGTTCTTCCCTGTTAGAGTTAAGGTTGCATATTTCCCTACAGACATACTTCTTGGTGAAGACAAATAGCAGTTGTCATTTTCCTAAGAAAATACAATATTGATTACAAAAATAAAATCTAGCACTTAAGTCCTATCAGATCCTTCCTGTTAATTCAGAAAAACTAATAAACACCAAATATTTGTTATATACAAAGGATTTTGCTATTTGCTGTAGGATTTGCAAGTATGAACAAATTACAGCTCTGTTTTCAAGGAATTGACAACACAAATCCCTCTCCTGGCCAAAACTTCAATTTCTAATAAGTATATAAATGTATAGTGTTCAATAAAGACTTATTGATAGGCAACTGAATGGATGATGTAGATGGTGATTCTGAGATGCAATAAAACAAGCCTCTACCAAATATTTCAGAATAGATCTCAATATCTGACACAATGAGGGTTCCTAGTAGGTGCTGGAAGAAGAAATAACACATGAACCTCCCCTCCACATACACCTTTTATAAGGCCATGTTAGTATATTACAAATGTGCCAGTAACTTCTGACCATCTAATTTTCAAATTGTATGCCTGGGTCAATTTTCTTTTTCAGAAATTCCATATAAGAATTTAGGTGGAAGACTAGCTCTGATTATCATATGATAGCTTTATGAAGCTAATAACAATTGATGCCATTTAATTTATCAAGTAAACAGTTAATCAAAACACATTGACCAGTAGCACAGTAGATTTGATTTCTTTATTGAACCTCAATTCTGTTTACATGTGAAAAATAGTAAGTTTGCTATGTATTTTTCTTTTAATACATACAAAGAAAACTGAGATTTTAAAATTTCCCTCTATAAGGTCTCTATAACAGAAAATTTTGCTCACATAGCTGTAATTTTTTCAATAACAACAGCATTTTTTTTAAAGGCTGATTTTGGCACAGCTTGCCTTAGACTAAGTGAGTATTCTATGGTATTTATACATTATAAAATAGACATGTTTCACAGGGACATAAACCTGGGCTTCAAGATGTCATTTTGTATTTGTTGATAGAGAAATCAACACTATAATTAATTAGATCTGGTAACAGCATTGTCTGGCTCACCTGCCCCCACAAAACTGGGTCCAAGAATCTCTCTTCTAGTCAAATTCCAGATGCAAAAATTCGTGCTCTTGTTCATTATATCCTTTCAGCTGAGCATAGAGAAGTCAAGAGTCCTTAACCTTCAACCAATGTGCATATCAATATACTGGCTATGCTCTTTGGGGGTAGTTTAGAATGAAAAAGATCTGTCTACTTCAATTTGAAGTTCTTAAGAGATCTCAGCTCTGTTTTAAATGTTTTATCTTCTTTGATCCTCACAGCAGCCATGTGGGTTAGACTGAACGTGGAATCACAGGCCATTTTACAGATGAGGATGAAGGTCTGAGTGACCCAGTAACTTGTAACTAGCAGATTGCTCCAGAGGGTTTACAAAATGGATCTTGAAAGTCCCTAATTTCGTACCCCTTACTCTTGGCAACATAAATCTTTTATTCTCCCCAGATGCACAGCTTCACGCTGAGATTTGCTTTTATTCCTTTTGAGAGAGGACCTCTCGTCCATCGCTTAATTATAAATCTTGCACGTGACTCCCTTTCAAAAGTC
Organism: Lemur catta; assembly: GCF_020740605.2. Lineage (NCBI taxonomy): Eukaryota > Metazoa > Chordata > Mammalia > Primates > Lemuridae > Lemur > Lemur catta. The sequence goes on from NC_059131.1 coordinate 83,725,562, forward strand.
TGGCAAACTGCAGTCATTTTAAAATCCAACAGCAGACATTAACTTAGAAACCTTCATGAGTGATGGGGAAGGAAACTATTAAAATGAGGAAATAGAGAGAAAGATTAAAGTGAAAAATGGAGCTTTTATCAGCTTCTTCCAGAAAAAAAGATGCTTCCGTTATTATAAAAAGAGAAGAGGAAGTCTGCTATTGGTGCAGAAGATTATGGGAGGGTTACTAAGAAAATTTGCAAAAAGAAACAGTAGAATTTCCAGGACAGTTGGCTTTGCATACCTTTAAATTTCTAGTAAGAAAATCCTCCTTTACTTTTGCAAAAGGCATTGTTTCTGAAATGTCTTTATAAGATGTATATGTTTTAATTTTGTTTTTTTAATTTTTTAACTTTAAAAAGTGTTGTAAAATAATATGAAATTATTTTTAGAAAAGAAGATAGTAATTACTCATAGTCTCATCACTCACACATAGTTTGGTGTCCCTTTCCTTTCTTATCTGTAGATGTAAATACACAACTTTTAATGTAACACTCTTTAAAGTAGTCATGAGATATTGATATATGCTATGCTTCAGAAAGTTCAGTTAAATAATGACAAAAGTTATTTTTCCTGTCCCAGTTAGATTAATTTACTTTATAACAGACCCAATTTGTCCATGGTGGCTAAAAATAATGAAGTTCATTATCCTGGAGGGGGAATGAGAAGCAATTGGAGTTCTGTTAGGATAGATGTTGGGTGATTTTCCCCATGAGGCTGAGAAAGCTGAGTTATTCAAAGTGTCTATCATAATCCAAGAATCGAGCTGAGACAACTGTTTGAGCAGGTATGCACTTAGGCACAATTTCACATACAACTGGACAGATATGTACTATTAGCCCCCTTTAGTCACTTTAAATCACAGCGTGAATGACATATAATACTAATAAATATTTTCCTTATGAAGATACCCCTATGAGAAAAGTGAGGCTCAAAAGTCACTCGTTCAAAACCAGTGAGTTTAAAGAAGCCTGAGACTCCATCTTTATAGGATGTGATTTTCTACTAAAACAAACCCAATGAAAAGCACACTATTAGCATAGCTCACCACTGATCATCTGTCTTGTGTATAATTCTCTGCCTCTCTGCAGTTCTGTATCTTTAAACAGAGCAAGCCCTGCACCTCAGAGCACTGCCTCTCATTCCCACCCTCCGGCCCAAGGAGCTTTCTTCAAATTTTTTGAGTCTTTCCAGTGTCTGGGACCTTCTGAGGTAGGCAGTGGTGTACCTCACCTGAGTCTGAACTCCCACGTGGGGTTTTTTCTCTTAGAAGCTCACCGCCCCTCCCCCCTTACCATGTGTTTGGCCAATGCACCTAGGAGCTCCTGCACCTGCACCTTTGAGATCTGGACACTGATTCTAGGACATATCTTGACAAAAGTTTTTACCACTAACCAAAGCAATATTTTTCCCATGGGATCCCAAGACTTTGCCACCACAATAGGGCTGTGCTGTTGGTAATCTCCCCAAAATATATATGAAAATAAGTCCCAAAGAATAAACAAAAAATATAAAAATCACACACAAAATACCTAGAACATAAAATAAGTTAATATCTATCAAATTTTTGGATCGAAATAGAAGTTAAAAACATATAATGAACATTATGTTGTAAACCTCTGATATTAATATATACAATAAAATGTATTTAAAATAAAGAAATAAGCAGAATAGCATTCTAAAAAGTTAAGTACAAAACAACTAAAGAAATATGCTTTCCAAAGCTATGATGAATAAAATTCAAAGGCAAAAAATGATTTAATACAGCAAGAGCTGTACTAAAGAGCTATTATTTTTAACACATAACTAGCTCACAAGATCAGCATTTTACAGGAAAAAACGACAAACGCAAATGGTAAAGATCATGGATACTTCACAAAATAGGAAATCACAGTGATAATATTTGGCATTATGCAATCATTTAAAACTGTAAAGTTAAAATGTAAAGATTGGCTCAAATTGCAAGTATTAGATAAACTGCGATATTTGGTCCTGGGAAGTATGTACAGTAGTAACATAGATGTGGGGAGAAATTGTATGTTTAAAGAGTTTCACATCAGTATTATTTACAAAGCAAAAATCTAGAAGTAACCTAAATGTTGGAAAATATGGCAACTAAGTAAATTAGAGTACTTCCACACATTATATTACACAGCCTTTAAAAACGGTGTTTACAAAGTCTTGCCAAAATCATGCAATAATGATTTTTATGCAATGTTAGGTGATAGACACAGGACGTGGTTGAAAAAGCATGCATAAAAGAGCTTAGATGGAAATGCTCCCAAATATATTTTTAAGCAGATACGTTTACATCACACTGTCTTAAACCTGAGTGCAGCTATGGAGATGTTTAAATGTAGATTTCTGGTCTATAAGCCTAAAATCTCTGATTCAGTGAATCTGAAGAGGGGCCCAGGGGGAATCTACATTTTTAAATGAGCCTCTCGGGTGCTTCAGTTGCAGGTGATGTGCAGACTACACTTGGGAAGCACTGTTCTAGTAATGGAGATTATGATGCATATATACAAAAACATACATATATATAAAGTGTAAACGTACGTGAAAACATGCATAATCAGGAATAATACAATATATAGACTATATAATGTATACATGTCCGTGAAATATGTACATTATACATATTTCTGAGTATACTTGTTTTTATTTTTAACTGCATTTCTAATATGTATGAGTAATTTTTATGATCTGCTTTCTTTTTAGTTTTGAAAGGATTTGTAGGACACAATAATCACTAAAAATAATTCCTCCTGTCCTTAATTCCATTTCTTCCTCAAGGTTTCTTTGTAAGTGGGAAAGAAACTTTTGCTTATTTCAAATATGTGCTCTGAGTGCAAACAGAATGTGATCTGAGTGGCAGATTCTGGTTCTCCCGTACTAAACTGATAAGAAAACAGAATGGGACTGACATTTGTAAAGCAGCCTGAAAATTCCATTCCGCGAAAATTGAGGCTCTGACTTGGAAGAATATGAATGAAGAGTATGAAGTTAAGAGCCCTCGAGGACCTGGAATGATTGCATTTCAGCTCCACAGGTAATCTGCAGCATGACTCCAGGGGCATTAGCTATGTATGGAGAAAAGAGGGCCCTTGCCATGCAAAAAGCAGCGGGAAGATTTGTAGAGAAGCATAGCCTTGCACAGAGATGAAAAGTGCCTGCTGACCCTGATTCCACTGAGAAAGAAAAGGATCAAGATGAGTTAAGGGAGGAGCAGGGCAACTCTAGATGGACTCAAATACCACATTTAAACTAATTTCTTCTGTCCCACAGACCAACCATGCAGTCCCTTCAGGGTGATAAAACAGAAAGGACCCTAGATTCACAAAGCCTAAATGAAACGCTTTGCTTTGCTATTTACCAGTTGTCTAAACTTAGGCAGTTAACTTACACCCTGTATGTCTTGATTTTCTTATCTGTAAAACGGTTCAGTGAAGACTGCAATCTCTTAGGTATGGAATTAACTGATAGTCTTTAGTACAAGACTGTGCTCAACAAATGCTTCTTTTTCATCCTATTATTTAGCCTTGCCAAACACCGAAGACCCTTATTTCTTCTTGCATTTCTTTCCTCTGTTCAAGGCAAGAAAACCGTGTTGAGCTCCTATCACCAGCCATGTACTCTGCTATTCACTGTAGGATAGAAATACACACACACACACACATACACACACACACACACACACACACACACACACACAGTCTCCTATAAGTGATACTATCATTTTCCTCAGGGAGGTCGCAGTAATGGTGGAGGACAGGGAAATATAATAGATGACAGAGACGATACAGGTTCGCAGGAGCAGCGACTATAGTAGTTGCAAAATGGAAGACCTGTTATTCTGACGGAGAAAAGAAATAGGAGACATGTTTCATGAGAAAGCTACATTTGGGGTGTGTTGTAATGTGAACAGGAACTGAAAAGAAAATATAATTCCTGGCCGGGCGCCGTGGCTCACGCCTGTAATCCTAGCCCTCTGGGAGGCCGAGGCGGGTGGATTGTTTGAGCTCAGGAGTTTGAGACCAGCCTGAGCAAGAGCGAGACCCGCCCCCCCGGGCCCCATCTGTACTAAAAATAGAAAGAAATTATATGGACAGCTAAAAATATATATATATAAATTAGCCGGGCATGGTGGCACATGCCTGTAGTCCCAGCTACTCGGGAGACTGAGGCAGGAGGATTGCTTGAGCCCAGGAGTTTGAGGTTGCTGTGAGCTAGGCTGACGCCACGGCACTCTAGCCCCGGCAACAGACCAAGACTCTGTCTCAAAATAAATAAATAAATAAATAAAAATAAAATAAACAGAAAATATAATTCCTTCCAGGCTCCTTTCCTTTTGGACAAATTACTTCCAAACTTCATGGCCCTGACCTGCTTCCTACAGGGAATGTCCCATAATACTTTTAGTCCATATGCTGGCTGCCTTGCTAGCTGATCTTATCATTATAGCACACTTCTCTCATTGCCACCCTCAATTATACAAACTATTACTCGAATTCATAGATTTTGTGAACTAACTATACAACGTTAAATATGTGTTAGGTTGAACACTATGTTGCATGTTTCCTAGTGAGAGCGCATTTGGCTTATGTGTCTTTTGATATACCCACAGTCCCCTCCTCCATGACTGGCACAATGTGGGTTATTAAGATCCAGAACCAACATGGAGGTAAGGATCTCTGTGAGGATCTTGTTCAATCTTGTTCAATTTCCGTGCCATATTTCCAGTACAACGCATCAAAGAAAATAAAGCAATTGCAAGAGGCAGGCGGACCCAGATTTTAATTTCATGTCTTCTAGTTACATGCCGTGTGACCTTGGGAAAATTCATCAGCCTCTCTTAGCATGAATGGAAATTATTAAATACGCAGGACCTAGTACTGCATCTGTCACTGGATAGGCACCTAACAAATGTGGCTTTTCTATTATACTCTTCTGGGTATTTCAGAGTCATTATCCAGCTTTTGGTGAAATCTCCCAGTGATAGGGAGACTACTTTAAGACAAAGCAGCACTTTTGTATAATCAGTTCCTCTCCCAAAGAGGGGCACTAATTATTGTTTAGAAAAATAATATATTTCTTTTATATACTCAAACTTAGCCTTAATGTACCTTTCTATCACCTGATTCCATGATTGTCTTCTGAATATATAAATGTGTCCCCAACTATCATTAAGGTTTTGATGTGGATCTGTGATAAAATTGTCATTAGTCATTCAAAGAATGGGAAATTAAAGGAATTTAAATATTTTTATAAATCAAAATGTGTTTAAGACTTTTATTCCAAGGTTATGTAGTTATTTTTATATTAAATGGCTTTTATAACATAATGCCAGATTTTCATGTATATATGTGTAATAACTTGGCAAAAAATGAATGCTTGCAATATTTTGTCGGTTTCCCATTTTTTTCCTCCCATTTAGATTTACAAATTCTAAAGCCCAGGAATCACTCAGCTAAATATTTTGAGGATATTACACTTCCCCATGTCTGACTTTCAAATTTGATTTGAAAAATAAGTCATTAGGCCATTTCCCTCTTAGTCCTTTCTGCAAGTTAAATATGCCCAAATTTTTCATAGCAACTTTAGGAAGATGGTTTCAAGTGCTGGAGCATGGCCACTATCCTTCCCAACTTATGTCCTTAACTTTCAACCTCAGCTTCCTGTGTGCATCCCTTTGCCAGAATGCAATATCCAAGATTCCTTCCAGAAGGCTTCTCTTTCTCTCTTCCTGTCACTTGTTCAAGCTGTAGGTACATGATCTGCCCATAATATACTCCTACAACCCCCCACTCAGCTTGGCCAAGGTTTTATTCAGCTTATAATAATAAGACAAATGTCATTTCTCACATTTGAATAAGTGACAAAAATAAAAATATTTCTCATTTCTTTTTTTCTTCTAACATTTTGGTTTTACTGCTGCTTAAATTATCTGTCCTTACATATCCTTGGACATGGATATCTAGAGCAGGAGTCAGTAAACTTTTCTTGCAAAGAGTCAGAGGTTAAATATTGTGGCTTTGCAGGTCTAGGGTCTCTATCATGACTACTCAATGCTGCCAATGTTGCATGAAAAGAGCCATGACTTATAAACGATTAGGTGTGACTGTATTTGGATAAACCTAATTTACAAAAGCATATTGCAGCTGGATTTGACCTGACAGTTTAATGACACTTCCGCTAGTGACACTCATGGTCTCTTACCATCCATTTCTTCTAAACCTCCTTATAGGAGGTAGGCAAGGATACTTCCATGACAGACACTTGTGTTTGTCCAACTCTACCCATAATTAGGTGGGATTGTTTAATTGCTGGGTATATATTTTAGAGATTTTTTTACTCCAGTATAACCCAGACTATCTTGACCAATGCTGGTATATAGGATGAGGAACCCCTTCATATGTTCACATCTAAGCATGTCCTCCAATTCATCATTTTATCAGTAGTGAAGCTGATATTTGGATTTCCATAAGTCTGACTCCTATGACATCTCAAGTGTTTCCAAACCTAGGTGGATGTTTGTTCCTCTTGCAAAGGCAGGATGGACCCATGCTCAAAGTTTGGTTTGAATGTTGAGACTGATGATGTTACACATGTGAAGAGGTAAGAAAAGATTTATTGCTTACTTATTTGAGGTCTCTGGGAAGAGCTGGGCAGGCCTATCAAACCTCATAATGGCTTGAGAGAACCAAGGAAGGGGACTGACTCAGGGTTTTACTGTGATTACAGGGTAGGGCCAAGGTGAGGGTCTTCACATGTGGACAAGAACTTGCATGGATTTCAATTTCACATGGGGACCGAAAGAGGGAGAACCACAGCTTTCTTCTTAGCCAGTCCACATGTGGGGCAGTGGGGTAAGGAGGAGAGAGAAATAAAAGCTTTCACAGAGAAGTAGAGTCTGACTATTATAGTTGAGAAGAGAGGTTTTATCTAATTAAGAACATTATCCCTGGCCACCTAGAGTTAACAATATATATATTAAGTACATTTTTCTTAATTTATCAATGAACTCCTGGATAACAAATTTCTTACATTATCAATGTATTTATACTCATAGTTCAATGCAATGAATTAAACATAGTAGATGTCCTTATGTGCAAATGTAATTAAATTATTCCTCTAACTAATGCAGCCTAATTGTCTAATGCATTTACAGAAAAACAAAAAAATGTCCATGTAGACTTGTAAGGGTTTTGTTGTTGTTGTTGGATTAATGTAATGCTAAGAATTCTGTGGACCTCTCTAGTGCTAATAGTCCTAGTTGCATCTAAATTTTACTGGCTTTCTCTGTGATAAAGTTTCTTCCAAATCCAGAATTAAAGAGGCTACCAAAAGGCACAATTCAGTTGCCTGCATTATGGAATTTCTCAAAATATCTAAAGAAGAAAAGATCCCAAGTTGTACACCAATAAGAAACAATGTAATATGTGGAGAGTCTCCCTCCATATTATGGAATAATCTTTGGAAAAGTATCCAAATGAAGCCTAATACTTCTCACCATAGAATGTTTATGCCTTCACCCAAGCTCAAATAAGACACATGGATTATGAGGTCTGGTTTTTAGGAATAAATGCCAGTTGCTGAGACCTTTCCAAATATGTATTGAAGTAGTAAAAAATGATATGTAAATCTCTTTCTAAAAAGTCTATTTGTTTTGAATTTTTTCTTATTCTTTGTGTGTTTGTATGTGCATGGATTATAGAATAATGCACTCTTTGATATCCCAAGTAAAGCAAAAGAAAGTTTTACATTCATTGAAGGCAAAAAGTTTGTTTCCATTATTGTAAAATTGGTAAAAATTTTGGAATATCTTCTCCTCCTGCTAAAACCGCAGAATGAAATGGTCCTTACATAGACTGGTATGGATTATAAGAAAGATCTTTGTGTATTCCATCTCTTATTTACTACTAATCAATGGCATTTCTGAGTTTTAGAACATGTTAAGGTTTCCACCTTAAGAAACCTGATACACCTGATCAAAATCTGGGAGAAAGATTCTTGTTGAGGGTTAGGGTTGAGACATGAGAACCCCTGGAGTGGGACAGGACTTCGCCAAAGAGCAACCTGTGGACTTGTGAGTTCACTAAGCAAAAGCTACTCAACATCCACTGGATCAGGGATGTCTGCAAACAGACCCCACCTTGAAGCCTGAGGGCTACAGCCTGGATGTCTGCTAATGGACCAGGCTTGTAATTCAAAGGCAGAGAGAATGATCAAAGGATGTCAGCCCAGCAGATAAGAGCAGTTTGCTATTCTAAGCCTGAGGCAATGTTCCTATCTCTCTCTTGAGTTCCTGTCTCAGTGAATGAGGAACTAGATAAAGTAGAAAGAATTACCTGGTCTCTTTGCTCCCATTTAGATTATACACTTTACTGCTGACTCATGATTTTATCTTTAACTTGTGTATGTTTAGCTAGTTTATTGTTACTTTGGGGGATCTTGAAACTTAAACTCGTGATATGTACATGTAAATCAGTGACTGATAAGAATTGTTTGCTGAAAGAATAAATACTGGTGCAGGACTTCACTTGTCACCTCCTGGCTGCTGATTTCCCTATCACTTTAATCTACACTTTGTCTCTGTCTCCTTTATTTCCAATCTTTTGCAACAGTTCCTGCCTGGGACCCAATTTGTTGAGAGAGTCGCGAACTCCCAGCAGGCTCTAGAACCTATTAAGGTTTTCATCTTAAGACACCTGCTACACCTGATCAAAATCTGGGAGAAGAAGATGGAAGCATTATTTCTTGGCAGCCTCTTAGATTCAAATGGTATCATGTAACAAATGGTACTAAATTCCCAGGACACTTGAGGATCTAATCACTTAGGGGTGAAGGCAATGGTCAAGTCTGAGTGGTCAGAGAATGTTTGAGACTTTCAACAATTATTTGAGGTCAAAGGAATAAATAACTTAAAATACTATTTTTTTCAACAAAGCACTAAATACAAATCAGTAGTCTCCAAATGAGCTTTAACCACATACTTGGTACTGTTCACTGCCTCTCCTCCTAACAGGCTTCCTAACAGGTGTTCTTTGGTGCCTTGGTTCTCCTAAGTGCGTGGGCATGAGAGAGGGTGGTATAACTATGATTAAAGGTAGAAGCATGACTAGAGGCACAAGTTTATAAATTATAAGTGGTATAATGAAAAGAATTGTGTGAAGAATAATAACAAATTCTTTGGATTTATATATTGACAAGATTTATGGACTATTTTAAGTTGATCTTCCTAGGAAGAAGTACATCTTAGAAATACAGATTTGTTGTCTATATAGAAACTTATACCTATTTTAATATGAATCACTATAAATTAGATATATAGAGAGGTCAACTTTAATAAAAGGAGGTATTAGTGTGAATAGAAATGTGCTAGTGTTTACTGTTACAACATTAGTTCAAAATAGAGATATGTTACAAATATCTAGGATTATAGCATAGGCTACATCCTTAAAGGGCATTTGGTCCAACTCTTCAATTTAATAAAAAAAAAGGGGGGGAACAAACTTCGGAATGAGTGGCTAAGGCTATTGCCCATGACCACACAACTACTTGGCAGATAAACCATATTTTGAACACAGGACTCTTGGTTTCAAACCTATTTCTCATTCCACAACCCTAACATAATGTGGTTCCAAAATTTAACACATATTTCAAATTTGTTGCTCTTACAAGTTTGGGTTGTTTTATTTATTTTACCTCTCTTTTTAAAATTTTTTTCTAAGCTGCTCACCTGCATGTTGGGGGGGTTATAAAATAATTATTTAATCCATTATAAAGCACAGGGCAATTTGACCATGTGAACATGTTGTGTATATTTGACGTTCAAATTCTTGAATAAAAATGTGTAGTCTCTCAGAAAGCTTTCCCCCCACCCCCCAGTCTGCTGAGTCAGCAACCTGCGCCTGCTGGCCTTGCTTATATTTACAAAGGATTCTATTTTGCAACACTGTAGATGTGATTATCTGACATCTCATCCATCCAGCCCTGTCCTTTCCCAGCTTCAGCTGCAGGACCATCTCACCCTATTACGGCTCAATTTAAGGCAGATCTGCAGGTGTGAACTAAATGTGCATGCCTTGCACTCCTTAACCACGTTCCAAAGCTGAGTGAACCTTGATATGATGGTGCTTTGGGTTGGCATAAATTCCTGTCTTCTCAAATCTTACAGGAAAAAACTTTGGCTATGCCTATGATTGGTTTGGTAAGATTGTATAATTCCGGTCTTCAATATTAGCAGACATAAAAAACCCCTAATTTCCTAGAAATATAAGATGTATCTTCAATCTAGACTTTGATAACAATAAAGATAATAACTTTTGCCCTATCTGTTGAATCCTTTGCGTTGTTTCTCAGTTGGTTCATAACCCTTGTAGAGAAAACGGATGTTCTTTATTTGTGAATCCTCAATCCAATCAAAATATCAGGGACATTCTTAGCAAAGCATTCAATCCATATTTCCAGATTATTTTAATATATGCCCCCACCTCTTACAGCATAGCACTATTTCTCTTCAGTTCCGTCACTTAAAAAAAAAAAAAAAACTTTGCTAACTTAATAGGAAAAATAATACCCAATGTGCTTACAAATCCTGTATTACTTGTCAATATTCTACCATGATTTGAATTTTAAGGAGACGTTTTGTAATATAATGAAACTTCCAGATATATGTATGTGATAAAATGTCATGCTACCCATTGTATATTTCAAACAGAAGCTCCCCAAATGCTAAATGGCACTATCTGGAAATCACTCATATTTTTGCATTATCTGTGTTTAGATTTATTCCTCCCAGTATACATACTTTGTAAATAACTCATAAATCATGTGTAAAATATGCCAATTAAAAATGCAGTAACTAAAGTAGAGAAATATTGCCAGTAAGTGGCTTATTGGTAATGGATTGTTGTAGAAGAATTTGTGGCACATAAAATGCACATAGAAATCTTTAAGTGAAGTCAGAGGAAAATGAGTATAAGATCATGTCTTTTGAGATTTTTCCATCTGAGGTGTAAAGAATAACAAACAAAATATAACTTTCAGGAAAATCACATTTCAATTGCTAAACCCAATTGATAACCTAACTGTTAATTACACTATCTTGAATATTTTATCAAGACATGTAAAACCAATTCTCATAATTTGAGAATTATAAGAAAATTTTCCAGAATATTAGAAAATATTAGACAGATATATGGAAAGAGCCACATAACAACCATAAAACAAAATTGAAAATTTCATTGTTTCAATATGGGACTCAACAAAATCACAGCCATAGAACATCAGCGATGGATAGCTTTGACCTCTCTATTCTGTTAACTAAGCTATCAGACAACCTGAGTGAATTTTACACCTCGCATGTGAAAACATTACTCACCGATTCATAATTTCTGGCTAGTAGATTTCATGTTCACTGATAAAGTGTGGAAATCAAGACAGGGTAAGGAAATATATCTTGGATAGTATGTGATAGTCTAATCGATTGCTTACAGAAAAGCTGCAATCATTCCCCTTCTTGTATCCACACTCTATTACAAAGGGGAATCTATTTTCAGACCCCTAAAACCCAGGTTAACTTTGTGACTTGCTTTGGCAAGAGAATGTAGTGGAAGGGGCAACATGGCAGCTTTGAACCCTGCTTAGAGGAAACTTGCATGCATCTACTTTCTTTCTGCTTTCTTTTGGACTCTTATCACCACCATGGGAAAAATTTGAGGCTAGTGTGCTAAAAGATGCAAGGACATGTGAAATAGAGATGAGCCATTCCTCCAGAGATGCTCTACTGGTGCAAAACTGGTAGCTGATCACAGTTACATGAGTGAATCTAACAGAGACGAGAAGGACCACCCAGCCAAGCCCAGTTCAAATTGCCAGTCTGAAAAATTATAAACAAATAAGCATAACTTTTAGGGGAGTTTGTTATGTAACAAAAGTTAACAGATACTCATTATTTTTCATCACTAATAAAAAAAAATGACTGTTTTCTATAGATCATTGACGATCCTTCTAATTCAGGAAGCTCTTTCCAGTTAAAACCTCCAAAAGGGACATTGCCCTTCTAAGGTGTCAGTAGCAGTTCAGGTTGAAATCCTATATTATTGCTACTCAAAATACAATAAGTGTTCCTCTCTGGTCATAAACAAAGAATGATCTGTTTCAGCTAGGCCATCTCAGTGTAGGATTAAGCAGTAGATTCCTTAATAAGGAAGCATCCCTTTGCACACAAGGGAAGTAATCAATGACTTATAACAACACCATCTTTTTGAACTTCTGTGGGTTATACTCCAATACAAAAGGAAAAGATCAGATGAGAATTATTCCCCTCTCTCAAGCCAAGTGACCATTTGGAGAGATTGATGTGCATTTCCAAGGGGATAAGGGATACAGAAAATGGGATTTGATACCTGCTTTGAGAATTCCTCTCTGCCAGGAGCATAGAAGAGACATGGGCTACCTTGAGAACAGCATGTTAATAAAAGTCTGGCAAAGCATTTCCAGTCTGGCCAGATGTGGATCCTGCAAAAAGCAGGTAGACAGAGTGATCTTGAGCTCACCCAAAAGGGCAGTGTGAAGGGATAACGTGACCCCAACCAATGGGAGGGATGATGCCAAGTGAGGGCCTGAGAGTTAAGTTGTAAGTGGCTGAAAAGATGAGGCATTACTTAGACCAGGAAAAAGGATTAAGGGAAATTACACAGACACTTCAGGTAACTCCCCAAATAAAACACAGCATAAGAGAAAGCGTGAGCCACATTCAAATAACACCTGGGCCAAATTAAAACTTTAAATAGTAGAGATATTTTATGTCCCTTAACTTTTCTTCTTTTGTCTATTCCTACTCAGAAAGAACTGAAAATTGCAGATAGGGATTGGGGGAGAAAAGAAATGAAAAAGAGAGAATCAAATCATAGTCCTTCCCTTTCTTCAAGTTTTCTTGTTTAAGTTAGGCCTGAGCTCTGAGAAGGAGAAACTTTTAGAATTGGGCAATAAATAGATGATTAGATATGTTCAATGGGACTTCTTTTAAATATCTTAGAAAATGGACTATTTTTAATTACTTGAAAATAATTAGAGAATTTTTTTTTCTTTTAATATTACCCAAAAGTGGGGAAAAGCAAATCAAGTAAAGCGCTTTGGAAATACATTAGAAAGAAAGAATCAAGTGGCATAGGACCAAGTCCAGCTCTTAATATAAATGAGTTTATTTGTACACAAATAGAGTTTACATTCTAATTCCCTTTGGAGGACCCATAGTTAATGATAACAATAATAAAATTACTTTCAAGAAGATAAATATATTATTCAACCAACATTGATGATCTATTATATGTCTAAGTATCAAAAATGAAAAAAAAAAGTGACACAGGTCTCTTCTCATAGTTCTTAACTATTTGATATGTTATTATTCACACACTTAAAAGCTTTTCGTGGCAAGCTTATATTATGGGTGTTTTTATTGCTACTTTATTTGTACACCAAAAGTAGCTTCCATGTGGACCTTCTTCTTGGCAATTGTTTACTTATTTTATTTTCATCCACATATTCAATCAGCTGCTTTTCATTGTTCATCTACGGAGCAAAACCATGCGATTGGTTCTAGAGATAAAATGTGAAGGCCACAGCTTCAGACAAATGCATTCTGATAATTAAGTGAGGTAAATACAGGACACCTGGAAACACAGCAGCGCTACCTGCCTAGGCCAAGGTCAGCTAGGAGGAGGGGACCTGTCAAAGCTAAATATTGAAAGGTAGGTGGAAATGTTCTAGGCAAAGAACCAGGAAAAGGGAATCCTAGCAGAGAAAACCATCGGGTGTAAAGACATAAAGGCATGAAACCCACATGGTGTAATCAGGGAACTCCATGCATCTCAGGCCAACTGTAGAGAGTAGTGTTTGGGTCCAAGATACAGATGGATGTGAATAAAGAGATAAGAGCCAAACCTTGAAAAGCCTTACTCTGGAGGCAGCAAATAGCCCAGCAGTGGCAAAACCTGCTTCCATGTTTACATGTCTCTGAATACATGTTCAATTGATCTCGGAGACATTTTTTATCTAACAGCCTGGCAGGCACATGCTCCGTGTTATGAGAGGCAGATGGCTTGTGTCAGTCTCTCTCATTCTCTAAGGTAGGGCTATCAGGTTGCCACAGTTGCCTTGTCCCTGTAAATATGATCAGCAATTTTGAGGATAAGAACTAAAGAAAGTGGCTATAAGATTGGTAATCATCCGCCCTTTTAATATTTCCTTCTTTTCTTTTATAACTTCTCTGGTAAACAGAAAAAAAAAATAAGAGAGCAGAAAAGATTTAGCAGAAAAGAAATGGAAGAGGAGACGAAAGAGACAGAAAAAAGAAAGTCAACCTTAGATTAAGGAAAAAAAGAGAAGCTAGAACTGAGGGCAGGGAAGAAAAGTTAGCTGTAAAGAAGTGATAGATGTTAACTGAGATTTGGCAAGTAATTAGTATGATATTTGGGGCCAGGTGGCTGGCAGAAGGAAAAGAATAAAGCAAGCAAGCAAATGATGCTTAAAATATAATGTTGATAAAGAACATTGTATTACAATGCATTATTAATTCACACTGCATTATTTAATACTTGGCCAATAGCACACACAGCACTTAAATACCATCTCTGTGGCTCTTACACTTATAACATTAGTGGGAAATTGGAGAATTTATGTGTTTCCTAATATCTGCAAAGGGAAAATACACAGTGAGGTGGGTAATGTTTGCTAGTTCCCAAGTGGTCAGTGCTGGTAAGCAAATCCCCTTTTTCCTAATGCCCCCTTACTAATTACAGACATGGGTTTCCCAGCAAGCATTTGTTGTTGGGAGTGAGAGGAACATGAAGCCACAAAGTAGATCAATGGGAAATATGTAAATAGAGCTCCAGACTCCTGACTTGCATTTTTGATCATGGCTTTACAAAGTTGTTCTCACATGCATAAAAAACAGCACAATCACTTGAAGGAAATTTCTTCCTGCTTCCTCATGATTCAGCACTTTAATCTAGTACAGCATTTCTCAACTGTGGCATTTCTGACCTATGGGACAAGGTAATTCTTTGTTGGAAAGGGAAGTGTCCTGTGCATTGCAGAATGTTTAACAGTGTTCTTGATCTCTATCTACTAGATGCTAATAGCATTACAACTAAAAATGTCTCCAGATAATATGAAATGTCCTCTGGGGAGTCAAAATCACCCTCAGTGGAGAAGCATTGCCATTTCTAGTGAAAATAGCAATAAATAGACCAGGTTGCAGCAGATAACAGATCTAGCTCCATCACAATGAACTGTGTGACCTGAGACAAACCAGTTTTGTTTCACTCCATTTTTTCATCTATCTCTTTCTCTTTTACATGACTGAGTTGTGTTAGGCCTGATTATTATCAAAAGGGGAAGTAATGACAAAGATGACTGTCAAAGCAAGTTGCATCTGGAAAGATATTTGTCTACAGTAGTCATTGATGCAGGGAGTTTGGTGGAACCAGAATCATACATAGGAATAAAAGTTATTGCTGGGGGGATGGTGGCCATTATAAAGAGCAAATTGCCAAGTGAGTATAGACAATGAGGAATGAGGACCAAGACTTATGGCATAGGGAGCAGTAGCAGAGTGGAATGGGATTCAAGGAAGGAAGAGTGGAGGGCATATCAGTCAGGTAGAGCTAAGGCTATAACACTACCTCTGTGCAAGAACAGCCTGCTCATTTGGGTCCTGGTGCCTATTCAGATGGTCAGCATGGCACCTGCTGGGGACACAGATTGGAGAATCTCACCCACAGTGTCTCAGATATCACACCTGATTTTGTGTTTCATTTCAAAAATTATTTATCAAATTTAACACACTGGCCTGGGCACTTTATTATCTCAGATCATTTATTTCATGTTCCTGACATCTGGAACATCTCTGAAACATTTGAGATAATATTTTTTGAATAATCTAGTATCTGTGAAATGAGATACAACAGAGATTGAATCATGGTAGGTTCTTAATGAAGGTTATATTCATTCTTTCCTTTTTTCTTTCTTGGGAAATACAATGATAAATAACAAACACTACTTTCTTCTGGTAGCTTATATGGAAGGGGTAGAAGCTATTGGAAAAGAGTAGTATTGAATGCTTTCATAGCATACCGTGAATGTAATGTCTCTTTCAGTATTTATATACTTTTATGAAGTAAGTACAATTGTTCTGTTTTAATAGGTAAAAGAATAAGATTAAGAGAGAGAAAATAAATTACCTAATGCTCATATGAAAAATTAAGTAAGCTGAAAGTCACACCCAGATAGGTGACCCCACAGTCCATGTGATTTTACCTGTAGCACCTCTCCACTCTGTAACAGCTATCCTGGTAGTATCAAATGGGTTAATGTCATTTGCAAAGAATAAACCCACTACAAAATATAAGATGTTATTATTAATTCAAAGTCAGGAAGAGAAAAACAAACCTGACCATTGGGAATCAAGCTGGTATTCCAAGTATATCATATTTCATAATTTTAGGTGAAGATTTTTGCTATTCTGCTAGTCTGTGTGATTAGATAAATAATTCCAAAGACATGAAATGAAGCAGGTATCAAATATTTGAAAAGCCTCCAAATTTTGCAAAGGAGTTGGCAAGGATTTTTAAATATAGATTCTCTTTCCAACTTAGCAAAGACTGAAGAATGTGGACAAGATTGTAATTGATGAAAATATTCACAATACTGATTTTCTTTATTTAAAATGTGCAGAATAATTTCTGTAACCATAATACCTTCAAAAGTATCCAAATGAACCATTCCTTCTAATAGGCAAAGCAATTACTTATTTCCTAAGAATGAGAGAAACATACTTGCATGGACAGGACAGGTTGTCCTACCAGGTGGTGACAAGTGACAAGCAAAGAGAAATCTTCCTTCGTCACCGTTACTATAATAAAACTATTTCTGAAAACTTCTTTTTTTCTTTACCCCAGAAAAACCAAAAAAACAAAAAACAAAAAACCCAGATAATCAGTGAGCCCTTCTTGCATATGAAATATCTGAAGAAGCTCACATATCATAAGTCAAACGTTTGGTCTTTTTTTCCATTGTCTTCCTTGGGAAAAAGGGAAAGTTGAAAGAATCTGAACAGTTGCTTATAATTATGCTGCTTCAAATTGCCATGTCTTAGTCTTGACATTTCATCAGTGCCACGCATTCAAGAAAAATGCTCCTTAATAGGATAGTATTTAAAATAAGAAGCCACCACCTTGTCGTTATTACTAGCACAATGGAAAGGCTCACTGGAATCAGCCATCCAAGCTATGGAGGGGCTTGAAGTTAATTACATCACCTTAGACAATAAGTTGGTCTTTATGGTTCCAGTTATCTCTGCACACAGTTGGCTTTATTTTTTTGTTGTTGTGTAATGTCCCATTAATCACAGTTACATTTGTTCCCTGCCATGTGATTCATCATCCTTTCCCCCTGAAACAACTTCTATTCTCTAGGACTCAAGATAAACCACTAATTTAAAGTGGCAGTGGCCAACCTTGACAATCAGAATGGTGTCGCTTGAATGAGGAAAGTCGATGGCAACACATGCAGACTCTGGGCATTTCAGTCGATTCAAATTATCCCCCGTGATTGGGTTCAGGCGTGGGGGTAGAGATCAAGTGTGACAATTACAGGATGAACTCTTGAAATGAAGCTGAAGGTGCATTTGCCTTTGGAACTTATCCAAGCACTATTCATTTGAAAAAGATGACAAAGTGAAGTACTTGGAAAGCTAGCAAAGTGTAGTGGAAAAAGCAGTGGGCTAAGTATGGGGAGAGATATGTTCTAACTCTCGCTTTGAGAGAAAATATCTGTGTGACCTTGAGCAAGTCATTTCATCTTCATCACTCTGAGCCTTATTTTCTTAATGCATAAAAATGAGGGACTTGGAACAGGTGATATGTCCAAGTGTTTGTTGTTTTCCCTTTTCCTAAACTCTGATTTTGGGGGGATTTGAGAATTGGTAGAGTAAGGCTTCCTTTTAATAAAATATCAACAAAAGTATTACATGAAGCATTTTGAATGTTTCTGAAGGTTAAAAAATGGTTGTTTGGAGGATAAATTGATTTCTGTTCCCAGCTGTGAGTTATAGTTTTTTCCGCTTATCAAGACCAGAACATTCAGCTGGCTGGGACATGCAGGAGGAGGTGGTAGCTCTCTGCCAGCCAATGTTTATTTTCTTTTTTTGTCTTATGCTAATCCTAACTTTGCCAAATGGCCAAAAATCCCTCTTAACTCTCTAGTTAATTACTTTATATAATTTGGTAGCCTAAGAAAGAAACTGCTTGTATGATTCCCTCCAAGGTATTTCTTGAGTTTGGTAAAAGGGACTATTATATAACACAAGTAGCCAACCCCAAAAGGAAATTTCCAGAGATTTAGTCAATTGGAAATTTGGGGATTATAGAGCAATCACTATTTTACTAAATTAATATTGTTATACAAATAGGGTGCATGGATTAATTCTATTTATCACATCAATTCTAAAACTTAAGAATTTCTGCATTGGAGAAACATCACCTCTCTGATTCTATTATCTGTACTGACATCATTCATTCATTTATTATAACACATGCCACCTTGCATTGTAATTATGTTTTGTTTTGTTTTCACTTTGTTTCTCTGTTAGTGAACTTCTTAAGACAGCATCTGGATCTCACATATCTGGAAATAGTTTCTAGCATAATCCGTAGACAGAATATTCAATCAATGTTCCTGGCAAAATATTATATTGTCCAGCGAAGTCTTGATAAAGGAGTATGTATTTTCCACCTCTGAGATCCACCTCCAGGACTTACGAAGAGCTCCCAATTGTCAGTTGTTTGATTTTAGAGAAATTATAGGAGCTATAATCATGTATTATCTAAAGTGTACTAGGGACTATACATATTTCAATATTGAACTTCGTAAATTTTGTGTAAAGCAGCTGCTTCCACTTCCCTTTTATAGATAAGAAAATTGAGACCTAGAGATGTTGATTAATGTGTGAAACTGTATACCCACAGACAGGGGCTTGAGAGCCACACCCAAGTTATTTGTCCCCAGTATCTATGTACTTTCTATTACTTAGTGCTTGTTATGACACATAAACTGGCAGACTTATGGTTACCTGGAACCATGGATTTAATATATGTGAGGCCCTGAGGAAATCACTTGACATGTCTCTCTCTTATAGCCAATACGTCAGCTACTATAAGATCTTAAATTAAGAACCAGTTAAGATGAAAGAGGACATGGGGAACATTATGGGCTTCATATGGCTTTTAAAAAGCTATCTGTACCTTCATAAAGATGTCTTCCCAACCAGGAGCAGTTTTGTGTTTCACAAGACATTTGTTGATGTCTGTGGACATTTTTTTTAGTTATCACAGCTGGGGTAATGCTATGGGCATCTAGTGTGTAAAGGCCAGAGATGCTTCTAAACATCCTACAATGCACAGGAGAGCCCCTCACAACAAATAATTATCTGGCACAAAACATCACTTTTGTCAAGGTTGAAAAATCCTGACATAGACAGATAATAATTAATTAGAAAATGTGATTAGAAAAAAATGTAGTACTCATTAAGAAAACAACAAAAGCTATAACATAAAGAAAAATATAATAAAAATGTGCACTCTTTATTGGAAAAATTAATAAAATTGTCTTGTAGGATGCCTTTAGAAAAAGAAAAACAGAAATAAATATAGCTCATTCCAGAATGGCAAAATTCAATAATGTAAAAATGCCCAAACTTCACAAATTAATCTCTACAGCCAATGAGATCAAGAAAATTATTTTCTGAATATCGAAATAGGCTAGAGCATAAGTATACATGGTAATTAGAAGATTATTATGCTAGGAGCAGAGAGAACTTCTGAGTAGTTTCCAGAATTTGTAGATCCTTGTAGAACATTGTAAGAACTTTGATTCTCCTCATAGTGAGAAATGGTAACATTGAAAGACTGTGGTAGATGTGATTATTTTTAATAAGTAAGCCATGCAACTATGTGAAAAATAGTTTGTGTGTAACATTGACAGAAGGACAATTAGGGCTGAAGCAAAGAGACAGCTAGGATGGTACTAAAGTGGAATACATAAGTGATGGTGATACTTGTTCTTGATTGGTGACAATAAAAGCTGTAGAAATTGATCAGTGAAGAGATGTCTGAAGGTAAAGCTAAGAGCATTTGCTTTGTGATGAATTATCTATAATGCTGGGAGAGAAATTTAGATAGGAATGATTTTAAGTTTCTGGCCTATATACTTAGAGTTTACCATTTACTGAGATGCAAATAACTGGGACAGAAGTAGATTTGAGCGTACGGAGAAGAGTTTTAGAAATGTTCAGTTTGAGAGCTGCATTAGACATTGGGTAGGTATCACAGACCATTAGATACATGAGTGTTATGTTCATCAAGGAATCAGGACTTGAGATATAGATATATTTTGGAGTTATTAGGATTAAAATGTCCCATGAGATCATTTAGATGATGAGATTACCAGAGTAAAAGCTGACAAAGAACAACAGTTTTCTGAACTAATTTCTAGAACATTCTAATGTTTAAAGATCTGAAAAAGAGAGCAAAGAATACTGAAAATGAATGGAAAGTAACATTAAAGGAAAAATTATGAAGACATAAAAATTAAAGCATAAATAGGATATTTTTATAATTTACAGTGTGATTCATGAAACTGTTTTCCTAGCAATTCAATTATTTCCCAAGAGTAATACGATGTTCTAAATAACATTCAAAATATAAATACCACTTTAAAGAATATACTGTTAAAAAATTCAAGAGATAAGCAAAACTTACCTTAAAGTGATAAATATTTCTGCTTTTGTATATTACCAACATAAAAACAAAAACAACCTGTAATCTCCAAAAGACAGAACTATTGAATAAATCATATTAAGCTAATTATAACTATAAAATAATATTTTTTATAATATTAAGTGGTCTAGACAAATTCTAATGTAGTAAAGAGAGTAAAATAATGCATATATAATATGTTAACTTTATCAAACTTAAATGCATATGTAAATGTAAATATAAATTAAAATAGGCATATAATGTCTGGTTAAAAGCTGAGGGGAAAATGCGATGAAAATAAGAAAAATAACAGTATATTGGCAGTTAAATGATGTATATAGTTATATTTTCATATTTATATTTCTAGTATTTTATAAATTTGACAATCTAAATAAAATGTAAGAATTTTAATGTAACATTATAAGAATCTATTTTCATAACAAAATGCCTTATTTTCGTTTTATTTTTTATCTACAAAGATATTCATGTCATAGATAATTCCAACTGTATTCTGCTTATTGTTTCATATTTGAATAATCTTCCAGTATTTGTGGTATGGTACTCTGCCCACTGTCACCTCAATTATAAAAGTTTTATGTGGCTTCTGTATTTTATGAAGAAATGTTTTCTTAAGGAAATATTTGTTTGCACTTTGAGAAATGCCTTTCAATGATGAACTCACTGAGGGAAAAATATGTAAAGAAACAGTATAAATTGGTTTTGTGTGCTAGCCATCAACACTTGACTATATCACCTACTCTAATCTTTCCAGTTTCTCCTGCTATAAAACCACTTCAGTGAGACCCAGTGGTCCTTTTTCCATCCTTCCTTCTAAAAATAATTATTGCATTACTGATGGAATATAATTGGGAGTCCATATTAGACCAATATGTTTTGGGACAATTGATTTTTGATAAGGGTTTCAAAACAATTCAATGGGCAAAAAGAATAGTCTTTTCAACAAATAGTATAGGCACAACTGAATACCCACATGCAGAGAAATTAATTTGGATCTCTACCTCATACTATACACAAAAATTTACTCAAAATGTATCACAGATCTAAATGTAAGAACCCAAAGTGCACACAATTCTTTTTTTTAAAAAAAGGTAAATAAATCTTTGTAATCTTAGGTTATAAATTGAATTTCAAATATGACACCAAAGCTATTATCAATGAAATAAAAAAAATAGACAAATTTGGCTTACAATAAAGTTAAAAATTTAAGTGCTTCGAAAGGTGATGTCAATTCCTATCAAAATACCAATGTCATTTTTCAAAGAATCAGAAAAAACAATTCAAAAATTTATGTGGAACTAAAAAAGAACCCAAATAGCAAAAGCAATCCTAAGTAAAAAGAACATGATGTGGGCATCATGTTATCTCTCTTCAAATTATACTACAAGGTTATAGTAACCAAACAGTGTGGTACTGGCATAAAAGTAAACGTAGATCAATGGAATAGAAAAGAGAACCCAGAAATAAAACTGTATACCTATAACCAACTGATTTTCAATAAGGCAGACAAAAACATACTCTGGGGAAAGGACATACTGTTTGATAAATGGTGTTGTGAAAATTGGATAGCCATATGCATAAAAGTGAAACTGGATCCCTATCTCTCAATATATACAAAAATTAACTCAAGTAGGATTCAAAATTTAAATGAAATACCTGAAACAATAAAAAATCCTAGAGAAAAATATAAACTAAGAAAAACTCTTCTGAATATTGGCCCAGGCAAAAGAATTTACTAGTGAGACTTCAAAAGCAAATGCAATAAAAATAAAAATAGTGAAATCAGACTTAATTAAACTACAAAGTTTCTGCACAGCCAAAGAAATAACAAAGGAATAACTAGACAACCCACAGAATGGGAGAAAATATTCATAAACTATGTGTCTGACAAAGGACTAGTAATGAGAAGCTACAAGGAACTCAAGCAACTCAGCAAGAAAAATAAATAAATAACCCCATTAAAAAGTGGACATATGAACTGAATGAGCATTTTGTCAAAAGACGATGTACGGAAGGCCAAAAAGCATATGAGAAAATGCTCAACATCACTAATCATCAGGGAAATGCAAATTGAAACCACAATTAGATATTCATCTTACTGCAGTTAGAATGGCCATTAACAAAGAATCAAAAAAACAATAGATATTGGTTCAGATAGGGATATGGTGAGAAGGGAACACTTATACACTATTGGTGGAAATGTAAATCAGTACAACTTCTGGGGAGATCAGTATGGAGATTTCTCAAACAACTAAAAGAACTGCCATTTCATCCAGCAATTCCACTACTTGGTGTGGGATACACACACACACACACACACACACACCATGGAGTACTACTTAGCAAAAAGAAAGAATGATAGTAACTTGGATAGAACTGGAAGCTATTATCCCAAGTGAAGTAACTCAGGAACAGAAAAATAGATGTTGTATGTTCTCACTTATAAGTGGGAGCTAAACGATGGCTACACAAAAGCACACAGAGTGGCCTTTGGAGACACATAAAGGGAGAGGTTGGTAGGGAGTAAGTGATGAAATTTACCTATGGGGTACAAAGTACACTACTTGGGTGAGAGCTATAACAAAAGCCCAGACTCCACCACTATACAATATATACATGGGATTTAATTCAACTTGTACCCCTTAAATCTATTAAAATAAAAAAGATTCACTTTATAGATGAGTATTATCTAGTAGTTGCCTTTCTTAGAAAAATACATATAAAAAAGAATTATAAAGATTATTTTATTTAAAAAAGGATGACATCAAGATAATGGAAAGTCAAATACAAAATTAAAGAATATATTTTCAAATCAAATATTTGATAAGGGTCTAGTGTCCAGAATATATAAATAACCTTTACAATCTGAAAATAAGAAATGCTAACTATATCACATTCTGACAAAGAAAAATTCTAAAGACAGTAAAAAGATCAGTGCTTGCCAGAGGCTAGCAAGGAGTGAGGAATGAATGAGAAGAGTTCACAGGATTTTTAGAGCAGTGAAAATACTCTGTATGATACTATAAGTGTGAGTATATGTCGTTATACATTTGTCCAGACCCACAGAAGGTACAGCACCAAGAGTGAAGTCTAACATAAACTGTAGACTTTGGGTGATAACCATGTGTCAATGTAGGGTTGTCAATTGTGACTCTATTTGGGATGCTGATAATGGGTGAGAGCATGCCTGTTAGGTGATGTATGGAAAAATCTCTGTACCTTCCTCTCAATTTTGCTGTGAACTTAAAACTTACTTAAAAAACAAAATTTTAAATAAATACAATAAAAGAGAATAAAAAGGCAAATCACCCATTTAAAAATATGAGAAGATTTGTATAGACATTTCTCCAAATAAGATATACTAATAGCCAAGCAGCACATGAAAGGAAGCTTAATATCATTAGTCATTTTGGAAATGCAAATCAAAACTGAAATGAGATAGCATTTCACATATACTAGAATGACTGTAATCAAAAAGATGGACAATAAAAGTGTTGGAGAGTCTGTGGAGAACTTGGAGCCCTCATTCATTCCTGGTGAGAATGAAAAATTGTGCAGCCACTTTGGAAAACAGTTCAGCAGTTGCTCAAAAAGTTACACATAGAGTTATTCAGCAATTGGACTTATAGGTATATATTCAAAAGAAATTAAAGCATATGTCCATACAAAAACCTATACACACATGTTCATATCATTATTATTCATAATAGCCAAAAATGGAAACAAGTTTAAGTCCATAAACTGATGAATGGATAAACAAAATATAAAACAATCCATAAAATAGAATATTATTCAGCCATAAAAAGGAATGGAGTACTGATGAATGAAACAACATATTTGAACCATGAAAGCATTATGCTAAGTGAGAGAAGCTGGACATAAAAGATCACATCTTAAATAATTCCATTCCTATAAGCCATCAGAATATGCAAATCCTTAGTGACAGAAAGTAGATTGGTGTTTTCTAGTCCCTGGGAGATATAAAAATGAGGTGTGACTACTAACGAATACAGTATTTCTTTAGGGAATGATGAAAATTTTCTAGAATTAAATTACTGTGATGGTTGAAAAACTCTGTGAACATACTAAGAGACAATGAGTTGTACACTTTAAAAAGTTGAATTGTATTATAAGTGAATTAAAAGAAAAAGAGAAAAGGGATCTGTTCCATGTGTCAAATATTCTAGGAACGTACTAGCTACCCCGAGGAAGTCTGCACATGTGCCCCAACTGGCTGTCCTCTTCTTTTCTTGCTTCCATTAGCATTGGGATCTCAACAGACTCTCATTAAGGTACATAATATTTGCTTATAGGATACACAATGTAGATACACATTACTGGGTACACAGTGAATTGTTTAGGAAAAATTAGTTATTTCAGTTGGAAACACTGAAAAACTTCCAGTTATCCAAACCATGTGTGAGGTGAACGTAATACCACTACACTATGGAAACAATTAGGTTGTCCAAACCATGAAGGTGATCAGGTTAGATCTTTCTTGATGGAGCCAGCTTGACTGAATGCTCTTCCCATAATGTGTTCCCTGAACCTGGATGGCCATCACAGCCAGTACGGCCAGTCCTTCTGATAGTGCCAGCTCATCCTTCACTAGATGATACACTATACCTAGGATGTTGTTCCTAATATTATGGGTTCATAGAACCTACTTACTTTTAACCTATAATAAATATCGTCATAATGTAACTCATATTGAAATCCAGAATAGTAGCTTAAAATTAAATTTAAAATCAATATATTTATAATTATTTGTGACTTTTGTTAATAAATAGCTGAAACAAGTTTGCGAGGTTTGTAGATAGAACACAGTCCATGACTAGTAAAAGCGTGAAAATGTGAGATTCCAGTGAGATGTCTGTGTGAGGCATTCAAGACATTTGGGTTGTAACTACACATCAGTTTGAAAGGCAACTGTGTGCGTATGCCTATACACTTACAACGATACTATTGTGCACATAATTATGTACTTAGAATGGCCGTAACCATCAGCAATGTGCAAGGTTTATAATTTTGATTACCATTTCAGTAAGATTTCATTAGGTTATGCTGTGATAATAAACAATTCCTCTATATAGTTGCTTCCCACCACAAAGTTTGCTTTCTTTCCTTTATTACATCTTAGGAGCCATAGCTTGTTGTGGCTCTGCTCAGTCTTTCCAATCTGCAACTAAGCTTTAAGAATAAGTTCTTAACTTAGTCTCAAGGTAGAAGGAAAAGAAAGTAATATCCACAACACGTGAGGGCTCTTAAATCTTCTGTGTGGATATGACAAATATCCATTGCCCCTCCACTGACTACACCAAGTAATAGAGCCAATTTTTTTTATTATTTATTTCAGAATATTACAGGAATACAAATGTTTTGGTTACATGAATTACTTTTGTACTGCTTGAGATAATTATAAGTGTGTCCATTGCCCAGACAGTGTACACTGTGGCCATTAGATATGATTTCATCCATCCCCTTCTCCCCCCCGCCACCTGCTTGATTTCCACTGAGATTTACTTCCATCTGTGCACAAGTGCTGTTCAGTTAGTTCCAATTTAATAGTGAGTATGTGTGGTTTTGTCCATTCTTGCAATATTTCACTAAGGAGAATGGTCTCCAGTTCCATCCAGACTATTATAAAAGGAATTAATTCATTTTTTATGGCTCAGTAGTACTCCATGGTGTACATATACATTTTATTAATCCACTCATGAATTGATGGGCACTGGGGTTGATTACACATCTTTGTGATTGTGAATTGTTCTGCAATAAAGGTTAGCGTGCACATGTCTTTTTGGTAAAATGACTTTTTTTTTCCTTGGGGTAAATGCCCAGTAGTGGGATTGCTGGATCAAATGGTAGGTCTACTTTTAGTTCTTTAAGGTATCTCCATACTACTTTCCATAGAGGTCGAACTAGTTTGTAGTCTCACCAACAGTGTATAAGTATTCCTTTCTCTCTGCATCCACACCAGCATCTATTGTTTTGGGACTGTTTGATTAAAAAAACCCATTTGCACTAGGGTTAACTGATATATTAATGTGGTTTTGATTTGCATTTCCCTGATGATTAGTGAATCAATACTGTCAAAATTTCTATACTACCAAAAGTGATTTATAGATTCAATGTAATCTCCATCAAAATACCAACATCATTTTTTGCAGTTCTAGAAAAAATAATTTTATGCTTTGTTTAGAATCTGAAAAGAGCCTGAATACCCAAAGTAACCTTAAGCAAAAGGAACAAATCTAGAGGCATCACCTTACCAGATTTCAAGCTATACTACAAGGTTATAGTAACCAAAACAGCATGGTACCGCACAAAAATAGAGACATAGACCAATGAAACATAACTGAGAACCCAGATATGAAATTATCCACATATTGCCATCTGATGTTTGACAAAGCAGACAACAATATACACTGGGGAAAAGAATCCCTTTTCAATAAATGGTGTCGGAAAAATTGGATAGCCACATGTAGAAGACTGAAACGGGATCTGCACCTCTCATCGCTCGCTAAAATTAATTCAAGATGGATAACAGACTTAAACCTAAGACACAGAACCATTAGAATTCTAAAAGAAAATGTTGTAAAAACTCTTCTAGATATAGGTCTAGGCAAAGAATTTATGAAGAAGGCCCCAGTGGTAATCACAGCTATAACAAAAATAAATCAACGGGGCTTGATTAAATTAAAAGGCTTCTGCACAGCCAAGGAAACAATCAACAGAGTGAATAGACAACCTAGAGAATGAGATAAAATATTTGTGTGCTATACAGCCGATAAAGGGCTAATAATAACCAGAATCTACAATGAACTCAAGGAAATCAGCAGGAAAAAAAAATCAAACAACCCCATTAAAAAGTGGACAAAAGACATGAACAGAAGCTTTTCAAAAGAAGATAGACAAATGGCCAACAAACATATGAAAGAAAAGTGCACAGAGCCCATCTTGACATCAATGGTATGTGGCTGTTCACATCTACTTGAAAGATGCACACGTAACAACACTTGGAATTGCAAATTATCTTACAGAAGGAGAGAAAAAATAAGAAAAACAACAACAAAAAATCATATACCTGCTATTGTACCCAAAAGTGCAAAAGAATCAATCTCTTACGTATCTCTCTGCCCCTGCTGATGCTGCTCTCTGTAATATCCTTCTGCCCTTTGCTACTTGACAACCTCTATGAAGACTCTTGTTTCACTAATGGAAGTATTCAGTACTTTCTTTGTCTTTCCATTATATTTTTTTTTCTAAGCCCCTATTGTAAAATTAATCAGATGCTATTATGATTTTTATTTATTTCCAGTTACCTCTGCCTATAAACTGCTCAAGGCTGGGACTAGTGAATGTTCCCTTTGACAGCTGGGTTCTGAACCTGTAAGTGTTCAGTGAGTATATGATAAGTGAATGACAGAACACCCTCAAGGCCCACTATTAAGTTGACCATTTTTTCTTATTTGATGGCATTCTCTTTCTTCTTCCTTCCCCTCTTTCCTTCTTCCTAACTTTTAGCTAACATTGGTTGAGTACTTTCTATTTATTTGGTCAACAATGCAGCATAAAACAAGTGATGGATAAAGCACTTTGTGTATCATTTCAGGACCCACAGTTAACTGGAAGATAGACATATCTGAAAAAGGAGTTGAATTAACTTTAATAAATAATGTCCGGGATGATGATTGTAACATGAAACTGGAATCTGACAGTCTCAATATTTTACCAGCAATTCAATTGTAGGGCTTTCTGCATTCCAACTCAGGGAATTTTGAATGACATTATCTTCATTGTAAAACGTCTAAGGGAATTCTGAACAAATTACCTTTCTGTCAGAATTCTTTGGGTATGTTTTATGGTTGACACACTTGCTTTCATTGTTAGACAGCTGTCCTTTGTAGCTCATACAAGATAATCGTTTCCTGGTAAGTCTATATTTTTTTGGTTATCAAACTGACCTATTGGCTTTAAAAAAACACTCAGCTTATTGTTAACCCAGTGTTCATCAAGTCATTATCATCTTGACCCCAACACATTATGGTTATCACCTAATTGTTGGTTGTTAATTAAATAATAACATATACTATAAATGTTAACAATGTGCCATATCTCAGAAGGGCTCATTTGAATGTGATTAAAATAAGAATGAGTCATCTAAATCACCATACTGCCTGATTGAGATTACAAAGAGAAATAGAAACACCTTTTCCAGACAGATGAAGTTCTATAGGAACAGAAAGTGCCTTTGCCGTAACACAATTTTGAGGATAATGAAATATCTACAAGTTTTGGCATTCAGTTCAAAACACACAAATCCACTAGGGAAAAGGTAAGGAGCTAATCTTCACTGGTATAACAAAATTTGATCTTTTCTTTAAAACAGGAATTTTCCCTGATATAGGTTGATTGGGCCTGTGGACTAAAGAGAGTTAGCTCAAAATTTAATAGTCCAACATTTTAGATGCATTTGAGAGCAACAATGGACTCTGTTCTCGGAAATGATTAAATTCCTATCCTGGGAGTAAATTCCACTCTTTCCATCTCCCTTTTAACTCTTTCTGGGTATAGAAAGAATGTTGCAAAGATTCTGAGTGTTACGCTTCAGGAAAAATCTTAATTGCTGCTTCCTGGAGATGGTGAAGGAAATTGGAAGGAAATTGGAAACATGGCATGTGAGCAATATATTAGCTACTAATTGCTGCATGAGAAGTTTCTCCAAAACAGAGGCTTGAAACAAAAATAAATTTTATTATTGCACACGGATCAGGCGTTTGAGAGTGACATAGGTGGGTGCTTCTGTCTCAGGGTCTCTCGTGAGTTTTCAGTCAAGATATTGGCCAGACTTGAGCCATCTGAAAGCTTGTCTAGAGGTGGGGAGGATCCACTTCCATGATATCACAATCACAAGGGTGACAGTACATGCTGGCTGTTGACAGAAATTCTGACTTCCTCCCAACATGCCTGTCTCCACAGGACCATTTTAATCTGCTTTACAGCATGGCTGGGATAATGACGGCTCTTGAAGACAAAATAGTGAAGGGGATGTGGACCCAGTTCTAAAGAGATTGTCTTTTTCTCCTTATTTTCTAAAGTTTTTCGTTTCTCATCAGTCACACTCACAAAAAACTCTAGAAAAGAACTGGAAGTAAGAAAAAAATATTAAAAAGAAATAATATTCTACAATGCACAAAGCCATATTATATTATTTTTCTTTTATAACACAAGTTCACCACTCAATAAATGTTTTTACTGGAAAGTTTGTATACCTTACTGCAGGATTCAAAGTATTATAAGTAGCTTATAAAACCTGTATAATGTAATTATAGTAAAACATAGGAGAAAAACCCAGAAAGTTGAACTAGATAATTTAGCAATAACAATAATAATGGTAATGATAATGATAACAATAAGTGGCCATAGTCAGACAAAGATAAATAATTTAAATATACTGGTTACAATGCCTTAATTGATTGCTAAATTTAAGCTTTATTCAGAATTTCCTGAAACCTACAGCAAAATGAGAAATATACCCAGCTCTATTATTTTTACAGAAATATTTTATTCCATGTATTATCGTCAATAATTTCTTTCCTCTTTCCTCCCCAAACTATTGATAAAAGTTGAATTGAAGTTGAAAGGGTGAAATTAGTTTTCTGAGTTAAAGATTGATGACTGTAACCACCATTAATTTGGATCTGTGTGTGGGTTTGCTATGTACTTGGGTTTGAATTCAAGGTAAATAACATGAAAAAGCTTAATGTTGGAAACATGTTTATTTTTCTATGGGAAAGATCCATGAAAGGGAAGTTTACAATTAAAATTTTATTAGTATGAAGCTTGAAAACAATGTGGAGTAGTGGTCTCCAAGGGCTGGGGGAAGGGTAGAAGAGCAATGATGCTCATGGGTGTGAGGTTTCCTTTTGAAGAGAAGAAAATGTCTGGAATTAGTTAACGGTGGTAGTTGTAAAACTTTGTGAACATACTCAAAACCACTGATTTGTACACTTTAAAAGAGTGAATTTTATGGTATACGAAGTATATTTCAGTTTTAAAAAATTACAAATATAACAGTAATACAAATATATGACTGAAAAATAATCAAATGAAATAGATTAGAAAATTCTTCCATTGGGCTTTAAAAAAATGAAAAAATGTTTTAAGTCTTATGCCTATGTAATTGTCATAAAACAACTTTATTTTTAATCCAAAATAAAAGCAGAACTTATGCATTTTTTAAGTTGATTTATTTTCTGAGTGAATTGACTTATGTTTTGTAATTTTGGAAGTTCAACATGACAAAATTTATACAGGCAGAAGCCATGAAATATAAATTTCTTGTATTCTCTGAAAGTGACTAGCACGGTTCGGTAGCAGTGGAATTGAATCATATATACTTAGTGACAGACAATTGACCTAATCTTAGTGCCTTTTAAAATACTGAACCTGTTTTAGTATGCTGAGTCAATCTATTTGGGGATGCTATAAAGCCAGAAAGAAGCCGAACTATGTTCAATTAATATCCAAAAATTATAACAACACTCTCAAAAGATGGGTTTATTGTAAATGGATTGTATAAGAAAACATAAAAAACAAAGAAACAGAAACAAGTTCCAAGATGTGAGTTTAAAACCAAACTTACTAAATATTCAAGAGGAAACACAAGATTTAGTTATTGCATGTATAAAAATTTCTTGAAGTGCCAGTTGACAGCAAGCATGCTTGGAAAAGGGCCTATTTATACACTCAGACAAACACAGGGATAAATCTTAGTTATCTCACTTAGCTAAGTTCCTAAATGTCCTCAGTCACAATTTCTAAGAACTCATTTAAAAATAGTTATTCTTTCCCCAAATTCTCCAGTATCCTCATGGTTTTTATCCTTTCCTTTTGCAACTTCTGTAAGCTACATGTCAAACATCTCAATTATATCTTTATTTATGCTTCATTCTGGGTAATTTTTCTCTGGTTTATCGTGTAATTTTAAAATGTTGTCTTCAGCTCTATCTGGTCCACATTTAACCTATTGAAGAGGCTTTTTCCTGCCTATTTTTGAGTACTGGTTCCCTGTAGGTATGCTAAGAAAACACAGGGTAGTTAGTCATTTAAAGTGCACGATTTAGAGTCATCCTTTGCTGAGGTTTAACCACAGACCTGTTTTTCTCCAGTAACAGATATGTGGGACCTCAGTGAATTCTCAGGACTTATTTTTTTTCCTTATCTAAATGTGAGGAAAATAGTACTTGCCTCACAGAGTTATCATAAAATTTGTATTAGTCCAAATCCTCCAAGATGCAGATGCCAAGACTGGAATAAATATTCAAAGATTTAATAGAAGAAAAGCCTGTGAAAGAAAATAAGCAGATGGAAAGGCTGGGAAACAAGCCTGGTCCTAGAGAAGGTAAGAGAGAGGGGAGGTTCCTGCAAGGGTCCTAGAGCAACCCAAGGAGGGTGCAGTATGGCCACTTAGGGGGAGTCTTGGAGTAGAAGTCAGCCATCCGTGGATACATGTCTCTGGGAACGGACTTGCCATACTCAGTCATTCGCTGACAAAGGTGACAATAGATTTCAGAGCACACCTGGTGAGTGAACCTTGGGCAAAGAAGCTTTCTATTATTAGAGTTCTGAAAGTCACATTTTCATGGCTGCTACAGTGTTAAATAATTATATGCAGTAACTGCTCACCACAAAGCCTAACATGATACCCTCTCCTTAGTAAATGATCAATGACGGTCACTGTTCTTATTTCTGGGTCTGCAAGATTGAGACACAACATTGGAGTGTGGTGACTCATTCCACTGCTGGGCCCGAGGTTCCCTATGCCATCAAGCAACATTCCCAGATAGCATCTTAACAGGCCAACAACCACAGCCACTGGAGGTACATTGTCTTGGGGGTGGATATATTTAGGAAGTCTTTATGGAAGAGGTGGCATTTGATTTAGCCCCAAAGAATGGGAACAGCATAGGAATTTCAGGCAGGCATACAGAAAGTATCTTGAGCAAAGGCCAGTAGCAGTATTGAGAGAACAATGATTCAAAACATTTCCATAATCAACATGAGGATGGATGGTGACAACCCCTGCCCCCACCCCCCACCTTGAACTGCATACGGGAAAATACCAGTTGGAAAGGAGTTTGCTGAATCATTTGAGTGTTCCAATGAAAGTGACAACAGTGAGCCCAGAAAAAGACTCATCAGGGGACTGAGAGTAAATATTCACAACTTTGAAATCCAGCACCAAATACGTTTATTCCACACCAAAGAACAAGTTCTGCATCCTCCCCACCAAGGAGGAACTGGGTCTGGAGAAAATTCAGGGTATTAGGAAACATGCGGAACAGAGGATCCCAAGATTTCTATTTCAGCCATGGTTCTGCACCCCCTGCATCTGTGACCTAGAACAAATTACCTAACTCTCTGAAACTGCTTTCTCATCTTTACAATAGATCTTGGGACTTCTTGTTCTCTATGGCCATTATCACCCAGAAAAATGCTACAGTTTTGCCTGAGGTAATCACTAAAATTAGTAGACACTGAAGATTTCTGATTCAAAAGCTGCTTTATCCCATTTCAGCTCTCTGATTCTTATTTTTACTCCTGGGGGGAGGAAAGCAACTACTGCCATCCATCAAAGGTGAAAGTCATGAAACAGCTAATTGGTTTTGAATTTAGTCTCATCAGGGGGTCCAGAAAAAACTTGGATCAGACTTGACAGTTCTGAGCATGCCCTTAATTTATTGTCTTTGAAAAAATGAAAAGATAAGATGAGATACATTTTTCAAAAGTCAAGGAGAAATTGATCTCCCAGGTATCCAATTTGCATATTAGAAAATATACCTTGGCTATCAAGTAATGTTTGAGTTTGAATCAAAAGTGATAGTCAACTCTCAGATAACAAAGGAGTGAAAGGAATTGTGGACTTGGGTAACACAAAACCATGGTGGCAGGGGTGCTGCTGAGATGACCAAGCAGGCGCCAGGCCTGATCTTTCTTTCAATAGCTCTCCTCTGCCTGCTCACCCTGGGTATGATTTGGTAGTCTCTTCACTTTTCATCTAAGGACCTTACAATGTCAGGCTTGTCATCTGTCCTCACAAAGCTTATAGAAGAGGAAGCATATGGGGAGACCCCAGTTGGTGAAGGCCTCTATACCTCCCTTGACTACATTCTAACTCCAGCTACAACACCAGCTTCCTCCCTCCAAAACCCCACTTTCCTTGAAAATTCAGAAATCTAGTGTATTAGTTTCTGTTTATCACACCCAGCCTTAGTTTCCTGATTTAAAGAAACATATGGCAATGAGTGAAGCAGGGTAGGATGGACTGTGTGTGGGAAGTTGGAGATAGTATTAATTAGAGATTTCCTAACAATGACTCTTTTTGAATGGGAAGGAGATACCTATGTTAACCACAGACCCATTAGCTTGGCCCTGGAAAACTAAAATTTGAGGCTTAAATCAGATGACATTGAAGTCGTTAGCTATAGGTCCTAAGAAATGTTCTTGTTTAGGAACCCACACCAGCATCATTAAGGCTCAGTGAGAGCTGGTATATTAGGGATTTTCAGAGAAACAGAACCAATAGGAGATATATTAATATATATATGTGTATATATCCTTATATATACACATATATATAAGGACATTCATTATAAAGTTATTGACTCATGAGGTTATGGAGGCTAAGAAGTCTCAAAATCTGCCATCTGCAGTCTGCAGACTCAGGAGAACCCATGGTATAGTTCAAAGGCCTGGGAGCTGGAGGCCAACAGTGTGGGTCCCAGTCCAAGGGCAGGAGACGATCCATGTCCCAGTTCAAACTATCAGGCAGAGCCAGTGAATCCTCCCTCGCTCCACCTTGTTGTTCTATTGAGCCCCTGAATGAATTGGACGATGCCAACTCACACTGAGGAGAGCCATCCCCTTTATTCAGTCTACCAATGCAAAAGTTGGTGTCTTCCAGAAACATCCTCCCAGACACACCCAGAAATATTATTTAGCAATATATCCCAGCATCTTAGGATCCAGTCAAGCTGACACATAAAACTGATTTTCACAGCTGGATTCCCACTAATGTTTAAAGTGTTCCTTAATCTGAGGACAACCCCTCTAGCACTGCCCTTAGTCCCACTTCAGTTGAGGTCAATTTGACAAACATTCTTTAGACACATTTTTTTATGCCCCAAACACTGAGATACATGTGGAGGATACAATGATGAATAAATAAGAGAGTTTCCCACTAGCTCATAGGCTGGCAGGAGAAGCAGCCGTAACTAGACTATTTCAGTGTATTATTATAAACTCAGTAATAAAGGTAAGCCTTGGAAGCTATGAAAACAGAAGGAGGTAGATACTTCAGATAAAGGAGATGTGTCTTCTCCAGCCATAAAAAATGCACCTGAAAGAAGGTGAGAATGCTGTTGTCTGTTCAACAGTGTCACTGAGGAGCCATAAGCCATACAACTTATGAATTTTAAGATGACTTTAATTTTGAAGTTCAAGCAACCTCATCAGCATGACAACCTCTAGAAATAGCAAATTTTCTCTCTGTTCAATATAGGGTGCTAATTATCTCTTGAAGCCTTTTAGTTTAAGGCAACAAACCTTTTTGACTTGGTCCCCTTAGAATAATATGTCTTAGTTACAGAATTCTTATATTTGTTAATGCTCTAGTGTAGAGCATTACTCATTCTCACCAAATGTAGGTGACAAAGAGTAGAGAGACTCCTGAAGCTAGCGAGGGAGGCGAGGGGAGACATGGAAAGGCAGTAAGACATAACCAGACAGAGAATGAAATACTAAGCTGACTAGAGAGTCAGAGGTTGGCTTAGTGAATGATGAATGTCATGGGAGTTTTGTTGTCAACTTTCCTCTCTCTTAAAGCACGGCAATGGCAATCCATGTGAGCGGGCCAGGCTGGTGTGCCCTTTGAAGTCAGGACTGATGATAGAATCTTGGTAGGTAACTCCTACTCAGAAAGTTAGTTCCACTAGCCAGGAAGTTACTGGTTACCTTCACTATCCCACAAGATGGCTGATTCTGCATTATGCCCCACCTTGCATGATTGAATGTGGAAAGGAAACATGGATGGCTGCACCTGGGCACTCCACTCTGGTACTTAGACGTTATTATCAATAATGCAGTTTTTAAAAGGGCAACATGGCAGGAATGAAGAGAAAATGTCAGGGGACGTGGTAAGGGGTTGTGAACATAGCACCTGGATTGCTGCATGAAATGAATTGGGGTATTTGAGGTGATGGAGCAATGAAGCAAGAGACACTTTGGGACAAACATAGATGGGGCAAGATACACACAGATCAAAGACTGTGTTTGGACTTATTTAATGCCAAAGGCTGAATTTTATGACTGTGGGGCATTTTTTATGTACTCTGTAGTTTATCTGCATCTCAGTTTCCCTCAGAGCAAGCTGGGATAGTAATAACACCTATTTTATTACAGAGTGGAAAGTTATACAAATACATACATACACATATACATATACACACAGATGTGTGCAAGTATACACTTTAAAATTGTGGTGGCATGGCACATGGAAATTCAGAAAGAATTCAATAAAAATTCATTGCTGTTATTGTTTAATCCGGTCATCATAAGTTCTACTTGGACACAACCACATAGCAAATGTAATCCCTGGCTCCAGAATTCTGATCATCATTAGCTGATTCTCTCATTATGACTAACGGGAGAATTTTAATATTTTATTTAATAGCTAGTATGTGCTAAGAGTCTGGCAGAGTTCACTTACTCCCCATGGGTCACCACAGTTGCCCCTACTTCCCAGGGCAGGCACTTGAGAGTCAGAGAGGTTAACTCACTTATGAAAATATCAAACCACTTGGGTAAATTGGAAGATCCTGGATTTGAAAAGGCTGTTTGGTGTCGAAGTTTGATCTCTTTATCCTTTCTCTTTCTGCCTCCCCAAAATGTCATCATCAGGAAGTCATAACAGATCCTCAGTCACTTCTTTTCTGCCTCCTGTCCTGCACTGTTTCCCAGCTGTTTCCCACGCCACTTGCTTTTAATCTTGTGCTTTGGAAGAGTCTAAGGTACGTTTCTTAATTCCTCACTTCTTATCTCTTTCATCTGATGGAATGTTCAGGCCTATCTTCCCTCCCTTCCTTCAGTGAATGTGAGCGGCCAGATGGAGGAGCCTCCCTCACTCCCCCCAACTCATTAGCCCCCCAGGATGCTAAAGCCTGGTGATTCCCAAAGCTTGCTTCCTGGGACAGCAGCTCCTGGGAATTTATTAAAAATTCACATTTTCAGGCCCTATTCCAGACCTCCGGCATCAGAAACTCTGCAAATAAGAACCTCTAGGTGATTCTGATGCACGTTTGAGTTTGAGAACCACTGTAATAGTCTAGTAATATGGGTAACATACGTATACACCCACCTCTTTTTCATTTGTGTAACACTGAATGGCTTCTCTCTCGTTCCAGTTCATGAAAGCGTGCAACGTAAAATTTTCTAAAATGTGCTAAACTCTAACTGATATAAATTGAGCAAGCTTATCAATTAAATGGTTATGATAAAACCAGGCCCTTGCAAAGTATTTGTGCATGTGGAGATGGGGAGTGTATAGTAAGGATAAAAAAAATCTCATTTGAACATATGAACACTGACCACCTCTAAAGGGAATTGCTAGATGAAAACTAAATTCATGGACCCTGAGTCACAAACGACATAGCAGTTACAATTTGGAGACCCAAAAGAACTTGTTCTTATGTTGCTCTCTGGTTCAGGGGCTTGATCACCACTTATTCCTACAACAAAGTCTGATATTTGTTTTTCAAGTTCTTAAAGAAAACTCTAGAGCAATGCAGAGAACTGGGGAGAGGCCATTTGCTACAAATATGAGAAAAATGTAATGGTAAAGGATATAAGCTGACGAAGCACTCATTCAGGCCAGCACTCATTGCAGAAACTGTTTAAATGGGAAGAGAACAGTTAAAGTTGGACAAATCCAACAAACTTGAACCCAATTTTAAGGCTAATTGTGGACTTTATTTATCCCACTTTCTGGAAATAATCATGTGTTTTGTTGCAGAAATATTGATTTAATTATGTAGCACTGCCCAGATGAACCAGGAGCAGCATATAACATAAGGTATGTCTTCCTTATTATCTTTCAAAAAAATCTGAAAAATTCCAAATTTTCAAGTACGTGAAATCTGGGCTCTCACATTTCAAAGAAGGAATAATGAACCATGAACTTGTGTTCTTTCCCCAGCCACCTTCTCAAAATGTGCTTTTCACTATTCCCTTTTACATGCAGTTCCCTTTTCTTCCTCCACTTAACAAACTCCTACACATCTGGCAACAACCTTGGGGAAATGATCCTTTATCTTACAGCCCCAGACAGGGAGAGTTGCTTTTCCTTTGTGCTCTCATTGTGCCCAAAATTTCCACACCGAAGTGAAGTGATTGTCTTAATGTCATACAGTTACACAGATGTGAAAATCAAGCTCAGACTCTCAACTCGCTAGAACGAATGACATAGGGAAAGGCAAGAGAGGTGTCAAGTAAACAGGACCTGCGACTAGGTGCTCACATGTCTTAAA
Organism: Lemur catta; assembly: GCF_020740605.2. Taxonomy (NCBI): domain Eukaryota; kingdom Metazoa; phylum Chordata; class Mammalia; order Primates; family Lemuridae; genus Lemur; species Lemur catta. The sequence continues at coordinate 83,764,020 of NC_059131.1, forward strand.
ACACTTGGTTGTAAAAAGTTTGGGAAAACACAGGACTACTCTATTCTCAATGTCAGTGCTAAGTCGGACGCCCTTGAAGCATCTGCCTTCAGAGAGGGGGTGCTGGCCAGTCCCCTCTCCTAAATGGCTCTTTCATCTTCAATGCAGAACCACAGAAAGAAGCAGCTTTTTCCTGTTATGTTTCTTTATCCCTCTTTAATTGTCCCTCCCATAAAACCCTTCTTAGAGTCATCCATCATCGCACCTAGTCTATCCTGCATTCAAGCCCTAATAAGTTCCTTTTTACCACAGGGAGCTTATTGCTAAGACTTTAATGAGCTGCAGATTGTATTTACTTCGCTTGTAAATTGTTCATTATCCTTGTAAGAAAGGACACTTTCTTGCCATTTCCATTACTGGAGATACTCATGCTAGATCACTTTATGTGTATATTTATTTTATTTGTAAATCATATGTATCCATCATTCCATTTCAATTGTCGGAAGAATCAAATATTTACAATGTTCTGACACCTTTAAATGTATAAAATGAATTTTTCTAGTCTTTTTAAAGCTGTAATAATTTTTTCCCAAGGACTGTAGCACTTTGCCTTCAATGTAATTCATAAAAATAACATAGCAGGTGATGTGTGTACACCCTAATGGTGGAGGGTGTTGGTCCTGGAGGCAAGCCGGCATGCCTCTTATGGGAGCTGCTGGTATTGACTAGAAGCAGGATACTTAACCTCTCTAACGATAAGGATGATGGCTAATATTTATTTTAAGCTCCCTTTGTGCAAGGTACTGTGCTGAGTACTAAGGGCATGTCATCTCCTTTCAGCTTCACAATAACCACATGCAAAAAGTACAAATATTATTCTCATCACATAGATGAGGAATCTAGGCACAGAGAGGTCAAGCAACTTGCTCAAAATCACACAGCTAGTAAATAGGGGACCAGAATTCAAAGCCAGACCAGGTGCCTCCAAACATCACTCCCATAGTGGTGCTCTTTTATAATAAATGTAGGTTCTTATTTATAAACTGGAGATAATAATGTTACCATTTCCAGAGGTTCTAAAAAGGAGAACCAGAGGGTAGGAGGGCACACAGCACAATGCCTGCCTGCCTGGCGCTGAGTGAGGTCTCCTTCCAGAGGCCACAGTGAGGAACTTCCCAAGGACACAGGTGAGTAAAGAGTTAAAAGTTATGTGGGAAGTTTAGGGAAAAGTTAAACAAATAATCAAGAATTTCAAGGGGATTTAGAAGATGAGAGCAATTACACATGAAATGTAATTAAAACCACACAACATGGTAAGCCTTTTACAAATTTTCTAAAAATATTTCAAAAATAAAACTTTAATTTGTTAGCTGTATTTTTCTTTTGCGAAACAAAAACGTATCCAGTTGCTTCTTTATTAGCCATTTTGGGAAACAACATCTAGTCCCTATTTGTAAAGCCCTGATACAAGGAAAACTCTTATCAGAAGTATAAAAACATAAAACTTATTATATCCAATTTTTTAATCTCTTCACGGTTTTGGTTTTTTTTTTTTTTAATTCTAGTATTTCCTTTGTATCCACCTTTCTCTTCCTCATAATTTTCCAGCAAGATGGAAAAAGTGTAAACATGTTGCCATGGTTAGTGGAAGGAAGACAAGTAACTTTTTAACTACCCTCGCTATACCAGGCTCTGCACCAGGACCTTCATTCAGCTTCTGGAGTCCTCATTTAAACTCTGTAAGAAAGGTGCTCTTATCCCATTTAACAGATGAGAGAATTTGCCTTGAGCCTGTGGAACTGACCTTACCCTCCACCTTGCCTGAGATCCAGAGATAAACTCAAAGGAGTTAATTCTCACACAGCCCCATACCTAATACAGACTGCATCAACGAAGAAAATCCCCTGCATCAGTTTTGAAGAAAAATTCTTCAAATTGTTTCCTTTGTATTAATATTTATTAATACAGTAATTGCCTTTCTATTGTAACTGTGTGTTTGCTACACCCAGGAAGAGAAACCTGTCTTTGCTCATTGTATTTTTGTTTGTTTATTCGTTTTTGTGGCTGTATAACAATTTATTAAACCCATTCCCTATTGGTAAATATTTAGGTTTTCTCCACTTCCTCTTACAAACAGTGCTGTAATGAATAGCATGGTACTTATTTCACTCATATAAGGACATATATGTACAATCTAATATAATAAATTCCTAGAAGTGAAATTGACAGTTCACAAAGTACGTATATCTGTAATTTTGATGAATATGGCTAAATTGCCTTTCATGAAGTTTAGAAATGTAGGAGAATGCCTGTTTCCTCACAGCTTCACTAACACAGTGCATTATCAAATGGTCTAATCTTTGCTAATTGTTTGATCATGCATAAGGTACTTAACCTGGTGTGCCTCAGTTTTCACATTAAGAAATTGAAGACAGTAGTAGTAGAACTTACCTCTCAAAGAGTAGTTATGAAGATTAAATGAGTTGATATTTGTAAAGTGTTTATGACAGTTCTGGCACATACTAAGAAGAGCCTTACAATGTTATAGAAATGAAATTTATAAATGAAAGTTAAAATTTTACTGATTTGTCATTGTTTAACTGATCAGATACACTCATTGTTTTCTTGACTACAGATTGATAAATGGTTTAGTGATCTGGCTTCTCACCTGTGTGTGGCTTGTTGCCAGTGGTTTCCCCAAGGGCAGGGCCAGTGGTCCTTACTGAGATAGCCTCAAGTTTAGAACTGTGTTTAGAACTTGAGTTCCCAACATTCATTTGCTAACTTTTGATCAGCATGGTTTGGCCAGACACAAGATACGGATGCAGTGAAATGAGTGCAAAGTCAAGTCCCTTTCTGAGTTTGGCCACGTGCTTGCGTGCAGCCCAAATTATCCCTCTCTACTTCAGCCTCTGCTGTGAGGGAATTTTGCTGACGTACCTTAGTTCTGAACCATAGTAGTCCTGTTCTTACTGCAGATTGTTTTTTTTTTTTTTTTCTCCTCTGATTCTTTAGACTTCTCCCTTTCTTCTGAAACTAAAAATTAGGTCTAGGTCACATTTCTAGAATAGCATGGTTTTATCTTTCTTTTTCCCTTTTCTGGGTTGCTAGCAATAAAATAATAAAAGCTGAAGTCCTAAACATGGAAGATAGAGGCAACACTGACGTTCCCTTTTTATATCAGAAATCTAAGCTCCCTGGAGGCTCTAATAGAGCTGGTTTTCTTTCACTCTAAAATTGTCTCCTGGCACAGGCATAGAATATAGCATTCCTTGTTGCATTTTTCATGTAGGTAGGTTGATTTCAAAGACTTCAGATGAATCCCTAAGGAGATATTACCACAAAAGAAAAGAGCCAAAAAGAGAGTATTCACTAAGCACTTAAGTACTTTAGCAGTTTGTACTCAGTCATATAAATCAAGATAAAAGAAATATGAAAGGGAAGAACACTAGCTTCCCACTAGGGAATAGAGTACATGGATTTGACACTTTGAAGAGTGTGACTCTGGATTAGTCCTGTTGTTCATCTGGCCTGTTTCCTTTAGCTGCATAAAATGTCAATGAGATTCTGAGTTAAGTTAATAAAAAAGTGCAAAGAGAGAAAGGGAAGCGATGGTGCTGTTAAAATCAGCACCCAACCCTGCCACTCTTCCTTAGGTCTCAACTCGAGAGGCCCTTTCTCCCATGGAAAAAGGAAACTTCAACCTTGGCATTGGTTTCTGACAACTCCCTGTCCTTGGGGATATTGCTGATTAATTACATCCAGTATTGTCACTGTTTCTCTCTTAACTGGTTTGTTCCAGAAAGTATTGATTTTTAATCCTTGAATTTAATCTTGAATCTCCTTTAATGTAAGGTAAAAAACAAACAAGACATGATTTTCTCTTGATCCTGTGGTCTTCCCAGGTATCACTCACTCACTGTCCTCCCCTAAGAGCCAACCAGCCCATTTTCCCTGGATGCTTCCCCACGTTCTCCAGGTTCCACTCCCCCCGCCCCTCCTCTCCATTCTCTTCTCCTTTTCAATTTTCACTTTTAAATAGTTTTTTGTTTTGTCTTCTGTTGGTCACTTCTATAATGTCACTACAACTTATTTTTAAAGACATTATCTGTCAGCTTTAGCAACAACAGGTAAGAATTTAATTTTTTTTTTTTTTGTTCTCTGTTCCTAGGCAGAGAAGAATTGTATTTTATGCTGTCTTTGTGACTTCCCATTACAGCATTTAGATGACAATCTGAACACACTTTATCTTCTCTGTACTTTACCTTCCTTCTGCTACCTCCAAACCTCGGGCAGCTGTAACTTGACTTTGCATTGTAAAAATTTATCATTTATTTTCTCTTCTGTAAACATTATTCCATCTTCTGTGTTTTGTCAAGGGTTGATCCCTAAAGTTTTGCATCAACTAAACAGTGTTTATCTGATTTACTCTTTTTTTACATTGTTGACATAAAAACAAAAACAAACAACAATAAAACATTATTCATAAATCCTCTTGTTAATATTATTTACTCCTTAGTAATTCTAATAGGTGCAATCCTTTCCCTACTCTTGTGTGGTGTATAGGTTTAATGTTCTAATTTAGACCAGTAGCTTTCTATGCCTGATTCTCAAGAGTAAGTGCATATTGGATTTCTCTTCTAACTCACATCTATCTCTAGCCATATTTGGCTAGCCTCCTTCCTGCAAATTCTGTTATAATTTGTCTTAAAAGTGCTTATAAGATTTTTTAAAACTTCTGTAATTGCTCAGGATAAATATTGAGGGAGAGTGGTTTTCACTAAATTCAGGTCACAAAAATAGATGCTGTTTTAGAAGCACATAATCACAAGATTTAGTATTTCCTATATGTGGTAAATTATATATAAAATTTTACCTAATTATAAAATTTAGAAAGGAAGCTGTCAAATTTGTTTAAGCATATTTTTAAGGTAATAGTAAATAACAAAATTTTCTAATCTCTTCCAGTCTATTTTTTCTAGAGTTATCCAGAGAATTGAAATGAATAAACAAAAGCTTTCATAAAAATTAGATAGATACATTTTAAGATAAAATGTGATAAAATAGAAACACTCCATATTCCCATTTCCCTGTCATTGCTTTATTATGTGTTATATATAATACCCTATAAAATCATAGTTGTTCTAACCACCATCATCATCTTCATAACCATTATTGTGGTTGGCACTTTAGCATTTCAAAATAAAGAAGCAAATTAATCTACAACCACTTCTTTCTCAGTCTTCCTCCCTGATTCCCAAACCCATTAGCTTTAAACTCCAGTGTGCATTACTTTCCTAAAAGCATTCATCCATTACTTTAGGCATATTTCAACAGGTTGCTTTAATTCAAGTTTTTTGTTTCTTTAGTTAATTTATACACGTTTATAAGCTCTAGCATGGAAAAGAAAGAAAGAGAAAGGAAAGGGAATGAAAAGGAGGGAAAACAAGCAAATAAACTAAAACTTCCCTTTGGAAGTAGAAAATGCCACTAATAATTTCAATGATTTCACATTTAGAATTTTTCAGGGACCAGATGTAAGCATGAGGGTCATAAAACACAAGCTTTGGCTTGTAAAAGGATAAAAGAGCTCACTGTCCTATATTTCAATCCATTTGATCTTACTAGAGCTACCAGCTCAGAACATGTTTTAAAATGTTATTTACTCATGGCCCAGACAGTCTCCCCTCTTGAAGAGCTTACCTTGTTAAGAAACATAACCCCTTCCTAATAAAATCTAGGTGATTTATAGCATGTACACAATAACAAATAAATTTGGGGTAAAAATTGACAGTTATGCAAGTATATCAGAAATGCCAGCTGCTGCATTGACGTTCCTACTGGAAAGGAATTTTCCCACTTGCTGGGAGCCATCTGCATAGGAGTAGGAAGACTTATTCCCAGGAAATCTCACCCATGTGCTTAAAGAATCTAAACAGGCTCTTTTGTGATCCTCGTTCATGTGGTTAATAAGGTCATTAGTATAGGTTTTAATATTAATTCATAATAATAAAAATAATAACTGAAAATATCGGCAGAGAACAGTTTTGGTGTTTTCAAAACTGAACTTGAGTATTTCTTCCTTTAGGCATCCTTCTTTGATCATGCCCCATACCCACATGGACTAAGGGCTTCTCTTGATGGTATCTACCATAGTGTGCTTTGCTTATCTTTTGTAAGCACTGATATGCTGTATTTTAATTATTGTTGTCATTTTCTATTTTGTTCTCCAAGGTAAGAGATTATGTCTTCTTTGAATGTATTTCCCCAATATGTGGTTCCTGTTGTATAACAGGCACTTCACAAATTGTTAAACGAATGAATGAATTCACCAAGAACTTGCACACACATTTTCTTATTTGATGAGTACAACTGTCCTTCTGAGTGAAGCACAAACAATTTTATCAGCACCCCCTTTTACAGATGGCACACAGTAAAAATGCTTGGGGACATGAATTACAAAGTTACAAGGCAAGACAACCTCAGAGGGAGTGCTTCAAGTTCTGCTCTCCCAAGAAGCTGCCACCTCTGCACTTAGGAGGGATTGTGAGTAATTCAGTTGTAGCACCCAAGTCTCCTCAGACCTTAAATGATGTCAGGGACCTGGGCATTCCTAGTCTTACTGCTTTGAGAATGTTGCTAAGACTCTGTCTCAACCTTATCTATCTAAAGTAGGTGAGCAAATAAATGTGAAGGTGTGGTAGAAAATGAAAATCTTAAATAAGCTAATATTTTAGCTGTTCATAATCCATAGAAATTGGTAGGGCCAAAAGTGGCCACATACTTGCTCATTTAGTGGAGTCCATTGAGAGACTAATGACCTCATTGTTTCCAACTCGTCATACCCACTGCTCTTCCACAATTCACTCTCCACACTGTAGTCAGGTGACCTTTCCAAAAGGCAAACCTGTTGCTCCCTAACTTAAATCCTTTCAAGGGCTCCTGGGATCTCATTAGTTTTGTAACATGACCCTTTATGTAGAAACCCTCTTCACAGCTCCAGCTCCATCAAGACCCAGTCTTCCTGCTCTGTACGCTCCTGTCTCATTGGTCTTTGTACTTACTCAAAACAAATGTGTAAGGGACAGTAGAGAGATAAAATATGTGTATATATACAGAACATATATATTTACATATATCATATGTATCTTATGCATCATGCAGAGTGTGTGAGCAAATAAATGTGAGGTCCTTTGCAAAATCAAATAGCCTACATAAGACATTATTACAGCCATTGAAAATAGCGCACAAAGTGGCCATTTATTTTCTCATTTAAAGAGCATTTCTTGAAATCTGTAGTTATAATTATATCTTTACCTGTTCATTACTTGGGAGAGCCTTCCTGACCCGCTCAAGTAGAATCAAGCTCTCTCTGTTCTAGGCTTCTAGAGGACCCTAGAACTTTATATTTCTCCTTTCATGAGACTCACATTACTCTTTCATTGTCGATCTCTGTAATAGACTATAAGTTCTGTGAGACCACAGAAGCTGTTTATTTAATTTATCACTATGTCCTCAGAATTTAGTAGAGTTCCTGTAAGATAGTAAACACCCAATAAATATATGTTGGGTTGATAAATGGTGAAGAGATGTGTGAATGTAACCTGCTGGCCTTGGGTCAAATAAAGGGGATACACAAGTGAAATACAGAGTGATAACTAGTGTGAAAGAGGGATAAACATCTATGGCTTTGTCTTTTAAGCATATAATCCTTTTTCTCTCACTTTGAAGAATCAGCCAGTCGCCTCCACTCTTGGCACTAGTGGTTCAGGTAGACTGACCCCAAAGGTTTGTCCTTAGGATGTATATGTGGCCAAAACAAGGACATTTGAGGTTACTACAGGAACTTTGACTGGGACTAATAGAAAAGTGATATTTTCTTCCCTCTAGAGTTGTTTCATTGCTAGAATGTAAGCCTAGATTTGCAGGGAGCCTTCTTTGGACCACATGGGGAGAGTGCACCTAATAATGAAATCAATGTCTGTGAAAGAAGAGTTGAGCTAGCAAAACAGAGATCAAATTCCAAAGACATTGCATGATCATTTCTATCAGGTCATGCCTAAATTTAGTCACCCTCTTGACTTTTTCTTTTAATTAAATAGTCCACTTTAGTCTAAATTAAATTTAAACTTACCTAAGTTAGTATGAATTGAGTTTTTGTAAGCTGCAATGAAAAATGTTTGAATTCATTTATAGAGGCAAATCCATAAGGCAATGCGGAGCTCCCCTGCCTAAAGGAGGGAGGGGGCTTCAGAGAAGCCTATATTGGGGAGGCTTGATTTTCTTTAAGCATTAACAATTCCAGTTGGGGTTAAACTACACCTAAAGCTTAACCCAAACCAAAGTTTTTAATAGTGACAGAAAATCAAACTTGAACCTGCCATTAATTACATTTTGGATACCCACGCTCTTAATAGAGGGTAATGAATCACACAGAAATACATGGTTTTATCACCTGGGGCCCAAATATACCTGAGATGCATACATATATTTTCCACATAATTTTCCCTCTCTTGCTTCCCAATTATTCAGGTCTTAGAGGATAGCGTAACTTCAAAAGTTATACACCTACCAGGATAGTGGGAAAAACACCAGATTGTGAACCTACTTTGGTTACACTGTATACAAATAGTATTAAAATACCATGGGGAAATTTCTCTATTTCTCTCAATTTTGCAGGCTCCCCACATCCTTATCTATAAGGGTAGGATAGTCATATCTACTTCAAAGTAATGAGATAACATATAATAAATTCCTAGAACAGATTGTGGTACATAATAAATGCTTAATAAGTTTTAGCTTAGTTAGCTAAAATATTCCCCTGAGAGAACGCAGAATCTCGAATTTCTGTGAGAAAAAAAATAAATATATTACATTTTTTTTTCTCTAATCATACACCTAATACAATTTGGAAACTTCAATGTTTATGGGAGAAATAAAAGTTTTTCAAAAGACAAGTATGGGCTTTTAGATCCAGTTTTCATTCACCATTCTTTTCCTGTCCATTGATATAAATTCTTCATTCACTACTCAAATTATGGGAACACCTCACCTCTAAACCCAGTAGACACATTTTATTTCTTACCTTTATCCAGCATTAAATTGCATGGGCCATTTTTTTTTCTTCCTTAGAACTACCTCCTCTGAGTTTCAAGAACTCCCTTTCCTTTTCTCCTCCTTTGTGAATACTTCTGTCTGTCATGCTAGTTGCTATTTTTTACCTGAGCATCAACAGTTGGTATTTCCGTGGTTGACAAGTACTGGGGGGAGGAATAATGGGCAGTTACTGTTTAATGGGTACAGAATTTCAGTTCAGAAACAAGAAAAAAAATTCAGAGATGGATGGTTGCACAATATTGGGAATGGACTTAATACCACAGAACTGCACATGAAAATGGTTAAAACAGTAGATTTTATGTTATGAATACATTACCACAATAAAAAATTGGTGTTCATCCAAGTTCTGTCCTAGCCTTCTTTGTACTTACTATTCAGTATATTCTTTTGTAGCCATTCCATTCAATCTCAAACTGTCAATTGTCACTTACACTCTAAGCTATAACTTATACTTAATTTTAAAATACATAATGTGTCATTACAAATAGTCTCCTGACTCCATTAACTTATTTAATCAAAAAACATTATTGCATGCCATTTATGTGTCTAGCACTGAGCTAACTAACAATTATGTGTAGGTTGTAAACCAAGCCAATATTTTCATTTGAATATGTTTCCTAGTTTGGGTTCTCTTAAAAGTAGACTCTGAGACTGGGACTTAGGTACAGACAATTTTTTTATAGGAAGCACAAGAAAGTGGTGACATGAGACCAGGTATGGTGTGTTAACAAGGAGTAGGGTATTATTGTGAGAAGCAAATGTTTAGTCCTATTGGGACCATCTGTAGGTGGAGTGGGAACTATCTCAGATGATCCCACCAGAGCTTGGGGAGGCTGGAACATATATAAACAAGTCCCGTCTTCTACTATTTGAGGTTTTCCCCGAAAAGCATTGCTAACTCACACTTTTAGATGGTGCCTTCATGAAGCACAACAAGCCCTGATGGTACTGGAGAAATTCCTTAAAGTAAAGGGACTCAGATTCAGAATCTTGAGGTAAGAAATTATCGGCCAGGCCCAGTGGCTCATGCATCTAATCCCAGCACTGTGGGAGGCCCAGGCGGGAGGATCGCTTGAGCTCAGGAGTTCGATACCACCCTAAGCAAGAGAAGGACCCTGTCGCTACTAAAAATAAGAAAAATTAGTCAGGCAACTAAAAAATAGAAAAATTAGCTGGCACGCAACTATTGTCCCAGCTACTCAGGAGGCTGAGGCAGGAGGATCGCTTGAGCCCAGGAGTGAGGTTGCTGTGAGCAGGCTGACACCATGGCACTCTAACCCAGAAGACAGAGCAAGACTCTGTCTCAAAAAAAAAAAGATAGAGAGAGATAAGGAATTATCAGTGTGCTGAAAACTACTCAGTACCGGCTATCCTCAAGAACTCGCATGGATCGGGGCAATGTGGATCAGAAAAATACCACATTTATTACGTTTTCCACACCTCTCAAATTAGTATTCCCCAAATAAGCAATCCCCTCTGTCACACCAGTTACTATTAAATCATAGTAAATAGCACCATCACAGCCCCTGATTAAATGTCAAATACAATATCACTACTCATTGAGAAACCTAGGCACTGAAACAAGCAGTTTATTTACTTTCTTTCATATATGTAACAATGCTACAAGAATAAAGTGTGTCCTGAATTTTATAAATAAGTAAATTTAAAAAATGTATACATATATCAAAACATCACACTGTACCCCATAAATATTTATAATTATGTGTCAATAAAAAACAAAATAAAAAAAAACATAGATAAAAACAAAACAACAACAACAACAAAAAATGACTATCAAGTAATTTGTCCAAAATCACCCAATTGTGATGTAACAGAAGCAGATTTCAGATTCAGATCTGACTGACTTCCAAATCTAGACAGAACTGTGTTGGTATGTACGTTCATTTTAGCCTCCTTTTCCTTTTTTGTAATTTGGGGATAACCGTACTTCTTCAAAACACTGATGTGAGAACTAGACCTATTGTCATATTTTAGCATCTGACACAGATCTCCATGGTACAGAGTTCATATACGTTGGTATTCTCCCATGGCTAAGATTGGTCCATTTCTTTTTTGGTGAAAAAATTAAAACTGCAGCTACCCAAACAAAAGGAAGACAGGGAAGCTGTCTTTGTTTTGTTTCCTGTGCTGGTTACAATGACTGAAACCATAAAATATGTTCAATAAACGAGTATTCAATTTTCCTCATTTTCCCTTGAGAGTCTCCTGACTTCCACAGTCTTACATCCCAATTCATCTTCTGTATTTTCATTACAATAATGTAACATTTTATTATATGCCATTGCATCCTTGCTTAAAGCCTTTAAGGACTGTTGTCACTTACGCTGTTATTGACAATTCTTCGGTGTGTCACTGAAGGCGCCCATGATCTGTGTTATTTTTATACACAAAATATCAAACTAGTCAGGATTTCCTGGTGATACTGTGCTACTTCCCTCAAGGCCTCCACGCTGGACTCTTCTCCTCAAACTTGTTTTCATTCCCAGACCACGTCACTCATACTCTTGGAATCCTTCTTTCCTTGTGCACTGAACTCCAGACCTTCTCTGCCTCTTTATAACTCTCCCCTTGGGGCTTTCTCTGTACCTTATACACACGCTATAGTGGCACCCATGTATCCCCTTCTAGGTGCTGCCCTTCGCAAGAGAAGAGATGATATTTTATTTATTGTTTTTCTAATCAATGAGTTAACAAATTACTTATTATTAATATACTAGTTATTAATATATTAATATAGCATGTAATTAAGTTAATTGATGAGAGTTGTAGCTCATGCTAGCCTTTCTACAAGTTTACAAGGAAAAGTCTCACATAGTTTAATATGCAGAAATTACATTTTATTTATTTTTTATTTTATTTTATTTTATTTTTTTGAGACAGAGTCTCACTCTGTTGCCCAGGCTAGAGTGCCATGGCATCAGCCTAGCTCACAGCAACCTCAAACTCCTGGGCTCAAGCAATCCTTCTGCCTCAGTCTCCCGAGTAGCTGGAACTACAGACATGTGCCACCATACCCGGCTAATTTTTTCTATATATATTTTTAGCTGGCCAGATAATTTCTTTTTATTTTTCAGCCTCACTCTTGCTCAGGCTGGTCTCAAACTCCTGAGCTCGAACAATCCGCCCGCCTCGGCCTCCCAGAGTGCTAGGATTACAGGCGTGAGCCACCTCGCCCAGCCCAGAAATTACATTTTAATAAGCCATGGGATGTAAGTAAGGATAACTGTGTAACATTTTTGCACAGAGGTGTACAGTTGATGGGGGGCTAAAAGGAGACAAGAGAATGTAGCTTTCAGGAGCAAGTGGAAAATGCTACCAAGTCATGGTTTATATTGTGCCCTCTCTTATACTGTTATTAGTGAGGGTACTCCTGAGCTGTACTTAAGTAACAAATGGAGAATCAATGACTAGATGTGGGGTGTGGGCATGAATTACAGATCACGGAGCCAGTACTAATGAATGCATGAATATCTTTACTCATTGCACAGATATTTGTTGAGTGTGTGCCAGACCCTGGGTAAAAGATACAACTTTAGGCTTGGTCCATGCCCTCAGCCAGGCAGAAAGGAATCCATGTGGAATCCTGGCGACTCCCTTGGCACCTCTCGATACTCCTTTCTCCAACTGTTATGGTAAAAGGGTAGGTACAGCAACCCATGACTGAGAAGGGCACAATAATTGGAGGATGGGGCTTCTCAGGGATGTGGACCTGGGTCTGGCAGCTGTCAGTCCAGCAGAGATGGTGGCTGAGGGGAACAGGACCCTGGAACAGAAAATGAAGAAGGGACATGGTAAGTATCATCCCAGCCCAGAGACCGGCTGCAGCTGGTTGGGTGATACTCTAACTTGCGTCTCACGAGAGCCCTCAAGAAGAGAGGCCCACCAGTCTCCTGAAGGAACTTTTTCCTGATTGTATAATGATACATGAATCTAAAGTGCACATCTGAGGACTTGGAGATACCTTGCTCAGATCCCCTTTGTTGAGGATTCATCGCCCAGCCCTGGAAGAGAGTCTGCACCTGTTATTTCCTTCAGAGTCTGTCTCTCCTGTAGAGAACCGTCTCACCAAGGCCATGCCCTTCCCGAGGCAGCTTGCACCTGATGATGAGTGAAGCAAGGTGGAGGTAAATCTGGCTGACCAGGAGGGTGAAGTTTCAGTATATGAGAGTAAGTCTGCGGTGGATGTCACCTGGACTATAGCCCCACTCAGGGATGGCCTTGATAGACACCTGCAACGTAAATTTCTCCCAGTGGGTAGAGATTTGGGCAGTGCATCTGGTTACCTACTTTGTGTCAAAAAATAAATTCCCTGAGGTCAGATTATATATGGAATTTGGACAGTGGGAAATGTCCTGGCTGGCTGGTAGGAGTGTGGAAGGAGAAAGATTGGAAGGCCAGTAACAGATCTGGGGTAACGGGATGGGGATAGACAAGGAGTTCAGCAGAGAGCACCAAGTGGGAGGATCTTTATATGTTAATTTCCACCAGTGAGCATTTATCATGAAAGAGCTACTAACCAATCAAGAAAAAAAATGTCTTGGCCATTTGGGGTAAGCTAGCTTCTATTCTAGCCACCCCAGTTCTGGCAGATTTAGAATGTAAGTAGAGGAGCCATGCTGATGGCAATGAAAGGTGTACATGGCCGGGCAGCATGGGCCACTACCTCCACCATTAACCAAAGCTGACTTAGCTATTGCCATAGCCAGAGTCCAACCTGTCAGCAAGAGAGTGCAGCTCTAAGTCCTGATATGTCACCATGTCTTGAGGAGATTCAGTGGACATTTGAAAGCAAGTAGACTACATTGGATTTCTTCCATCCTAGAAGTCAGTCATCATCTTGACAAGAGTAGACATATGAATACACGTGCATTATGGGCTTGGCCATGGGTTTGCCTTTCCTTCTTGCAAGATCTCAAGGGCAATTTTGTGTGGGCCTGTACTTACAGGATCCACTTTCCATAGCACATATTTCACCATTTTGATGCACAGACTAATATATGTTGCAATTTCTCAATAAAAATACATGAAACACGGAGCCCAAAGGTAAAAGCAGATGTGGCCCTGTTTGCCGCCTGTCCCAGTGACCCACTCGGGAAACTCATGCTTCCTATCTACATGCCATGGGTGAAAGTGTAGTTAGCTTCTTCTACAACTAGGTCTCTCTCCCACTCTGCTGTGTCTCTGCAGAGCACAGCCATTACCTGACACCTACAGATTTCTCAGGTGTATATAATACACCAGGCCACTATGGCCCGCAGATTGTATTTGTGCAAGGCATTCCCTTAAATCTCTGCTCATTTAACTTGAAATGAGAATAAAACATGATTCTTGCCATCGCCATGGAAGGAAGGAGGGAAAACACTCTGGAACTCAATATCTTTAAAGAAATGCTTCTACCTGGATTGTCAAAGACAGACCTTGAGGGCTAAGAGACAGAGAGCCAGTATGAAATGCAGGAGCACTTGCCACCAATCTTTGTTTTGTTGTTGGCTTTGGGGAGCCTCAGAAAAGAAAAAATTGAAAAAAAAAGTTCCATTTTTAAATCCTTTTACACAAGTTATAAACATGGGCCAAAGACAAGACCTGGGGCTTTGAATGCCAGGTCAAGAAAACTGGAAGACATTAAAAATTCTCCAAACTGATTTTCAGTGATGTTTGTTACTGCTTTTATATGTATTTTATTGTTCCTTCTTACAGGATCTGCTAAAGCTCTAAAGTTCTAATTGCAGAGGCACTTTGGATGGAGCCCAGTAAAAATGTGGTTTTTATTATATGCCTCAAATAATAAATCAGCTCCTATTGATTTGAAACTTGACTGAGTTCTTCTAAAAAGACTTAAATTTCTTTTCTGGGTTTTGAGATTGGACCAATTTCACTCAATTTTGAATTTCATTATACATTGCCTTCTGCATTCAATGGAAAGCTGGTTTTCCTCTCAGCCCCACCAAATGCATCTTTCCAAATTGCAGTTGAACCTTTCTTAATGGGATGTCAGCAACTTCCATGATAAATATTGATCTTGTGTTCAGCCATTTTAAACTAAAACATTTCCCATTTTCATGTGTTTCACCCTTGTGGAGGCAAATGCTCTAAAGAAGACGCGAATCTTCACTTTTCATCAAATTACTGGTGCGACTGGTTTCTACTGAGCCGGGAGAACCTGCGTGAATTTTCAAATGCCTTCTCCCCAAGTCAGCTGTTAGAACTTGAAGTCCAAAGTCAAAGGCATATTAAGAATTTGTGGTGTCAGGAAAAGGATTGCAAGGGTACATGTAATATATAGGCATTTTTTTCATTGATGGACAATTTATCATTTAGCCTAAGATTAAAGATATAACTACCTTAAAGTCATAGAAAATTTAAATTGAGGGGGAAAATGGAAAAAATATTATTTATTTTTGATTACCATGTCACAGGTCTTTTGTCTCTAGGTCTCTGAGTCTTTCAAAATTCATCTTTCAGCTCTAGACATACTAATATTCCCTCCCAAAACTCAATGTTTTCCTGTTACATTTGAGCACCTTCTCCAAATTTTAGTGGTTCTCTGTGGTTTAAATTTCCAAAGTCTCAGTCTAGGGATCTAGACCCTTTGCATTCTGGTTACAACTTATTTATACAGACTCATTTCCCTCAACTCCTCAAGGGTAAATGCTTTCCTTAAGTACCATTTGCAGATTAGGACACAGAGTATTTTAGCTTTACCCTACTTGCATCTCAAGGGCACTCAGTCCTCCCAAATCTTTTCATAATTAATACACATCATAACACAGAATCTCAAGGACTTGTGGGCAGGTTTATTTGGGAGGTAACTCCTGAAACCAGGAGTAAGGGAGTAGAGAAAGTGGGACAGAGGAAGGGAAAGGTGCATTATATACCAGGTTACTATGGTAGACACTTAGGCTCAGTGCTCCTGGAAGTTTCCATGGAATCTGCTACAAGCCTCAGCATTATCTTTCTGAAGGGTGGAAGCAGGGCATCTAATCCCTGACACCCATTCCCTAAATGTGAGAAATTCCCTAGGGAGCATTCATTTACCCACCCTTCTGAACTGGGCTATGTACACCAGCTAAGTAGCCTTCAATAGTTTCAGAGACATATATGCAGCAGAAAAGCAGAGTCTTCACTATGTGGGTTTGGAATGGGATGATGTGGTCAGGTGCCTGGAAATGCCCACCATAGTGTCACTGAAATCACAGGTGGGCTGTGGGACAAGATTTGGGGAAACAAAAGCATTGGCCCTTCTTACATTGGCTCCGGAGAGGTTCATATTTGCTTTCTTCTTGCCCCCAGCTTTAGACACACTTCCTGACTTCTGGTTTTATAGCTCTTCAGTGGCTCACAGGTTCTACTAATAGCCTTCTAATGACTTCTTAAAGATAATATGGTCCCAGGACCTCTTGTTCTTATATGGCTTCAGAGTTATCAGCTCTTCTTTCAGTGCACAGAGGATAGTGACTTTGCATCCCTCTGCAAGCCCTGTACACCAACTAAATGATCTGCTCTATGACCACCCAGAAGCTCTCTTGCTTTCACAAATGCTCAAAACCTTCTTTCTACACAGTTTATTTTCTAACCTTCTCTATTTAAGTATATATATATATACACATATATATATATGTGTATGTATATATATATATATATATATATATATATATATATATATATATATATATATATATATATATTTCAAATCCCCATTTGGCTACTTCATCATCTATGAACTGTTCTCTGATTGCTCCAATATAAAATGATCTCTCCTTCCTATTAAATTCATGTGACTATAACTAAGAGAGTAATTGTTTTCCCCATGAAACCCAAAGGTCAACTGGAATATCCTGTACTTTCAGATTTAAAAGCAGTAGAGAAATTACCCTCCCCAAGCATTCCAGGGATTCTAAGGGAAGATGACGTACGTTTTTTTCAGATACTTTTGATTATCAGCTCTGCTTCCTCTGAATTAATTTTGTTTGCGTATCACCTTCCAGATAGTGTCTATATTCAGGCCCATGTCAGAAAAACACCTGATATGTCCCTCCCTTCTCTTGAGTCCAGCAACAATAACAACAACATAGCTCTCTATCTATATGAACCTTCTATTTGCATACAAGACTGGGAAGGCTTCTAATGTATCACTGGAGTATTAAAATGTCATTGGCCATTTATGCCAAAAGAGATTCAGATTTTTTCCATGTTAATGAGTACCACTAAATCTTCTATCCCTCCATTCTGTTATGCCTCTCTCCATATCAATCTTAAATCCCTGTCAATTTCATATGCCAAATTAGTTTCTTCTATACCATGCTCTCAACCCTCCAACTTTAACCTGAATGTGACAATAAAAGTATTTATCTAATAAGCACAATTGTTTTCCTCAGAGAAACACTGGTGCAACATGCAAAATAATGATCTGCCTTTAAAAGTATAGATGTCAATAGAAGACAACATGAATCTGATATTGGCAAAGTGTCTTTTAAGAGAGAGCCTCACTGCATCAACTCTGTTTTAAGGGCTCTGACACTGCTTTGCTGCTATGCAGGCACAATGAGGCGCTGAGAAAATAATTCACTGAACAAACTATACAAGACTGTTGTCTTCTCAGAGTATCATTTTATCAATTTACAAGAGAAATATAATTAACTTGTTGCATAGAGATTCTCAGATCTCTTGTTGATTCTTTTCTGAGCCAATGATCTTTGGAATCCAGATCACAACTAGAAACTGTTATCAATTAAGTATAAGAAATCATTGTTACAGAGAATGGAAACATTCAAAGGCTGACATCAATGCAATATCTTCTTGATACCCCTTGGTAAACATAGAAAAAATAAGAACTGTGAGAAAACTGTAATCAAGGGCAATTGAGCTAATATATCTATGGTAAGTCTTTGCCAATGGCAAGTGACTGAATGCACACTACTAACATTAATTTCTCTAATTCTTCCCTTTCTACATTACCAAGCATATCCAATCCCATTCTGATTGCCACATTATTTTATAAGAATGTTAATATGTTCAGAACTGTTTCTCTGAAGTCTAGTTGTCTCAGAAATCATGATCCATATCGGGTAATACTGCATTTCTATGCATCATCATTTATATGTTGTCTTACAGCTAAGTTTCCCTCTCTTCCATATTCTTAGGGCAATGACATGCTTTGGTTCAGGCAGAGGACTAATACTCTACAACCTCTAGCTTTCTACTTTAAGATGATCCTCAAATAAATATAATGTGCAAGTGAACATTTTATTTTAAACATTTTACACTCTATGTATCAGTCTATAACTTGTCCTATTCAATTGACTTTTGCCTCATTATAGATATTTGCATATGCCCTAATATTTCTCTCTTAAATTATTAAACTCTTTAAAGACATGAACAAAATCCAGGGACAGCTAAGTAGAGACTCATTAACTACACTATGTAAAACAAGATACATAGGAGCAATGAGTGGCAGCCACTTTGTAGAACACATGTAAAAAAGAAAAACATTGTCTTAAAATATTGTTAATGAAGATTCATGTCATAATATTGAAATTTGAGGGATTACATATGCAATTTTTCTGAAAATTAATAATACTGGTCTTGATCCCCAGCCACACACATTCCATGAAGAAGTGTATGGGATGAGAAAAGTTTCTTCAACCATTGTAAGACCCAGGATGACACAGGAATTATATTCGAGGAAAGGGACATAAATTGCCAAATAAAATGAGAAATGCATTTGAAGTCAAATGGCTGATATATATCACCATTGCACAAGTATCTGCCATTTAAAAATAAAAGTAAAGATGGTAAAATTCAGTTGGTCAAAGCTTTAGGGCAGATACTCCTAAGTTTGAGATATAAATCTTCTACTTACTACTGAGAAAGTTTGGTAAATTTCTGTTTCCACATGTGTACAATGAGGATGATAAAACCTGCCTTAGAAAGCTGTTGGGAAGATGGCATAATAATAGTTCACATTTACTGAGCACTTGCTGTGGTCCAGACACTGTCTGAGGACTCTACTTGTACTAGCTCATGCAGTCTTTTCAATAATACTGTAGTAAGTGTTATTACTTACCGTGGAGGAAAAAGGAGGCAGAAAAATATCACTCCAGGCCATGCACGTAATATTATATGGTGAAGCTAGAATTGGAACCCAAGCATTCTGATTCCAGAAGCCCCCTGCTTTTAACTGGATTGCTGCACTGCCTCATAAATGATCCATCAGCTCATTAAAGTTTCCTCTAAATGAGATAATGCACAAAAAACTAGGGTTTAAAACATAAAAATACCATGTATTATCATTTTATTATTAAATTTATAATTATTAAATACTATTGAAAATTATTAGAATGAGTGTCAGACAACCTTAATTCTGGTCTTAGATCTGCCTCTAAATAGAAATACAGTTTTGGGCAAATAAATTCCCCTCTCTGAGATTCATTTTTCTCGCATATAAAAAGAAGCATTTTCTGTGATATTGCCTGAGCTTACTTTTTGCTCCAGTAGCCTATGATTCCTATTCAAATATAAGGTTTATTTATTAAACAACATAGAAGCTACTCTGAGAAGACTTTGAAGACTTTAAACTTTGTTTCCTGAGTTCCTGGTTTACTGAGTATTTTAGAGACAATGCTAGATTTGAGGGGGATTAATAAGGCTAGAAATTTTATTTAAATTATTTGCTTCATCCAAAAACTGAGGGGGAAAAAAAAAAAAGAAAGTCCCATCTTTGTTTTCCAGAAGGAGGCTCAAAGCCACGGAGGTGGAGAGATTTCATTGCTTGTCCAGAGTGATCTTGGATGTCCTTTGAAATAAATTGATCTGGGGTCCTAACATGTGTAATTTCAATTTTAGTAATGGTAGGTCTGCAGCATTAGCTACAGTTGCCAAAAAAAAGGGGTTGACATTTATTACAGGCTCAGACACGGAGAAAAATGATTCTTCACATGAATACATTTGCCTAAAGCAATGATAGTCTCAGAGGGAAATCATAAACAGAAAGAAAATGCTTCTTGACTACTCCCAAATCTTGGGAAACCTAGAGAGGCTGAAGAAGAAATAATTAGCATTCTGAAGAATTTGCTGCACTTTTTCTTGACTCACTGTGATGGATTCTGCTGGTGCTCTGCCCACATCCCCTTGGTACACACCATCCTGCATTTGCCAGTGGCCTCCTGCTGCAAGCACCTGCCCCTTTATGCCTGAGTTTTCTCTGGCTGAGCATGGAGCAGGCCAGAGGTGCCAGGTATTTGATGATCCTGGAAGCAGTCCTCAGGTAATGTCGCCTGGCATCTGGTGAATAAATATCTCAGCTTCCTCATCCCTGAGGCAGGACAACTTTGAGATCTGTTCTTCACAGCCTCAAGAGGTCCTGTGCAAGATTGAGCCCCAGTGCCAATATCAGCAACATACTCTTTAATGGACTTTTTACTGGCTTTTGTGATGGCTTTGAGTATACACCTGCCAGATCTCTGACTGCAGATAAGTAATTGACCGAGAGTCCCAGCTGCTTTGTTCTTAAATCTAACACTGTATTTCCATCAAGATCACACTTGCCATGGACTACTCCCAGCCAATGACTGAGAGAGGCAGGCATAAATAGAGCAGATGGCTTTACTTTGATGGCTTATTATGGCCCCAGGATTGTCTGTAAGCCTTAGAAAACTTTCCTTAGCTTCCACCCAACCTTTCTTCCATCCCTGTCTCCTTCACTAAGGATCAGACCTCCACTGCAACCTGATTGCTCCCCCAGCGTCTTCTCCTGCCCCCCATTTTCTCTGACACAGTTGCTTCCACCTAATCAAATCTTATACATATAATTCTGAGTGATGCCTGCTTCTCAGGAGATCTGGAATAACATAACTTCCTTCTCTTATTTGTTTTATTTCTCTGCTTTCTATCAGTGTTTCCTGGGATCACCCAAGATGCTACTTGCATTTAAATTTTTGTCTCTCATTCTGCTACTAGAAGAACCCAATTTAAGATGATCCTTCCTCCTTTAATCCACAACACCCTGTAACTTCTACACTTCTACATCCCCCCAACATATACACAAGCATACATACATGTGTACAAACTCACCTGGGGGCACTTCAATATAAAATCATTTGAGACAATGTTCTGCTACAGGTTTACACAGAGATTGGGCAGAGAATGTTATATGCTGAAATATATTGGAAAGCTTCAGAAATTTGGGCGGAAGAGCTAAAGTCACACATGTTCCATTTTGATAAATGCTCAGTTCGTGTTATGAACTTCCTTATCTATCAATGCCCCCAGCATCATGATTTGAAGCTGCTTATCAAAACCCATTCCATAATCAATATAGGCCATAAGCAAGATTTATATAATGTTGGTTTTCATCTGGACCAAAATGCCCAGATCCTATAGTGATTACAAATGACATGAAAGTTTCCATGACAGAAGATGAAGATAATGATAGCAAACTGATTTTGCCTTTCTCTTTTGAGAACGTTTACATACATCATATGGGTGGTTATCATGTTGAACTGGAAGAGGGTTCTTTCCTCTTCCAGTTCAACATGAACTGAAAATATTGAACAAGAGAAAATTTCAAAACCTATGCAGGACAATGGGCTTATTATAATCTGTGTGAGTCTTGGATGAAAATATGCACATTTGAGGTTATATTGAAATTTCATCTCTCTTCTGTAACATTGGCTTCATTCAGATAATACTTTTTCATTAGTTACTTCGTATCAGATGCAGCCACATCTTCTCTTTAGTCACCCAGTAACCTAGCAGCCGGTATTACTAATATAGCAGTCTTGGTGCAGTGGTCCATGGCCTCACCAACTGGAGGAATTTGGATGCACCAAGTACATGCAGTAGTTATTATGTTCTGCCTCACAGCCCCTCCACCCATGTTTTCACTCAATCGGTTGCACCAAGTAGGTGAAATCTTATGGCACTTCCCCTCTGTTACAGCAAATATTTTATACTGCCACATGAGTCACTTGTGACAATTAACTAAACTATTTTGACACATGGCCAGATTTGGAATTATGGTGGAATTAATACTCTATGAAGCAACTCTTGACCAATGGGAAAATGGAGCCTGTGGATAAACTCAACCTTCTTCTTTCCCTTACATGGACAACTTTGAGAAGCACTGTATGTGGCTAAGAAGTTTCCCAGCAGGATTTAGCTCAAGAGATCCACCAGTGACGATCCCAATAACACACTGTAAGATATTCTTTCCATTCTTCCCTGTTTCATTTTGCCTATATTTCCATCCTATTTTGGAATTACTTCCTTAAATAAACTATATGATTCAAGCCCTTGCCTGAAATTCTGCTTTTTGACAAATCTTAACTAGCACTCAGACCTAGAACTCATGAGAGAAAAAATAAATATAGAATCTAGAAAAACATGGAAAATGGATTTCATATGGCTAATAAAAGATCACCTGGGGTGGAGGTGATTTTAAAAGTTCAATATACAGTAGGGTAATATTTTTGGCTTTATTTGAACTGAATTTAATGCCCAAGGATACCAAATAGAATTGGTAGGTTCCAAAATATAAAATAGGAGTTCTTGGTGAAGGGCATATTTATAATTGCATGGAGGTGGCAGCAAGGTAAGTCTTGAAGGTCAGACAATTTTCGGCTAAAGTCTAGCCAGGCATGATCATCATGGCACCACTGTCAGGAAGAGATGAGGAATGGTGACTAGGGGTTCTGAGAACCTCATGCCATCATATGCAGGGGAAGCTCTTACAGTTAAAAATATGATAGAACTGTCAAATGTACATGAAATCACCTATAAATGAAGAAAAATAAGTCAAAATTGTGTTCTCTCTGTAACAACATAAAATGGCAGACAAAAATAAGATAGAAAATGAAAGTAAAGGATAAGTATAAACAGTATGGTTTAACTCAAATCCCAATTCTATCTCATTGTCATTGTCTTATAGAGATATCCACCATAATCAGATCCCAACATTACGAGCCTTCATCCCAAGGATTTTATAAATATAGCTTCTGGGTAAGTCATGGAGGATATACAGACCTGTGGTCCGTGTTCCTGGGTGATAAGATGATTATAAACAGGAAAGATGCCAGAGCCTCAGCCAAGTGGCCTAAGGTTGAAGGCAGTGCCATTGGGAAGCCAGACTGCTAGACAAGACCAAAGTAGATCTGTTTGGACAGATCAGGCAGCCATGCAGTTGGAGAGACTGTGATGCAGTTGATACAGAAAATTGGACCCCAAAACTAGAGTCTGACCTGAAGGCCAAGTAGGTTCTTGGCTTCACGCAGGAAAGAATTCAAGAGGAGGCTGGCAGAGTAAGGCAAAAGTAAGTTTATTGAAGTAAGAAAAGGGAAAGAAAAATGGAGGCTACTCCACAGACAAGGCAGGAGCTATTTCTCAGAGTAATAGAGAGTAGCACTTTGTGAGTTTCCAGGATTTTATTTTATATCTTCTATTTAATTTTATGTTAAGGAGAGGGAGGATTAGTCATAAGATTTCTGGAAAAGGGGTGGAAAGTTCTCAGAACTGAGAGTCCCTCCTCTTTCTTAACCACATAAGTTAACTTCTGGGAGTTGCCACGGCATTTATAAACAGTCATGGCGCTGGTGGGGATGACTTTTAGTATGCTAATGTATTATAAACAGAGTATAATGAGCAGTGAGGGTAACCTGAGGTCATTTCTCATGGCCATCTTGGTTCTAGCAGGTTTTGGCTGGCTTCTCCACCACCTCCTGTTTTATCAGAGACTTTGGTTCAGGTCTTATGACTCCTTATTGAGCAGGGCCTGCTAGTTCCTCATCTTACAGTGAGTGAAGTATTCACCCAAGACAAACCCAATAATAGGTGTATGGCAACACAGGTAGTTAGAGACTCCAAGAACTGTCTGGGGAAAAGATGCTAAGATACAAACTGTCCAGGATTTCTCAGGAGTTAAGTGATATAGGCAAAGCCATCAAAGAGTTGCAGCGCCTGCAGCAGAGTGAAGCTGGTGAAGGCAGGGCTTAAGGGCTCTCAACTAGGTCATAGCTATGCAGCCCATGGTACACAGCAGGCATGCATCAGAGAGAGGCATTCTCCATCCATCTATATCAATTGAGCAAGCATTCTTTAAGGACCTACAGCAGTGGTTTTATTCAGGAGTGATTTTTCCTGCCAGGAGACATTTGGCCATGTCTTAAGACATTTTTGGTTGCCACAGCTGGAGGATTTACCACTGGATCTACTGAGTAGAGAACAGGGATGCTTATAAACATCCTACAGCTCTTATAGCAAGATTTATCTGACCCCAAATGTCAATAGTGCTGAGGCTGAGGAATCCTGGACTAGGGTGATATTTACAACTTCCTCAGAGATTCTCATGGGCAAGAGAAGAGGGGTCCTCTTTTCATAAAGAGTTAGGGGGAAAATTATATTTACTAAGCACCTACTATATGTCAGCTCTAGCACATGATTTCACTTAAACTTCACAAATAAAACTATTAATAGATGTTACAACTCCATTTTACAGAAAAGGAAATAGAGCCTCAAAAAGAGAAGCAACTACCTAATAAACAATTTAGCTGGGACTTAAACCCAAATCTGTTAAATATTTGATACAAAGCCTAAAGCTGAGACTATTTTTTTCATCTCAAAATGGAAATCATTTTCGTTGATTGCTTATAATTTTTAACAAGGCAGGCAAATGTTATTGTGTTCATGAGTTTTTTGCATCAATAATTTTAGTCTGATCTTAGAAGGTTTTAATAAATATAGACATCATGCTATAGGAATATTTATAGAATCATTACGATTTTCTTTAAAAAAATGAGGAATAGTTTTTATCAGGAAGGTAGGAATGCAGGTTATTTTCATTACTGCCTATTTTTTCTTGAACTTCACATTTTTTTACAATAAGCATGTATTAAAAACTATAAAGTTGTCAAATAGGCACATTTTAATATGGTATAAGTAAACAATTATTTCAAGATATAGAATAAATTGTAGAGGACATGGACTCATTTATTTGGGGATTAGAAGGATTTGTTGGCTGTAAAATCTAAAATTCAATTTCGTTGAGTATCACATGCACTTTCTTATGTGTTACAAGAAATGGAAAAAAAAATTAAAAGGAAAAAGGCATACAATTTCTGTCTCCAAGGAGCTTATAAAATACAGTTTTGCCCAAAGTGATCCAAATATTTGGAGTTCCTTCTCCTCATAACTGTCCATGACGTTTCTCTGTATAATCCCACAGCCAATTCCAATTCCATTTTCTCCACAAATGTTCCATTCATTGTTGGGTGTAACATTCTTCATCCCTCTACTCCCAGAGGATCTTGTTGGAGTTTCTGATGTAACATTCTGCCTGCATTTTTGTTAGTTTCCTCACCAAAATTATGAGTCTCAAAGGCCACATTGTATGTTCATTCAACTGTATATCCCCTTGTCACCCAATGCAGTATCTTGAAAATAGTAGAAAGTCAATAAATGCTTGCTTAGTTGAAATAATATTAGCCCTGGGCCCAAGGTGGTCCAGATTGCCAGGATCTCAGAGAAGGAAGATGTGGTAGAGTGTTGCAAAGAGGGTTTATGCTTAGCAGGCACATTTATATTTAGGGTTAATGCCCTTCCTTTTTAACTTACCTGATTTTTCTACAGTATCAACTTTTTTCCTTAAACAATTCCTTATTTACATCTGAAGATCAAAAGTCATTCAACTTGAAGCCTTTCCCACACACACATTTATGAGTTCTGCCCACAAAATGTTCCAGAACATTAAAAATCGCTGGTATGAAAAATGTTGCATCGCAAGGTTTTAAGACACACCAGATAAATATGTAGCTCTGCACATGCGGAGCAGTGGTAGACAGACGAGTAAGAGTGCTATGGCCTAAAGCTTAAGGCTGAGTCCAACAGGTGTAGAGGAGAGCCATCGAAACAGTGAGTGAGTCCTGCCATCTACAGGCCGAAAGTATATTGTCACGTAGGTGTTGGTAGCCCCTGCATCCAAAAGGTATGACTTGGGTAATACACTGTGATGTGATCTCAAAGAAATAATGCTATGTTGAATTATTATTCAACATTAGAATATAAGAAAATAACTAGAACTAGATGGACGGTAACACTGCCTTTCATCTTGTCCTCTGTAAAGTCTTTATTTTACAAAATTGAAAATAGTGAGATTTTCATACCTTCCACTTATATTTCTATCATGGTGTTTTGACTTTATTCACTTTGTAATTATCTCTGTATATATCTGTCTTCCCCTAGAGTCAGTTAACTCATACAGTTCAGGGGACTCATAGAATTCCCAGCACAGGTTCTGACACATGGCAGATACTCTGCAAAGATTTGATGCAGGAATGGTTAAGAGAATGAATAAATGAGTAAGTCAATGAATGAATAAACTAATTATTACTGGATCATTTTATTCCAAATCACTTATAAATTTATGAATAAAAATTGTAATCTAATATGTATGTATATGTATAATACATATTTATGTATAAAGGTATATACCTGTATATGCACATATGTGTTTGTGGATGTAGATACATATGTGTTTGGTCAGTTATTTTGTAACTCTTACAATAAACCAAATGATTAACACTTTATTAAAACCCTTTAATCCATGTTAAAGAACTTGTAAATTCAGTTTCTTGTCTCCAACTATGTCATTCTATCAGACAAAATGTTCTGAAAGATTCATTTTATGTATAAAGTAAACATGAAGCCAAGCCCGTAGTTATTACTTATTTATTTTGAGATGGACCATCTAGCTTTAGTCAGACAAAATGAGAACCAAGAAAAAATGTTCAGATAAAATCATTATAGAGATAGAATTAAAAAGAAGGTATAAAAGGTTAATATTATTTTTCTTAAGAGACCTGGATGTTCTTTCCACTACTCTCCCTACCAACACAATCTTGGGGAAACTTTTTAGATTTTCACACTTAATTATCTTTAAAACGAAGGGGCCAATATTTTTTGTGCACCACTGTGTGGAAGGCATTGTGCTTGACATTCCATAAGTGTTCATATGTAATCTGCCCAACAGCTCCAGCTGCAGAAGACACTTAATGATAAACCCATTTTGTTGACCATGAAACTGAGTCTCAGAGAGATTATTTCTTTGAGGTCACACTGAGGGAGGTAGAATGATGTACTAGAATGAGCTCACACTGGTTTGTGGGGCGACTGTGCTTTCAATGATGTCATGTAGATAGCTGGCATCAGCCACGGTGGAATTATCTACAGTATGTAAATGAGCAATTGCTGCAAAAAAGCCCCTGCCTGCCTGCCTCAGAGCCGGTTGTTAAACATACACCAGCATGCCACTGGTTATGAAACAACAATACAAGTTTAAGAAACTCATTATGTATGTATACACCCTTTCCCTCCCCTACCCACATCTGCCTGACACGCAATCAATGTTATTCCTAAATGTCCTCTTAGGTGATGATCAGTGAAACCAATTTGATGGTGAGTACATGTAGTGCTTATTTTTCCATTCTTGGGATACTTCACTTAGTAGAATGGGTCCCAACTCCTTCCAGCAAAATACAAGAGGTGCTATATCACCATTGTTTCTTATAGCTGAGTAGTACTCCATGGTATACATATACCACATTTTATTAATCCACTTATGTTGATGGGCACATAATGAGTGAGATGTGCACTGTCTAGGGGATGGACACGTTTGAAGCTCTGACTTGGGGTGGGGGGGGCAATGGCAATATACGTAACCTAAACTTTTGTACCCCCAAAATATGTTGAAATAAGAATAAAAAAATAAAAAATAGAAAATAAATAAAAAGAAAGAAAAAGAAAAAGAGCATGTGGAAAAATTGGTGAAATATAAGTCTTATGCCAATGCTAAAAAGAAAAAAAAAAAAAGTTTAAGAAACTCGTGATTTTAAAATGAATGTTCTTTCACTAGACCACAGTGCCAAGGAGCTAAGAAATAGTCCATTTACAATTTATATAACAATTTATAGTTAAAACACAATACTTTTCATGTATTCACTCTTAAATTGGAATTAACTGATGAGCACACATGTGCACAGAGGGAAGTGAAACTCAGTGGAAATCAAGCAGGGGGGAGGTGAAGGAGGGGATGGACAAAAACCTACCTAACTGCCACAATGAACACTATCTGAGTGATGGATACACATAGAACCCTGACTCAAACATAACAAAATTGATACATGTAACCAAAAACATTTGTACCCCCATACTATTTTGAAATAAAAAAATAAAATTATGTAAAAAATTTTAAAAGAAAGTATACTTAAAGCTAAAAAAAATTACATTTCATAGACATGTGGGGATAAATGTTAATCAGCTAATTCAAGTAATATTGGTTGTCTCTGCTATATCATTTTATTTGTTAAGAGACCTTGTATAACTATTAAACTTTTTAAAATAAAAAAATATTTTTATGCGTAGATGATTTTTTAAAATGAACCTACTTTTTTTTCTCATTTCTTCTCCCCCTCATTCTTCCTTCTTCCTCTCCTTCTTACTGTTTCTTCTCAGTTACCCCCACAGACTGAGAGCTTACTGTGTGCTAGGTGCTTGATATAAACTACAATATTTACGACACTGAGGGAAAAACAAATATATGGGCCAGGTGAACATGGAGCCCAGAATTACAATTCTGAATCCAGAAAGAAGATTTCATCCTTCTATCTGCTATGTGAGTCTTTGTGGTTTCTTCCCAGACCTAACTCCTCACGTTCCTTCTTCTGAAATAGTCTAGAGATCCCCCCTTCTTCCTGTACTTACGTTTTCAACAAACATCCAATCACAGCGTATGTGCCACACGCTGTTCCAGGTGCTGGAGATGCTATCGTGAAGTCAGAAGTGGTCTCTGCCTGCAGGATCTCCCTTTTGGGTGGGAGGAGACAGAGCACCAGCAGCAGAGACAGAACAGCACGGTGGTCTAGCAAGAGGGCTGGGGTTGGAATTCTGGGTCCACCTCTCCCTAACTATGTGACTGTAGGCAAGTTACTTAACTTCTTTGTGCCTCAATTTAGTATTATATGCTAAAATGGTATAACAAGAGTCCCTATGTCTTAAAATTATTAATACTGTGAGAATTAAGTTTAATAATGTTAAATAGTGTCTGGTTTATAGTAGGTGTTCAATACATGTTAGCTACTATTTTTAAAGAAAAATGTAATTATAGCCTGTAATTCAAGCTTGGAAAGAAATGCATCAAATACTGAGGGGATGAGAGTGGAATATTTTAGGTAAAGTAATTAATAAAATCTCTGAGGAATTTATAAAGAGGAGGAGAAGCTATCCTTCCTGGCATAGCTGGAGGAAGAACATTTCTAGCATAAGGAAGTGAAACTGCAGAGCTCTGGAATATGGAAATGTTTAGCCCTCGAGGGAATGTCAGCATCAGGGGACACAGCACAGGCAGATAGAGTGGAATGAGATTAGATTAAGTGGCAGGTGGGGACCATGTCATGCAAGGTCTTACAGCCCCCTTATGGAGTTT
Source organism: Lemur catta (assembly GCF_020740605.2). Lineage (NCBI taxonomy): Eukaryota > Metazoa > Chordata > Mammalia > Primates > Lemuridae > Lemur > Lemur catta. The sequence goes on from NC_059131.1 coordinate 83,793,604, forward strand.
GCATTGCACTCTAAAAGCAAAAGAGAATTGGACATTCTTCCTTGTAGCTTTTTTATCCTAGGTCTGGTTTGCATATAGGAATCAGTCTTCTCAAATTCCCTCTCCCTTATGTCCCACAGTGGAAGACCGTAGGCTGTACATAACTGTATAGTCTCACAGTTACTTCTTTTATGAAAACATCAAGAAATAACAAACAATCATTTAGAAATTGGCATTTCCAAAAAATTCCAAAGTTATTTATGCCCTGCTTTTTTGTCTGTAGTTCCTGAAACCTTGGCTTAGATAACACAATCAAGATCTGGAATCCGATGATGGATTCTGCAAAATTATGCATTAATCTACGTTCTAGAGAAAGTTTCCATAGCTTTGATTAACTTAGGTAAGTTTTTGACTCAATAATGGTTAAGGACTATTGACTTAAATTGCCCAAAAGTCCACTCAACCCCTGTTCTTACACCCTCCCATTTCTCAGGAAAACCCTGTAGGGCCAGAATGAGGGAAGAAAAATCAGGTGCCCCTGATCCCCAGTGAGGAACTTGACCTTTGAGAGATTTCTAGCTTCAGAGACTAATCTCCTCTTTCTCATGATCACCTTACAACCTCCTGAGGGTGCCTCTCAGAGGCAGTATTATTACTGGTATCCTTGCTTTATAAATGTGGAGGCAGCCTTAAATTTAGAATGACCAGTAAAAGCGTTATGATTATCAATCCTGTGTTTATTCCACTTACCTGCTGCCCAAAATGCAGGTCAGAGAAGTAAAGCTGGCATCCTTGACCACTTCTATGTTCTCTTCTAAACACTCATCACCCTCCCTTTCTCCTTCCTTCCCTCCCTCCCTCCTTCCCTCCCCCCTTCATTCCTTCCTTCTTTTTCCTTTTTTCCTTCTTTCCTATTGTAATCTACCATATACCTGATAAACATAGAACTCACTTTTCCCCTGCCTTTGGTTTATTTTGAAACCTAGTGCTAATATTTACTCTCATTAATACCTTATTTTCCAGGACTGTTTTCATTAAGTGACTTTTAGAGACAATTTTCTGGGCAACAAAGATCTTTCAGTAACTTCTGTGGAATCCTGGATACTAGGTCCCTAAGGCGGAATTTCTGGGGAAAATGTATATACCCAGCTGCCGTTACCCTGATCTTGTAAACACCACACTGGTGCCCACTGCATGGGCCGTCTCATATTGTCACTGAAAGAGGCAGAGACAGTTTGGTTTCGCCCAGTCCTTTGAGTTATGAGTAATTTTGCTAGACTCTTGTCATTTTCTGGCAGATTTCATGAAGTTGTGCTAAATTTGCAAACAAAGGCAAAAGGCAAACAATGGTCTAAGCTGCTTTGAGATTGCCTCATTAAATTGCAGTGTGCCAGAAGCTCCCTGCTTATAGCGAACACTTCTGAACTCCCCAATGATGTCACTGTCTAAAACTCTGTTCACATCACTTTGAGGCTATAAAACTGTCCCACGTGCAACTAACTAAAAATAAACAATATAAAATAAATAATGAAGAATAAAATAAAGAACAGAAAATTTCTCTCACACAGAGTAATGCCCCAGTTATCAAGTAAGCTGATTTTCAGCATTTTTGCTGCCGTATCATCCTCGCCACCAATCCGCAGTTTTCCTGAGTTTGTCAAAACTCAGTTTACCTCTATGGGACTTGAATACACTGACGTGTTCTGTTTTTGAAGATTTTGCTGAGTTCTACAGGTATCTTCTGTCCAGAGATAGGGTGTAGGGTGGCATACTCTATAAAATCTTGTTTAATTTCAGAAATATGCATTTGTGACATTATGTGAAAGACTTTTGAAAGCTGTAAAGTCCTGAACAAATGTGAAGTAAGGTTCCTAGTCTATTTTCCATTTGTGATATACTCAGTCAAGTATCAATTTATTGACCACAACATGTATTAAGCAGAAGATACTTTATTAGATATATCCGGGTAGATTATTGGTGATGAGCCTCTTGCATACATGATATGTCAAAGGACTTGCCTGGTTTAATTCTCAGAGTCATCATGTAAGAGAGGCATCATAAGACGTTTTCATAAGAGTGACAACTCGATGAAGCACTAAGGGGCCAGTATTTTACAAAGTCACTTGGTTTGGAAGTAGTGAAATTAGAATCCAAAACACAGGTCTAGCTGGTCCATAAGCCCAGTTTGGGTTTATTTATTTCCTTGTTTGTCTTTCCTCTTTTTTACTATCATTTGAGAATTGTTGCATGAGTTAACTTCAGTAGGCCCCATCATAACCAACAAACAAGAGCAGGGCAAAGTAGAAAGAGAACCCCACTAAGATGTAGGAGAGAATTCCAAAAGAATAGCATGTCATTAATTATAAGTTGAGGTCCTTAGGTGAATCATTTCCTCTCTCAGGGTCTGCCTCCTTATGCATACATTAGGATGAAATAGACCAACTTACCACCATCACAAGGTTTTTAGGAAGTTATAAGAGATTATTTTCATTTTAAATAATAGATGCTCTCATTTAAGATGACCTGGAGTCTACAGAATTAGTCACCCCAGGAGAAAAGGAGCTATGAATATCTAGTCTGCTTGAAGAGTCTGCCCCAACAAGCAACATCTGGATTCAGGCCCCTCAAAACTGAGGATTGAGGGCTGTGGTCGATATCCTCATCTGTAAAATGGGGTAGAAAGACCTAACTTGCTGGGCTTATGCAAGACTTAATGAAACAATGTGTCATGGATCTGTATGTCTGGCACATCATGTTGATTAACAGATACTTGTCTTCACGTTTTTACTCTTCTATGGTATGGAATTCCACAAGAGTAGAGACCTAAAAATAGAACTAAAGTAATACATTTTGACAAAGAACAGTATTAGCATCCAGAAAAGCAGGTTACCAACCTCCCAGTCCTTGAATTCCAGAGAGAATCTAACCTCCCGGGCAAGCTTGGACTGAGCCTCTGCAAGGGCAGAGACCTTGTCCAGAGCAGTCTTCGTCTTGGCCTGTTTGACCATAACCACTTCAGATTCTTAAGGAAGGCTGGGCTTCCAGGGCATAGGGAATTGTTGCATAAGCAACAGCTGCTTTGCCTTTTTTCCCCCTCCCTTGACCAGCTCACTCTGTGGCCCAATTTCACCTGAAACCCCAGTCCAGGGATCCAGTGCAGGCATGGCACAACCAACAGAGCTGAGCCCTCGGCGGAGGCCCACTAATGGGACAGTGTCCCCCAGTAGCCTTCCCCAGACAACCTGAGCTAGATATGCCTTCCTGTCCAGCAACAAGAGGCATACGAGCCTTGCAGCTTGTCCCAGACCAGCTCCTCCCACCTTCGTCTCCAGGGTAAGATCTTCTATGTCCTAAAGACCAGATGTCCTTATTGTTGATGCTGCAGCTAATGATGATGATGATGCACCAACTAGCTGAACTATGAAGAAATTTGAGAGGAGATGCCCTGATTCAGTCCTATGAGGCCAAGCTTATGAAAAATCTCAAGTCATTGGTGCTGCTGGCAGTGACATCCCTCTTCCTTTGATGAAATAGCTCCCGACCTCTAGCCACATTACTATCTCTGTTCTTGCCACAGCCTTCCATAAGACATTTCCTTGGGCTCAACCTACTCTTCTTTAATGGATGCCCATCCTGATCAATTCTGAGATGAATTCTCTATCTTCAACATCCACCCAGTTGCTAACTCCAATCAGAGGCAGACACATGTTTTTACACAGCTGGAGACGGTGTTCCAGCATTGCTCCTGCCACAGCCACTACCACACCTGTTGTGGAAGATGAGAGGGTGCCCTTGATCCTCAGTAGCAAGCTGTAAAGACCCTCTAGCACTTACGATCCCTTCACCCCTCCCCCAGCTCCCAACTCTACCTGTGATGAGTGCTCTGCTCACTACTTCAAGGACGGCACAACATCTAGACCCCTGACTCCAGCCAAGTCATCTCCGGCCACAGAAACCCATTTTGTGGCAATCAAAGTGTTCTCACCAAACATAAACTAATTCCTGGGTTGATCTGAAGCCTAACTACTCACTGCAATGAGCCTCTCCCTCCCAAACAAGTCTGCTTGACCAAAGAGGAGAAGGCAGCCCTCACTGATAAACTGCGTTTTCCCCAGAGTGACTCCAAAGACACCATGCCCTCTGTGAGGAGCAGAACTCTGGAGATGAGCAACAAACTGCTTCAATAAATAATCTTTCAGAAATGTGGCTCCAGTGGCCAGATACCTGGTCATGAAAGTGATCAAGGGAAGCAAGATCCTACTCAGGATCAGCCCAGGAAGAGTGAGTCAAACCCAGTGACTTGGGAGTCAGATGGAAGGGACTCACTCCATTCTGACCTCCTCAAATACTCACTACGATAAATATCTGTTAGAAGAATCCATTAGGTTTCCAAAAATACATTGTATTATATATTTGTGGAAGGCATCTGGAGAGAAATAGCTAGAAAAAAATTTTAATTGATTCAACCTATCAAGGTTTATTTGCTATGAAAGACGTGACCAAATATTTGAGGTCTCCAAATATCATGCTATGATTTCTAACATCACTTGTAAACACAATGCTTTCCACTGGGTCTCTGTCTCTGGGGTCCCATTTAGCCAGTGAGAAATCCAAGGTGAGAATTTCTTTCCATCCAAGGTTGGTAACAGAGCTGAATGAAGAAGTCACAGACCACAGCCTTAGTTCATTTTCAGTGAAAATAAACTTGAAAACAAAGGCTCAGACAGCATGATGACTTTCCCATCAGCAAACATTTTTTCAGATCACGTTTTTTCTATATTCCACTCTTTACAGTCATTCCATGGAACATTGAGTCTGTGTCTATTTCATTACTGATTATTCAAGGACTGTCATGGTTGTTTATGGATGAGTTGGACAAGTGGTGTTTGTTTTCTAAAAAGAACAAAATAACCATGTAGTGTGAGTTCTTTGCTTCCAGCTGTATTCACCCTTTTTTTAAATTTGCCTTTGAGGACAGTATAGAACAATAGATTAGACACTAAGAACTAAGCTAAAGATCCTGCATTTTGAGTCAAGAAAGTAAGGATTCAGTCCTTGGAGAAAAATTGGAATCCTTTTCCTGGGAGGTATTAATTTGATATATAGACTGTCAGAATAAGATTGAAGTTGTACTGCTGAGTACAGTAAAATCACCCTACTACACATCACATTTCCCCTACTGCTAGGAGGAAAGCGGTCAGGTTTATTGACTTTAATAACTTAAATTCATAACACAAGTGGACATGTATTAAAGATGGTAGAATAATTGAGTAAGTTAATAAGTAATGAAAATCAGTGACTGAGTACAGGGTATAATCACAGCCAAGTGGGCAGCCAAATTGGAAACTATGAAACCATAAACAGTACTCAAGCCAGGGAAATGCCAAAACTTTTAGTCAAGAGTCAAAATCAGGAACAAAACAAGGGGGGTCAATCAAAGTCATGGGAGTGAAGAATGCAGAGGGCTCTCCTGGAAACACAAACTTTGGGTCAGAAAAAAATTCAGTTAATAACTCTATCCACTACTTATGAACTGCATGGCCTTGTTTAGTACTTACTCTAAATTTAATTTCTATGCCATTAAGTCTATTTTCTCATCTATGAAATGGTAATAAGAGGGATGATAGAAGGATAACCTGAGATGTCATCTTTTCCTCTTTTAATACAATGTGTGATACATATGATGTGTGAAAATATATTAATTTTATTTATTTATTTATTTATTTATTTATTTATTTATTTGAGACAAAGTCTCCTTCTGTTGTCCTGGCTACAGTGCCATGGCATCAGCCTAGCTCACAGCAACCTCAAACTTCTGGGTTCAAGTAATCCCCCTGCCTCAGCTTCCCAAGTAGCTGGGGCTATAAGCGCACACAACCACACCTGGCCAATTTTCTCTATTTTTAGTAGAGACAGGATCTCAGTCTTGCTCAAACTGGTCTCGAACTCCTGACCTCAAGTGATCCTCCTGCTTCGGCCTCCCAGAGTGCTATGATTACAAGTGTGAGCCACTGTGCCAGGCCTTATTTTTATTATTAATCACATCTTTCAGATAGCAACTATGTGACAGGCATTATCATGAGTCTCTGAAACACAATACTTTTTTTACTCCTCTGCTAGTAGTAACCGTTTTCCTCTCCCAAACTGTATGCAAAAGGATAACCACACACATACAGGGTGAATCCGTAGGTGACCAATTAGTTCCGATTTACCTAGGACTTTCCAATTTTACCAAGAACATCCCATGTCCCCAGGAAGCCTTCAGTCCTAGGAAAACCAGGATATTTGGTCACCCTGGTTAAAGTCTCTGTTATTCAATAAACATTCTTTGAGCAGTTACTTTGAGTCAGTCTCCCTAAATATTTCACCCAGCAGCTGAGGGCAGTCATCCATACACTTCCTATTCTCATTACCCCATGAGGAATGAGCATATTGATCCTTAAAGACAAAGTAGAAAGTAAGATGACCACTATTCCCATGGAATTCTGAGGGTTACAGGTACAATTGTTGAATCACTTTAGGTGATAACATCTTTGAACATATAAGAGAAGCAGGGAGTGCATATGTGCTGAGAGCCAAGAAGTCAAATTTGTATGGTATAAAATGTATAACACTCTACCATTTTGACCTGTAAAAAGATCCATTTAATTAATTTAATTTATTTTGTTTTATTTATTTTTAATTTCAGAATATTATGGGGGTACAAATGTTTTGGCTACATGAGTTGCTCTTGTACAGTTTAAGTCAAAGTTATAAGTGTACCCATCACCAGATGGTGTACATTGTACCTGTTAGGTGTGATTTTACCCATCCCCTCCTCCCCCCCCAACCTGCTTGATTTCCATTGAGTTTTACTTCCATATGGGCACATAAGTGTTGATCTATTAGTTCCAATTTAATAGTGAATACATATGGTGTTTGTTTTTTGATTTTTGTGATTTTTTACTTTGGAGAATTGTAAGCAAAAAGAGCAAACCAGGAGGCATCACTTTACCACACTTGAAGCTATACGACAAAGCTGTAGTAACCAAAACAGCATGGTACTGGCATGGCACAAAAACAGAGACATTGTCTAGTGGAACAGAACAGAAAACCCATATATAAAATCATCCTTATATTGCTATCTGATCTTTGACAAAGCAGACAACAATATACACTGGGGAAAAGAATACTTATTCAATAAATGGTGCTGGGAAAATTAGACAGCCACACGTAGAAGATTGAAACAGGATCTTTATCCCCCATCATTTAATTTATTTCATATAGTAGAGTCTTCTTGCAGCAGCTGTTCAGTTCACAATAATCCTGCCCTCTATGGAAGTAGGTCTCACATGGCAGCAGCTATGGTACAGTTTATGTAACCATCCCCTCACAGCCTTAGCTGAGGGACCAAGGGTAAGCACGTCAGACAGTCTGATTCACCCAAATATCCAACCAAGGACAGGGAAAGGCAGAGAGATTGAAAGTTATCAAAGCTCAGTCACATTAATGGCAGCTTTCCAAGTAGAAGATTCAAGCACTTCAGCTATTTCACCTTCTGGCATCTCCTTGGTTTCTTTCCTTTTCAGATTGTTGATGCCCCACTTTTATTCCAGCAGACAATTGATCATCCTTCCAAATATTTTCCTCCTTTTTTTTTCATCTACCCAGGGTCAGATTTTATCACTCAAAATAAAGTAACATAAATAGATATATTCAGTACTATAACAGACATCCTACCTGAGTTCTCCAAACATAAGAATCCTTTATATGTACTCGCCACTATATTGCCAATGCTTCAAAGTCCTAGGAGTTTCATAAATAGTAAAAAGCTAAATACGCAAGCAAAAGAGGAAATAAAAGATACATGAACTAAATACAAAGTTTTGCTTTTTTACTTTTTTCTTTATCTTCACTTGGGAGAGGAACAATGCATAGTTTTTAGTAGATTTTAAAATGGATATCTGTCCCCCAAAATTTGGTAAGCACTCACATGTAGAGTAATCAGAAGGCCAGGGGATCAAGTATAACAAAAGCATTTTCTAATAACCTCAGATACAGGAAATATCTGTGAATCTAGTCCTAACTTGCTCTAGCACTGAAACCTAGTAAAAAGCTTTGAGTAAATCTGAACATGGCACTAAGAACTCTGGGTTTTTATAAAACCTTTTCTTCATGATTATTTGTCCTTTCAAATGGCCAATGAAATGATCTGTCATTTGGCATCATTTTAAAAGGCCAGTCTTGACAATCACCTATAAGAGGACCCAACAAAATGACTGTTTTGCTGTCTCGATTTAAAACCAACTGAGATAGAGTTAGAAATAAGGTCAAGGGAAGTGAAAGCGCTTTCTCTGCTAATGTTAAAAGCTGTGTAGGTGGATGTGTTTAATTGTATAGGAGCAGTATGTTTCATAAAAGCCTGCTCAGAATTAGGCAGAGCTGCCCAAACAATCACTAGCAGCTCTTACCCCCAGGGGAGGTCTTTACAACTGGACTTACTGCAGGACCTCTGGCTCATCAGACCAAACATTCTCTGGGATGAGAAGATTCTTAAAGGGAGGGAAAAAAAGATAAACTGAACCAAAACTGCTCCCAGTTCCTTCCATAACTCACCAACAATGAGGACAGGATGTGGAAACTGGGGACAGAACAGGAAGGTCACACTAATAGGTTTTCCTCCACCTGGAAACAAGAAGCATGAGAAAGGAATTTCCTCATTAAAAGACTGTTATTGCTGTGCTGCTATTTTTTGAGAAGTAAAGAGGTATAGTGGAAAGAGGGTGTCTTAGTTCTATTTCTGTTGCCATGACAGAATATTATAGACAAATTTACAAAGAAAATAAATTTATTTTTTACAGTTCTAGAAGCTGAAAAGTCCAAGATTGAGGACCAGCATCTGGTGAGAGCCTTGCTGTGTCATAGCATGGTGGAAGGCATCACATGATGAGGGAGCAAAAGTGTGCATGTCAGCTCGGGTCTCTCTTCTTATAAAGCCACCATTTCCATCAGAGGTGCCCCACCCTGATGACCTCATACATCTTAATTACCTTCCAAAGGCCCTGCCCCAGCTCAATAAATAAATTTGGGGATTAAATTACCAACACATAAAATTTGTGGGATACATTCACACTATAGAAAAGAGTGTCAAGACTTTAAAATAAAACTGTTCTATGATCAAATTGTAACTATTCCACTTAAATCTTTAATAAGTTACCTGACCTAAGAACAGCTTCCAGATCTGTTGAAGCAATTCTGTCTACCCCCTTACAGAAATTTTGAGAAAATAACAGGGGGTGATGTGTATAATGTACCAAACTTGATTCCTGGCATTGCATTCAAATGAAATCTTTGGAAAATAAAAATAAAACTATAGTATCAAAAAGGCTATAACAGAAGAGGGAGAAAAAGGGATGGTCAGTGTCCTAATCCAAGTTACTATTGATGATACCTAACATTTAATAAGACTTTATTACCTGCTAAGCAATATGTTGCAAAATGTGTATTTCTTGTCTTATTTATAGAAATAGTAACCATAGAGTATAAGTACTGATCTGCATCTTTTCTACCGAAATGTAAACTGAGGATTGGAATAGCTACGTAACTTAATCAAGGTCAGTCAAGTGACTGAGCAAGAAATTCAAACCCAGTTGGTCAGGGTTCGGAGAGTTCACCCTGAACCACAAGGCATATCAAGGCATATTGTTTCTTCAGCAAATGAGCAAAGAAAAGATGTGTGAATGGGGAGGAGAACCTTCGGGAAGCAATTGGTCATCAATTTTAGTTCAGGCACTGCAATAGTTAATTTGATGTGTCAACTTGACTGGATTTAGGGATACCCAGATAGCTGGTAAACATTATTTCCAGGTGTGTCTGTGAGGGTGTTGCTGGGAGAGATTAGAATTTGAATCAGTTGACTCAGTAAGGAAGATCTGCCCTCCCTCATCAATGTGGGTGAGCATGATCCAACCTATTGAGGGCCCATATAGAGCAAAAAGGTAGATGAAAGGTAAATTCACTCTCCTTTGGAGCTGGGGCATTTATCTTCTCTTTCCATCAGACATTAGAGCTACAGGTTTTTAGGCCTTTGGACTCAGACTAAATTACACCACTGGCTTTCCTGGTTCTCCAACTTACAAACGATACACTGTGGGACTTCTCAGCCTTCATAATCCTGTGAGCCAGTTCCCATAATATTAATAAATCCTCTCATACATCTATGTGTAACCTATTGGTTCTGTTTCTCTGGAGAGCCCTGATTAGGAGACGCTCAGGAACTCTCATCATCTTCACATTCTATCCCAAGGCTGACCATGTTTCTACATGAAAGTTTCCTTTTCCCTTGGACCCCAACAAAGCTACACACCTGCAGCAAGGTGTTAAGCATTGTATATTAAAAGAACTCACCAAACAGCTCTAGGAATAACAGTTCAGGTGAGTAGAAAGACTGGTTCATAATGAAAAAGTTTAAAGATGATGAGTTTCAAAGGTATTTCAAGTCTTGGCCAAGTGTCAAGAAAGAAAAAACTGATTGTAATCTGTGCATATTTAAAAGTCTAAAAAAGGAGAATGAATGGAATGCATAAGACTACTTCCTTTTTTTTCTCTTTATTTTTCTATTTTTAAGTTGCATTTTGGAAGCTGAACTAAATCCAGGAAGAAGATCACAGAGGGACTAGAATTTGAAAATGCCTTCGAATATGTAGGGCCAGACCCAGAGCTAAGATTTGGCAAGACTCCCATGGAGAAAAAGGATAATGATTAAAAGGCTGGGGAAATATCCCTCAGTTTCCTCTTAAGGATTTTGTCATGTTCGAACTGGATAAAGAAGGCTAAGTCCTAAGTCAATAGCAGGCTTATGTAAATAGTACATTGTTGGCATGGATGAGAAAGGAGAATGGCTAAGACATCCTTAAAGTTATTCTGTTTCCACTGAGGGAGCAGCCTTAAGTGAAGGAAAGTGAGATTGAGTATAATACCCAGTTTGAGTAAACTAGTATGAATTCATTACTAGGCGAATCAGGGAAATTTTAAGGCAAATGCTTCTCATGGGTGTATGTGAAAAAAGAGGAATGAAAAACCTCGAGCAAATAGATCAGCATAGACTTAAGGTTCTACCTAATATTTGACATCATATTATTTACTCAGGGATAATAATCGTCTTTTGTTGAAATTCAATTTCTGCATAGTGAAGTGGGAAATATATAAAAGATCTCAATGCAGAAAGGGCGAAGCAATACTCTCAGCTCGGCAAAGCAGTTGCTGTTTTCTAAGACTGCCATTATCAAATTGGTTGCTTGTCAACTAGTATGCAGTAAAATAAAAACTATACTTGGAATGAAGGGTTCTGAGGTTGAGAGGCAGTTTTGCTGCCGAAATTCTATGTGTAGGAGATTGTGTCATTTGTTCAAAATATTCACTGATCTCTGCCTTATTTACTCATACGAGACCTCCGTGGTGCCCCTCTGCAGGAGAAGAAAATTTTCCACCACCTCAATGCCAAGTTGGCTCTGTGACTCACTTGGTCACTCAAATAAATATGATTTTTATGAATCATCATTTATTTCCATCATTTCTCTTTTCTCTCTGCCACAAGAAAGACTCATAATCAAGGGCTCTTGCTTTAGACTGGGCCAAAGAATGAAGAAGATATGTTGAGCACAGCCACAGTCAACCTTCAGCCAATGAGTATTTTGAACAAGAAATAAACTTTGCTGTTTCTGATCACTGAGGTTTTGTGACTTTAAATTTCTCAGTGTCTCCGAACTTTGCTTATCTGTACTCTTTGAGAGGGAAAAAAGAAAAAAAAATCTATTTGTGGAAGGATGAGTTGTCTGGAAAGCTAAACACTTCCATTTTAATAATAAACGAAAAATATGAGATGGGAATATAGCTAGAGTATTGCATCCTTTTATAACTTCCAAAATATTACCTTGAAGACAATTTAAAGTTGTCTTGCTTTCTCCATATCATCATGAATATTAATAAATTTTACTCAAATAAGAGTATGGAGTCTGTCTGCAGTTGAAACCAAGCGCCATCACTTACTAGTCATATGACACTGAACAACTTACCTTATCTCTGTTTGTCTCAATTTCTGAATCTGTAAAATGAGCTAATATTTTGAGCTGTGGAGTATTAAGTTAATATACTAAAGTTCTGAGAGTAGTTACTGACACATAGGAAGTACTGCCCAAGTGTTAGCTATTATTACTATAATAATTACCCTTAGGTGTTGTTCTTGGATAGAAGGAAATTGTCTCTGTACTATGTGGTCCTAGTGTTTATGTTTTCATAGCCAGAGTAACTCCTGTCCTGTATTTTGTCACAGTCAATGTGATAATTTCTAGCTCTTCTTCTTAAATGCAAACTTGAAGCTTCTAATATGCTGTCTCCCTGTTCTAGAGGAATTTTTAAGCAGCAATTATGGAAGAAATCATTGGTTTTTTGACGGGGAGAATAGGTGAAAATTCATGTTACTTTTTAAAAATGGGTCAGTGGGTGAAAACTCAGATGTCTAAAAGGCAATTCAGAAGCATTTTGAACAAAACACCTATATTTTTACTCTAGATAACTTTAAATAATAACTAGAGATTAAATTTGACTGGTGCCTTAGCCCCCAGTTGGTGAGATTTTTCTTCTTAAACAGTGTCAATGATCTAAGCAGAAGTTTTATTAATTTGATTTATTTAAGCAGAGTTTGTCTGCCATAGTCAAGCACAAAGTCCAATGTCTGGTCACTTCTAAATCTTGAGGTAACCATGTCTCTCCTTCCTGCTTTATTCTCAAGATGCCCAACAGTGATGAATTCAGTTACAGTTACTATTTTCTCATATAAAATGCTGATATTTTCGCTTTTGATAGTCTCTAACAGAGATATTACAAACTAAAAGCAATCAAACCTTTTCAAGGTACAGTACAAGATACAGACATATCCTATTATTTTAAAAAATCTCAAGGGAATGGAATGGACCTTCCTGTTGTTATAGTATGCACATCTCAAGATCAGCTCCCATGTGCATTTTTTCACAGATGAGGGAGGAAATGATAAGTGTCCAAGAAGCAGAATTATCAAAATATCTTCTAGCATCCATTATGAATAAGAATAATGGAATGTCATCAATGTAAATCAAGACAATTACATTATAATGTTAACTTTATAAACAATGCTAATTATATTAGTCAGAAAGGGGTAGTTTGTGCTACCATGACCCCCAAACTCTGTGGCTTAAAGCAACAAAATAATTGTTTCTTGCTCACAAGCCATTGCAGTTTGGCAAAAATGGGATTTTACTCTGTATCTAACTTAGTCAAGACTTAGGCTTGGATAGAGTCTCACCAATTTGGAAGATCACCTGGCTTCATATCACAGAAGGCGACAATATAGAGAATCACATCCTAGCTGTTAAATTTTTTTTCCAGAAGAAACACATGTATTTCTTTGACCTGAATAAGTGTCCTGGTCATATCTAAACTGAAATGCATAAAGGAACTAAAATGTGACCATATGCCCAGAGAAGGGCACTAGAAATACAGGCGAACAGAACTAGAATCCAATGTACTGAAAGAGTATTACCCAATGGTTTGAGGTCAGCAATACATCTCTTTTCAGTGTAAAACTGAAGTGGTTTATGACAATGTTCCATTCAGGTTGTAGGTTGTTCTGTTGGCTTTCCATTCACTTACTATTTTTTTTTAAATAATCATCTACTTGATTCATAGTGTATATGAGGCATTAGAGGTTTAAATACTAACTGTCCGCTCTCAGTTTGTTCAATGTTTTAGGTAAGCTCTGAGTTCTCCATAAAAATAAAATATAGACAACTCAGGCTGGGAAAACAGGTAATCTGGGCAGGCTTTCTGAGCAAGGTAACAGAGTCAGCTTTTACAGCCTGAATAGGTGTTACAAAAGGCACCTGGGTGGAGAAATAACAGAAGCATCTATATTCCAGATGAGAAAAAAATGTATTCCAGATGCTTGTGGTAGGCAGATTCTTGGGAGGTTTTAATTAAAAATTCATACTTTTTGTCTCCAGTAAAACTTGAAAAAATTGAAAGTTTAAAAAGCTGTAATTGCTATCTTAGAGGTCAGAGATCTAGATTTTTTACAAACATGCAAGAGGAAGTGTTGAGATGGTAAACTGTTCATCACTAAACTGCATATCCGAAAGGACCTTGGATGGTATCTTGCAGGAGGTTTTGATATGCACAGAGGTTTCACTAAAGAATGTGAAGCAAATCCATCCAGAGAACCCAGAGCTTGCCCTGAGGCCTTAAGAGAACTTTCTTCTCTTTTCAACACTTCAGGCTTTCCCTGGAACTGCTGTCAGAATGTTGAAAAGCGAGACTGCACTTGCAGAAAAAAGGAAAATACAGATGGTGGAAAGCATAAGAAAGTCAATTTGATAAGGCTTTATTTAAATAATTACTATTTTATGTTATAGTCTTCTCAACACTGGTCTGTCTCCTTTTTACCTGTAGGGCCATAGCTCTCTTTAAATAATAGGTGAGTTTTCCAGAGTGCTATGGAACACCGATGCGTCTCTTCCTTACCTAGGACATACGCATTGCTGAGAGTGAGTGGACAGTAGTCAAAAGGATATGGCTTGTAGAGATACTCTAATTTTGAACCCAGGCACCAACAGAGAAGATTATTTATCCTTGCATTACTATTGTTTCCTCAACTGTACAATGGATTCAATAATTACAAAAGACATTTGTGATGATGAAATAAAAGTAGATTATTTTGCATTGGTAACAGTCTTCTCCATAACACTTGGACATTATCCTTTTCTGAACTCATAGAGGGAACAGCTTGTTCCACCCAATTTAACCTGCCATTATATGCATTGAGTGGCATGCTCTCTAACAAAGAATTATGCGGTGTTTTACAATGGATCAAAACATGTATTATCTCATTGCATGACCTTCACCTTCACCACTGTGTGAATGAGCTGTTGTCACCATCACCTCTGTTCACGGTTGCACAAATGTGCCAAGTTTAGAGTGTTGCTAAATGATAGAGTTGGATTAATGAGAAAACCTGGAATTCAGTTCACATTCTGACACATGCTGGCCATCTGATCTTAAAAAAGTCACTGGTTTCTGAGTTTCAGTTTTCTCATATGTAAAATGTGCTTAATTATGATTTAACCATTTCACACCGTTGAGGGGAGGACTAAACAATGCAGTATCAGAAATAAAGCAATTGTTCAATGTATGGTGGTTCTCTTCCCTGAAATTTTACATTTTTCTCCATAGTCTACTATAAAGTCTATTATCTTTTTTACGCTATTTGTTTAATCCAACTCAATGCTCCAAGGGAAAAAATGCCTAAGAAGTAAAAATGGTAATAGAGAAAGTATTAATATATTTATAGGGTTTATATATATATTTAATGTAGTTATATATGTATATATATAATAGCATTTATATTAATATCATCATAATATTTATATTATACATTATGATTATAAAATATAGTCATAATACAGATTATACAACAATATCAATTATGAATATATTATTCATATTGGATATAAACATTTTGATATATTAAGCATTAATATGTGATATACACAATATGTTCCTCCATTTTGTACGTGTATCAGGGCATTATGGCAGAATTGAATCTGGACTGGGCATAGATAGGCTGTATATGCATAAAAATAGTCATGGCTACTACACTAAGATTTGAGTTGAATATTGCTGAAGAGAGGAGAGAAAAACCACCTACTTTACTCCCTCATGCTTATCTACAAATAATACACAATACCAACAGCAAGTATTTATTTATAAGTGAACTTTACCAGAGTGCAATCGGACCAATGTCAGGGCCTTTTCTGACCAAATGGCAGCTGATTTTGGTGATTGGTCCTGTTGGGGCCTCTGAAGCCTGGGTTTCTGATAATGATGACCGAGGGTGCTTGAGGTAGGTAGAATAACAGCCTCCATGTCCTCATCCTTGAACCTATGAATATGTTAATTTACATGGTAAAAGGGACTTTGAAGATGTGATTAAGAATCTTGAGATGAAATGATTATTCTGAATTATTTATATGGGTCCAGGGCAGTTACAAGAGTCCTTACAAGTGAAGAGGGACGAGGAGAGTCAGAGTCAGGGAAGAAGATACAATAACAGCAGCGGAAGTTAGAGTGATGTGGCTGGCCTCAAGGCAAGGAACGTGGGGAGCCCCTAGAAGTTAGGAAAGCCAAGGGATAGATTCTTCTTTAGAGCATCCAGAAGAAATGCAGCTCTTCCAATACCTTCACTTTAACCCAGTATGGCTTATTTCAGACTCATGGTCTCCAGAATGGTACGATATTACATTTATGTATGTTCTTTTAAGCCATTGCTTGTGGCAATTTGTTACTGTAGCAATAGGAAACTAATACAGTACTGTTTCTGGCCAGCACAAACGCCTCTTGGCCAGTGTCCTTGTCACAGGGTTTGTCCTCAGAATGTGCTTCCCTTATGCATTGGTCTAAACCAAAGTGTGTCAAACTTTCCCTGGCCTTTTGTAACCTAGAAAACTATCTATCATCCTTTGCTCCTGATATTTCATACATTGTGTGTGTGTGCATTCCACTGTCTCTGATTTCACTCCTACCTCACTGTCTCTGTATCTTAAGCATAAACTTAAGAGTAAAATTGGCAAGAGACAATATGCACACTAAACTCCATGCTTTACATATAATCAGCCTCTCTTTTCCTATCCCACTTGGGGCCAGGGACTATGTTTATCTTGTCCACTACCATATTGTCAATACATACCACAGTGTCTGATTCGTGGTGAAATTTAATACATTTTGATTGACTGACAGTCCATTCTTGGACCAGCCTTATGCAGATGTTCATCATCTTCCTTGAGTTCCCCCAGCACACGCTTCCTCCAAGGCCCATTCACTACCTCTCCACGCTGCTTTTTCACAAGGCAGTATTAATAGAATGTGGACCCTCCATTCTTCAGCCCCTTAACATGCTCAAGGTGGTCAGGTTCCACAATAAACATTGTTGGGGGTTGAATTGTGCCCCTCAAAAAGTTATGTCACAGTTCCTAACCCCAAGTACCTGCAAATGTGTTCTTATTTAGAAATAGGATATTTGCATATGTCATCAATTCAAGTGAGGTCATATTGGATTCAGGTGGGATCTAATCCAATTGCCAGTGTCCTCATTAGAAGAGAAAAATTTGGAGACAGGCACAGACAAAAGATACAGCTATATGTAAGCAGAGGCAGAGTTTGGAATTATACTGTCACAGGCCAAGGAGTCCCAAGGATAGCCAAGGGCCGCTAGAAGCTCAGAGGAAAGCATAGGGCAATTTTTCCCTGAAAGCCTCTGAAAGTACCAATCCTGCTTGATTTCAAACTTCTGACATGCTTTAATGTGAGAAAACATTTTTCTCACATTGTTGTTTTAGGTCATCCAATTTGTAGCAATTTGTTACTGCAGCCTTAGGAAACAAACACAAAGGACTAGGCTAAACCAGCATGTTTGCTATGGATGCGTGACTTCACGTCCAATCATCCTTATACATGCCATCTACTACATCTATCCACATGCACAAAGCCACATCACTTTTTTGTTGATTTGGGCAGACAAAGACAGATCTATTTTTGCCATCCCAGCAGGAGGGGGACACTCTACACGCTTTTCTGCCTGGCAGTCCCCACAGGGGTAACCTACACTCATTGACATAATCTGGTGATGAAGTAAAAGTTAATGTGTCAGCACCACAGGGTTCCTGTTAACTACTGATTTGTTTTCTCATTTGTGTAAATAGAAACTGAACTCTCTGTGAAAGCTAGAGGAAGAAACCCTCATCAGGGAGTTTTATAGGTTGCATAAATGTTTCCGACACCTGGGCCTCATTGTATATACATAATCCTAACTCTAAGTGGCTCATTTTCTTCTGTAAACAGAAAAGTCAAAAATTTTAGCACATGGTGTTCCTCTGAATCCCTCAGGGAACTAGACATTGTACATTAAAAAGAAAACCAGCTATCCCCACTCAGGGGCCCAACTCATACTTTTGCCTTGAATGAGAACAGTTGTGTGCTGTAGTCATATAACCTGGGCCGTGAAAGTATATTCTACCCCAAATTCTTAAAACCAAGGGGCATGGCAATGCCCAGCCCTGTGAGGTAAAAGACTTTCCTCTTTGTAACAACCATCTGTCAGCCCGGGCGCCATTTTCCTCCCATGCTCTTCACTGTAGTCAGAGAATAGTGAGATTATCAAAAAACTGAATTTCAATCTGGTAAGGAAGAACTGAAACCATATAAGGTACAGGTCTTGGGAAAATAGGAAAGATAATATTTCACCAAATTGAAATAACATTTCTTAGACCGTGGAGATTGTAGAAAAAACCTAGTACCCTATCTTCATAGATCGTTAATTCCAACTTCCAATCTCCTGCAATCATGCATTTAAGATAATATTTGAGTGCCGTCACTCACCATGGGGAAAAGAGGCTGAGCATAACTGAGATGTATGGAACGCCGTCTCCCTACTCAAGGTTATCATAGTCCAATGCCTCATCCGTACTTTTACAAGGACTGCTTTGGAGCCTAAGAAATACTCTTAGTCTGTTTGTGATGCTATAATAAGATATTACAAACTGAGTAGTTTATACACAACAAAAATTTATTTTTTGTAACCCGAGAAGCTGAGAAGTCCAACATTAAGGCACAAGCAGATTCAGTGCCTGGTGAGGGGCTGTTTCCTGGCACCTTTTTGCTGTATCCTCACCTGGTGGATGGGGTGAGGGAACTCTCTATGGGCTCTTGTATAAGGACATTAATGCCAATCAGGAGAATTCCACCCTTATGATGTAATCACCTCCGAAGCCCCACCTCCTAATGCCATCACCTTGGGGGCTAGGATTTAAACATGTGAATTCTTCAAGGACACAAACATTCAGACTATAGCAAAGAGTGATGCATCAATAGCAGAAATATCTACATCTATGTCCTACACCTGTGAAACTACTTGGTATCACTACCATGGGGGCTAGTCCCTGAATTTCTTTGAAGCACAGGTACCTTGATATCAAAATGGGGCAACATAACTTTTTAAAAATTATTGTTAAGAATATAAAGCAATTGAAACCATTTTGACACAGTTAGAGTCATCACCAGACAGCTCTGAATGTCAGGCACTCCACCCCTGTTTTTATGCAATATAAGCCCTAGCTTGGGTCTCTGTCATGGACAGATAATATTTTTGTGCTACAAAACTTTAAAATTAGGCTGAATACAGGCAACTCAAAAAGGGGGGAAATGCTCTATTAATGAACAATGAATAGTTTTCTGTATATTTCATAAGGGAGATGAAGAAAAACTTCTCATCACTAATTGCAGAAACAAATACATTAACAATCGCCTCTTAAATCCTTAAATACTTCTGTTATCTCCTAAAGTTTCTCATTAGACACGCTGGTAAACTAGGCTTCATATATTCAGCACCAACGCTCTCTTTGCATCTTTTGTTTTCACTCAAATGCATTCCTTTTCTTGTCTCCTGGATATCATCTAGAAAGAAAGAAGGAAAGGACAGAGAAAGAAATGGGAGAGTGAGAGAGAGGGAGAATAAAGAGGAAAAAAGGGGAAGGAAGAAAGAAAAGAAACCCTCACACTCTATTACCCTTTATTTCAACCCCTAACCTCAGTCCATGGAAACCACTAACTTATTTTTAATCTCTCTAGATTCACCAATTCTGGACATTTTACATAAATAGATTCCTATAATATATAGTCTTTTGATATTGGCTCCATTATTATCGAATAATATTCCATTGTATGATTATGCCACATTGTATCTAACCATTCATGACTGATGAACATTTGAGTTGCTTCCACTTTTTGGTTATTATACATAATACTGCTATGAACATTCACATATAATTTTTTGTATGAATATAGATTTTTATTCCCATTGGGTATATATACCTAGGAATGCAATTGCTAGATCTGATGTCAACTCTATATTTAACATTGTGAGAAACTGCCAAACTGTTTTCTAAAACAGCTGCACAATTTTACATTCCCACTAGCAGTGCATAAGAATTCCAATTTCCCCACATTTTCATCAACACTTGCCTGATTTTTGACATCTTAGTCATTGGATGAGTGTGTGGCTTCAAAACTATTATCACAGTTTGGAGATTAACACTTTTTGTCCCATGTTAAGCCACAGTCTAGTAAATAACTTGGAGTTTCCTTCACCAATCACTCCTGACAGAGTAAAGCTTACATGCACATTGTCTTCCAGGCTCCCGGGGATGTTGTGATTTTGTTTTTATGCTTGGGTTCTTATGAGTAGTCCCTGGGCCAGAGTAGTTTATTGTCTACCTAGTGCTTGGTCAGAGATTGTGTTTAAGCCTCTTGTACCATTGAGGTTTTTGCCCTTCATGGTTGGGCATCTGTATGTGTGATTTGGGGATGCTCTCAAGCCTACCCCTCATCTTGCAGTGATTCCTCCTGAGTCAGTGCAGCCTAACACATGTGCACAGACTTTCTGACCCCTTGTGTTGACTCTAAACCAAGGAGGGCCCTTCTTAGCTGTTTTGTTCCTTACTTGTCTCTGTTAAACTTCTGGTTGGTCTGCTGTTTTGCTGGGATCATGGAGCTAATAGCCTCTACTTAATTATTCTTCACTAAGCCCTTCACTGTTTTATATTAATACAATGTCCTTAGGCATGGAGTTCTCCAAGGTGTGTTCTAAATAAACTTACTCCCTCCCCTAAGGCTGAGCTGTGAAGCTCTGCAAGAGTTATAGCCAACTGCAGAGTTCAAGACTATTCTCTCTTCTGACATCAATTCAAGTTCTGATGGCTCCTCAAACCACCTTCAGGTTCTATAGTTCTCTACAAAGACTGACAGAATTTGCTGAAAGCTATTATATTGACAGTTACAGTGTATTGCAAGAAAAGAATACAGATTAAAATTAACTAGGGCAAGAGACACGTAGGACAGAGTCCAGGAAAAGTACCAAGTGCAAACCATCCATTTTTCTCTCCCCATGGGGTCACAGACACATCCCTTTCCTGGCATCAGGAAATTATGTACTATTATGTGACAATACACATTGAAGTCTGAATAAAAACTGCAGAAATACAGACTTTAGCAGTTCTATTGTCATTTTCTGGCTAGTCCTTTAAGAGTAATTTTAAGGTCAGCAAGTCTGAGACCTTCATTTTACTGGTGGGAAAATTGAAGCCACAATAGCTGTTATAACTTGTTTGTGGTTACCCAAGCATGACGGCAAGTTGAGACTAAGGTCCCATTCCCTGGGGTCAGGTCCCTATGAACACTAGAGTATAAGTGACCATTCTGGAGTAGTTTATGTCTTTTAGAGAAAATGCATCTGTGTGGTAAAATAATATTATATTTTTAGCACTCTTGGGACTTTCTTTAAGGTTACTTCCTCTATTCCTACACTCTCTGTTGTACTCATGCATTATCAGTGTTCATGTTTTCAGTTTTTATGTCCACATCTCTTATCTTTTCAAACTTTACCCAGTCGAATCCCCATTTGATATATAAAAAGTCTGGCACAAATAAAGGATGGTGATTTTCCCAGTTTCATTCATTTCTTACACAGTTGAGATCAGAAGCCACAATTCCTTACTTTCAGTTGAAGTCTTTTTCCAATATGCCTCCTTTTGCTGATTGTCATTTCCACCAAAATCAAGGGGCTTGACTGCCGTCCTCTGTTAAGCATCGGGAGGTGAAATCACGGCCCCTCTAGCTAATTATCCCTCCCTTAGGTCTTCAGTTTGATGCAATGTCAGAGGCCTCTGTCACCCTTCATTTTCTTATGTATTAAATATGGCTATGGTGTGATAACTCGACCTTCATTTGTCTTAGAAAGTCATGCCTTCACTTTTTCCCTAATTGATATTTAGGAGTCATGTAAGTTTGGAATTTTTTTGATCTATGGATTCTGGAAGTGAGAGAAAGGTTAAGTATTATTTCTGCTGCTAAGCAGTTGAAAAGAGCCCAGAAACTCTTGTGTTCGTAAGCAGCTACACAAAATCAGAAGATGCCAAGATCTAACAAGAAAACTACCTCTGAGAGCAAACCTGTCTGGACTAGCTAGGGACAGAGGCTGAAATAATAGGCTGATCCCTTGCCCAACCCTCCACTAGTGATCATGGGATAAAAAGTGGAACAAATTAGGGAAACATTAGACAACTTTGCAGAGGAGATGAGATGTTTTGTTTTGTTCTGCTCATGACTTATTTGCATGTTGTTTAAAGGAACATGTTGGAGATAGATTGAATATGCACACTCTCTCGCTTATATGAATGAGGTGGCAGATGTGACATTAATATAATTTCTTAAGTCTGTGAACTAGAGCATAAAGTGTCTTTCTTTATGTTACTATGTTTCCTCAAAGGCCATAGCTACTAAATGGGCTTAATACTTACGTTGTCCCTGTGCCAATCTGGCCCCATCAAGTGAGAAAATTTTCAAGTGGATAGGAGCAGATGTACCGCAAAGCCAATAAAGATTAGTTTCAGGGCTTTTTATTTGCATGGGTTTCTCAGAACACTCTGGAAGGGATCCTTTATGTGGGTTCACATTGATTATATGATCCTGGAATTTTTTAGAAAAAGATAAATACTTTTAATTGCATTGGGTGAAAACAAATCTCTTCATTAGCCTTGCTTCTGTCATAGTTCTCATCATATTGGATGAGTTTAGGTAAACCTGGGCATTTTGGATTCCATATAAAGAAAAAAATCATGTTGGGAATTCATATATTTCTAAATTAATTGGATCTATTTATGTCACCGTCAACCAATTCTATGGTATCAGTTAAGAAATGGCTTTTAGGAATGCTCCTATTACTCCAGTGTCAATCACTCAAACAGGTAACATGACAATTCAGGGCCAGAGGTTCATATGATGATAACTGTGTCCTACAGTAGTATGCAGACCCAGCATAGTGTCAGAGTAATGAATTAAATTTATAGAGCCAGAATTTAGTGTGGGAAAAATTCTTCCAATCATCAGATAAGTACATTTGTAAGTAGATGATTTGTTTTCATTGTTGCCTAGTCAAAACAGATTTGCTACTGCCATAAATATATTAAATAATTCAGCATATGTAATTAAAAATACACTATGAATTTGTAACATCTTTTTATGGGAAACACATAACAGAATTTATCAGAATTCTTGTGTTGAATCGATAGTCGTACTGCAAATTATGAGCATGACTGCAACAGCTCATGGACGAGAGAAACTCAAAGAGGGTGTTGCCAAATTTTATAATAATCCTAAATATATAAATACAGCAATATCTCTAATATGCTGTTAGGATGAAATGCTTCTAAATTATCATTTATAGAGGTGCTGAATGTTGAACAACTGTGTAGAAAAAGAAAGACAATTTTTTTTTATTCCCAGCATGGAAATTCTGTTACCAAATTTTTGCCATGTAAAATGGTGATGAATGACTATGGAGCCAAAAATATAGAAAAGAAAGCATTATAAGAGATATGTCGAGAAATTAATAAATGAAAACAATATGTTATTGTTTTTGTCCATTCAGGCTGCCATAACAAAACACCATAAACTGTGTGGCTTGTAAACAACATTTAGTTCTCATGGTTTGGAGGCGAGGAAGCACAAAATCAAGGAGCTGGAAGATTTGTTGTCTGCTGACTCTGCCTCATTCTTAGACTATGCCTTCTCCTGTGATCTCGCATGGTGGAAGGGACAAGGCAGCTTTTTGGGGTCTTTATTATAAGGGCACTCATATCACCCATGAAGGCCTCTTCTTCATGACTTAATCACCTCCCAAAAGGCCCCACCTCCTAGTACTATCATATTGGGGATTAGGTTTCAACATATGGATTTGGAGGGGACACGAACATTCAGACCATAGCAGTTATTTTTCTAAACTTTGCAGTATTAGCTATTAGCAGTATTTGTCAGCTTGTTTAAATGTGACATCTGTCTTTTTTAAATTTTGCAAATTAAATACTTATATTTGTCCCTAATTTTGAATTTATAATTTTTATATTTATTTTTACAATATCTCTCCTATTTTTATAAATCCTAGACTCCTCAAGCCCCAAATCTGCCCCTGAATATGAAATAAGAGCATCATCATATGTGATCCTTACCCTTCTATAGTGATCACAGTCACACAAAACCAGGGTCACAAAAAGATTGTGGACAGCTTAGAGTAGAACTTGGGGAGTTTCTCCATGCATTATAATTACCCAGGGGGCTTGCTGAAACATAGAATACTGGGTTCCATATCCAAATATTCTCCTTCAGTAGGTTTTGGATGAGGCTGAGAATTCGCATTTCTGTAAGTTCCAAGGAGAGGCTGATGATCCTGAGACACACCTGGAGTAACAGGGTCTGCACTCCAGAGGAAAAGAAGTCATTAACGGGTAGTTAGGAATGTACGTGGTAATTGAGGGTAAAACTCCTGCTACGTCGACGGCAGGGGTACTTGCTGGCTCATTAATAAAAAAAAAATAATGGAATAAAACAAAACAATAAAAAGCAAAAACAGGCGTTATGTTAATGGACACCAAAGCTCCTCCTAACAAAAGAATTAGGAGGCTAAGAAATAGAAAAGTACACACACACAAAAGGGAGTTAAATTGAGCTGCATAAAACTGTTATGGTAATTTTGGAATAAAGAGCAAGAGGGTAAGTAGAAAAAGGGAAGAGCTCAGATTGGAGACGGAGGTCTAGGGAGCTGAACCTATGCAGCAAGGGGGCCCTTCTGATGGTAGAAGAATAGGAAATTTTCAAGGATAAGCATGTCTACTATTCCATTTTAATTTATTTGTGTTGCTGCATTTTAAATGTCCTCTGTTGCCTTAAGCATTCAGTAGAAGTCTACTGTATGTGTGCAGCCAACTTTGCAACATGGAAAGTAAAAAGGATATGGAAGCAAACAAAAACAGAATAAAGTAATGAGTCCTAAAACTTTCAGGCGGACCAAAGAGTCATGGCTCATAGGTAGTACAACTAAATCATTTATTGTGCAAACAGGTGCTCTTTGGAAAAGAGCAAAACATTCTAAACTAAGGTTGTTCTAAATGCTCTGGGGTGTATAGTTGCCATAACACAGTGCAGTTGGATGCTACAGAACAGAGCACCAGTTACATTAGAGCACGCAGTTTATGCAAGCAGATTTGAAGCACATGTCTCAGGAGCAGATGGGGCACAAATCCCATGTTTCCAAACTACACCAAAGAAAAGTGAGTGTATTAGTTTGCCGGGGCTGATGTAAATAAGAGAGTACCATAGACTGAGGGTGGCTTAAACAGCGGAAATTTACTTTGTGACAGTTCTAGAGGCAGGAAGTCCAAGATCATGGTGTTGGCAGGGCTGGTTCCTTCTGAGATCTCTCTCCTTGACTTGTACATGACCAGTGTTCTCACGTGGTCTTACCTCTGTGTGCATCTATGTGCAAATCTGCTCCTGTAAGAACACAAGTCATACAAGATAAGGGCTCACCATAATGAACTCATGTTTTGGACTGAATGTTTGTGTCTCCTCAAAATTCATATGTTTAAATCCTAACCTGTGATGTGATGACATTAGGAGGTCAGGTCCTTGGGAGGTAATTGAGTAATGAAGGTGGTGCCCTTACAAGAGGGATTAGTGACCATAGAAAAAGAGATCTGGGAGCTTGCTTTCTCTCTCTTTGCTTTCTGCCATATGATAATATAAGGAGAAGGTGACGTGGAAAACTCGGAAATGCATCCTCACCAGATACCAGATGGGCTGGCACTTTGATCTCAGACTTCCCAATCTCCAGAACAGTGAAAGGAAATTTTTGCTTTTTAAACAACCCAGCATATAATATTTCTGTTATAGCAGCCCGCGCTAAGTCACCTCATTTTAACTTCATTACTTCTTCTAAGACCCTGTTTCCAAATAAAGTCACATTCTGAGGTGCGGGGGATTAGGACTTCAGCACATGGATTTTGGGAGGATGCAATTCAGTCCCTAATAATTACTTTTGCAGAAAGGAGACTAACTCTCTGATAAAAAAATAATAAACATAATAATAGTCATAGTAGTTCATTCAGGAAATATTTATTGAGCAAACTATAATTATAGAAACTAAGCAGTGAACAAAACAGATGAAAGAGTCAGTTCTGATAAGCTACTGCAAGAAGACAAATAATAAATAAGTAAATAAGAGGCATGAGGAATGTTGATAAATTTTATGGGGTAAAGTCCACTATGGAAGGGAGTGGCAAGTGCTGAGGGGGAATTTGGTCTGGTCTGCAATGTTAAATGTGGTGTCCAGGGAAGGTCTCTCTGAGCAGCAACATTAAGGCAAAGACTTGCTTAGGGGTTAAGTATCAAATGATAATAAAAATAACACTATTTTATTATAACTATAGCATCATATTGTTAAACAATTGATGTTTGAACAATATAAGAGGCAAGGGTAGCAGTCAAAAATCGTCGTATAACTTTTGATTCTCCTAATACTATTAATAGGCTGCTGTTGACCAGAAGTGTTACTGATGTGATAAACAGTAGACTGACACGTATTTATTTTGTATGTTATATGTATTATACAATGTGTTCTTATAATAAAGTAAGCTAGAGAAAAGGAAATGTTATTAAGAAAACCATAAGGAAGAAAAAATATATTTATTCTCATTAAGTAGAATAAAGGTCTTCATCTTTGTCATCTTCACATTGAGGAGGCTGAGGAAGAGTGGGGAGAGAAGGGGTCTGTCTTGCTGTCTCAGGGGTGACAGAGGGAGAAAAGATGGAGGAGATATAAGCAGAGGCAGGAGATGCAGGTACACTCTGTAATTTATATTGAAAAAAAAATCCACATGTAATGGGACCTGTGCAGTTCAAACCCACGTTGTCCAAGAACCAACTGTGTATATGTATGTGTGTGTATATGTAAATATAAATGAAATGGTGATAACAGTAACACTATATATATGCACATGTATGTGTTATTTTACAAGGTTTCAGCACTTATTTGTATAGTAGGTATACTTTTAGGAACTTTACATTAATTACATCTTCTTTAGTTATTTCAAGAGCCTGATAAGATAGAAATTTTCACTATCACCCTTTGATAGATTGTGAAGTTGAAGCTCAGAGAGGTTGAGTAATTTTCTCAAGATCACACTGTATAAATAAGGTAGTTTTTGATCCTAATTCTTTTTGGTTACAAAGCTAATGATCTTGTCTTTGTTCTACAATGCGCCTTTAGTATATCTCAATTTCCACATTTTTTTGATTCCAGTTGACAGAACCACCCTGATACCACATGTGAGGCCTCACTGAACCACAATGCTGCTTGATAACTGTAACCTTAAGTAATTTATTTTCTTCAAGCCTCACTTTCTTCATCTGTGAAATGGGCTTAGAAATGCTCTCCTCAGAGTTTTAGGGTAGGTATTAACATCTTTGTTAACCATTGAGAGCTCACTGTCTGGCACACATTGGGTACTCAGTAATGAGTACCATCATCATCATCATTTACCATTGTCATAAAGGCCCTGGATAACCTTTCATTTAAACAAAATAATCCTATCTGTGAGATGAAAGTGTTAGAGTAAGTGATCTCCAAAATCCTTCCTACTTCTAATATTTTATAAGTCTATTTAAAATACTCATGAGGAAAAGAATGTTATTGAAATGCAGGAAGTGTAGACTTGGTTCTAAATAGAACGAAGACATGTCAAGGGTCATTTGACATATTTCTCAGACAAGGGTGAAGGTGCAAAGAAATTATCTGCAGTGAGCCTTTATGTCAATGGACATTAAAGAACCTGATGATTTGTGCTCTCTTGCCTGACCTACTTATAGTCAAAGTTGAGGGTCTTACATTGCTAACAGAAACATTCATTCACAAATCAAGCTAGACATGACACGGAGTACATTCAAAATGGGACCTCCTTAGCCCATGGCAACCACAGAACACTGTGGACATCTCTGTAGAATGTTTTCAGCCATGAAGGGTAAAATGGGAAAGTTTCAAACTTTCTCTCTCTAGGTTCTGTTTTGAATTTAATTTTATTCAATTCAATGTTATTTTTTCTTAGCGTTAAGCAAAAAAAAAAAAACCACACAAACAAAAACAACAAACAAACAAAACAACAAATGAAAAAGAGAAAATAAAAATATTATCTAACCCTAGATTTTATCCTATATAGGAAGACCCAAAACATTGTTGGCATCATTCTACCTGAATGCTGTCAATGGCTGATGACTTAATATTTTAAATAAACCCATTTATATTTTCCGAATTGCTAGACCCTTCTTAAACTTCTAGTTAATATAAGAGAATGTGATGAACCCTCACCACACCACCCAAAGAGCAACACAAATTCAAAGCAGTTCCACAAGATAAAAGACCAGAGACAGGATCAGAGTGTGAAACGGGGGCCTGAGACAGCTAGGAAAAGATAATGGGTGATTGCTGATACCACTGTCCAAGAGTGTGGGCAATAATGGGTTTCTTGCCTTGGGTTGTGGCAAAGTGAAGCAACAGTCCCATAATCAGAAAACGGTTGAAGGTGTATTGACTCAGTAGTTCAACATACTGCATTTCTGTGTGTGGTGAATCATCCTTAAAGATGATTGCCAACCATTCCTTGTCACCATCCTTTCGTGATGCAAACAAACTTGGCTAGACTACTGAAGTCTATACAGTCGTCTCCACCAGGCCACCTAGAGGAGAACCAAAGCATTTCTGCTGATAGGCAGACCCATCACCAAATATGAAGTGGGGTCTCCTGGCTTGTTCCAGACAAGAAGATTCAGCAATCTGGCTGAATGCAAATGAGTATTGTTAGCCTACACTACGTGAGCAGAAACAAGCCCTATATAGGCCCAAATTACAGAATAGGGAGCAAATGAATGATTGTTGTTTACACTGCTAAGTACTGAGGTAGTTTAAGGACCCATAATTATTTTCATTTCTTTGCAATAAAGCTAACAACACCAATAAGAGATTTAGCTTGAAGCTGAGGAAAGCAATGGGAAGGTTGGAGGTGATCACAAGACCTCTGTTTGGGGAGGTGAGCATGAACTTAAACAAATTACTAAGGACCTTCTTCCCTCAAGCTGAGGTAAAATTTCTAAACTTATGAGGGATACAAATACCAATAACCAAAGACAATAGAAAAATTACTTATGAGGAAATGGAAATAATAGCATAATCTTCAAAGGAGTTAAAAGCAGTTATATTACAAACTCTCAAAGAGATAAATAAAACATCCAACAAGTAATGAAAAAGTTAGAATCAAAAGAAGGTGAATATAAATAAAATCTTAGTAGGCCAAGAATGTATCAGAAAATTTTAAAACCATTGTCTTAAAAAGTCATTAGACACTTCTCTAGTCTGAGAGACATAGTAAATTATAAGGCATTACAGAGAAATTCACCAATACATTATTAATAACAGAGAAATAAATAGGTAAAAAAATGACAAAAAGAAAGTAATTAGTATAAATAAACAGATTGAGAAGTTCTAATAAAAGATTATAGTGGATATTGTAATATGCGGCCCACTTTTTCCTTCAATAAAAAATTTGTTGATCCAGCTCCTATGAATTCTGTTGGCAGACAATCTATAGATGTTCGCTTCTTAAGAGATTCCTTCACCTAGAGACAACTGCTTTCCCGGAAGTTAATACCCTACTGGAATGGTTCTCATCCAATAAATACTCACTGTGAGAGTATAAAGTTGTGCTAACACTCAATGGGAGAGTATAAAGTTGATCCTAGTGAATTCTTACTTTTATTTATTTTTTTGATTTCAGCCCAGAGAATGTTTTTGTAGAGGTACTTCTTGATATTCCCTGAATCTAATGCATATCTTTGTTTAGTCAGCAATCATGATCTGAAGTGATGTGATCTGGAAAAGAGAAGAAAGGAAGGGATTGGCAAAGAATTTAAACCTTCTGCATATCTTAAAAAATAAAAGCCAAAGCTGCCTCTTATACCTAATATATTGCAAAAGAATTCTAGCTTGTCATCAATGGCCAGAAACAGGGGAGCTAACTTGTTTTTTTTTTGTTTGTTTGTTTGTTTTTTGTTTTTTTTGCGGGGGAGGATATCCAATAATTGCATGGATAAGTCCTCACTGCAATGTCAGGATGCTCTACTCTGGCAGAAGTAGTTTTAGAGGCTGGGGATTCTCAACCAAAGAGTCAAATTCTCTATCTATGTTCCACTTTTCATCCCATTTAATTCCGTATTTTCTCTTTGTTGCTTCTGTATTAGTGCTTATGCAGCATAAATGTAACCTAAAATAGAAATAAACCTAAAATAAAAATGATTACAATTATAACAATAAACCTAAACCTTTAGAATTTATAAAGTACTTAAATGCATAATATTTACTTTTAATTTAGGAGTAACTTCAAATATTACAGAACTTGAATGAATTGTGCTAGATCACAAAGCTGGTAAGCATCAGAGCCCAAAATCAAATCCCAGCTCTGGACAGTGAAGCCACTTTATTCTCTACATCTGGTATTCACATGGGTGTGGCACGACTGAGGAAAGAGTGTGCCCTCATTATTTGAATGTCCACCAGACTTGGCAGCAAGTTCAAATGTACCACTTAGAAGAATATAATGTTGGGCAAGTTACTTTATCTCCATAAGTCACAGTTTTCTTATCTATAATGTGAGGGTTATTTAAAGATACATAATTCTATGATTTTATATATATATACACACAGAGTACATGAAATTAAAGTCCATCTTCTTTTAAGAAATGTGACTAATTACATATTATAGATGAAAAAAATGAGTTAAGAGAATCTTTGCTATTCCAAAGTTCTCGCTCTGTCCACTAGATGGTGCTGCCTCTACAATCCACAGAAGATCTATTATTTAATAATAAAACAAAGGACTGGCTCTACTATGGGTAGTGGTGTCTGGGGCTCGTTTCCTCAGGGGCATGATTCAAATTGATATTGACTCACAATGTGTGGCCTTGGACAAGTATAACTTAATCTCCCTTTTTCTGCCTTCATAGAATCTTTAAATGGATGATGAAAAACTTGCAAATATGTTGAGAAAATAACTTTGCAAATTTATCTGGATTTTACTGTCCATTCCTGGTACTTTTCGGAACCGTCTCAGGAATTAGCCAATACTGGAAATGTCCCTTTATGTTTGAGACTTCAGCTGCCCTCAAAGCTGATGTGTTACTTCCTCCTTTGCTGAAATGCTCGGGAGGCAAGTGGTGAGTTCTGTAACCAGCTGTGATGCTTTTCCCGATATTAAGGACGGTCAGATCTACACCTCACTCCTCACAATTGCTTTTTACAATAATGAATGCTAAATCTGTCTTTTCGCATAGGCTCATGGTTTTTTCAAACTGCTTTACAGTCAATCATGCCTACTAAGAAGCAGTTAACTCAAGCTCAAGCGATCATTATTTACTACCTCTATTATTCCAGTGCTAGGTATTTATTTCCACATTTAATTTTTAGTTTAATCTTAAAGCCAAACCTGTGAAAACACACAAAAAAGTAGGTAATTTACTTGTACTTAGTCATGAAATCAGTGAGGAGAATAGCTGGTAATCCTTCCTCCATGGAAATTTCAGCAAAACACATCCTATAAAAAAAAAAAGAGAGAGAGAGAGAGAGAGATAAACTTAGTATATGATGGGACACATTCCCAAGGCAAATATGGGCAAAATTCTGAGATAACCTGTATGTTATCATGAGAGGACCAAACTTTTTGACCAGATCCGTCACTCAAGATGTCTTGAAGTCTACAATGTGTCAAGCACAATGCCAGACTCTGATGGTGTAAAGATGAATCAGATTTGCACATGAACCTCCAACCAGAAGGCTAGAATGGGGCTACAAGGTGGAGCTTGTCTTTTTTTTTAACAAAGATTTGGAGACAAAGCAAACACAGGATGAAGGACTAAAACTTCAGTTGACTAGAATGAGCCTGTGTAGATAATATATGTTCCCTTCAAAGTTCCCATTCAAAGATCGCCACGGACTATTCCAAAGATGCTGACATTAGTGGAAACCATTGTCTGAGATTAACTTTAGCGTAATTCTAATTTTTATTCTGGTTATCTAACACATACATGATCAATTTCTAAAACTTGAAAAATAAACTTATAAAGAAATTTATTTTAGAAACTTCCCAAGATTGTGTACCTGATGATAATTATTATTTTGTTGTACTTCCTTCCAATTTCTCACATATCATCACAACCTTATATACATGGATGCTTTGTATCCCATTGTATACATATAACATAATTTACCTATTTCCCTAATAAGTCATGTCTAAGTTTTTGGCTATTATAGATAATATTGCTGTGATGACCATCTTTGTCTGCATTTCGACTTCTTTTGTGTCGGCTCAGTTCTATAGAAGTGTTTGTTAAATAGCTCAGGCAAATTTTAATCTTTTACAAATGATTGTAGTTTTCTCTTTAAAATAAAACTGTGGTCCAATTGCTGGGGGTCAAAATTTTGATGTGAACATTTGAAAGGTGAAGAAGAAAGGTGAGAGCAATTTCATTCCAGAATCATGTGTGATTTTCCAGAAAAGTGACATTTTTGTCTTGTGAAAGACAAACAGAGAATTCCCCTCACTTCTGAATAAAGCCCTAATTAATTCCATAATCTGTCAAGGATGCTCCCTCTGTCATCCATAAGAAACTGGCATGAAATCATACCTATGGCCAGTTCTCCTATTGCTTTCTAATGACTATGTTATCTTTCATCTTTCTCTTTCTCTACAATTTTGCATTTTCTAACTCACGTTGTGTCTGCTAGGTTTTCTATATTGCACTCAGCGCAGAATCCTCCTCTCTCATTCTCATCTCTTGAATTCATAACCTTCCCTTGATACACTTCAAGTTTCAGTCACATTCCACCAGCCACAACTGATTGCTTTAGGTAAAATTGAGCTTTGCTCCTGCTACAGAAGCAGAATGCAATTAAGACATTTCTTTGGGAAACAATGTAAACACTCACTATCATTTGATTGCATACCTACTTGTGTTGTACGTGTGTATATCCATCTTACCTTCCCTGATAGAGCTCTCTCTGAGGTCAGGGCCTATGTCATTATAAATAGTCTTAATGGCAGCCAACAGAATCCTACACAAGTGAGGTATGCTTATAAATGTGGTTGAAAAGACACTTTTGAGAGCTCCTTTTTCAAATGTTTTGCAATCAGTACTCCCTCCCTCTTTCCTGCTGTTCTCTGCACCTTCTCCCAGCCCCTCACCATTAACCTAGCTACCACTGCTAGCTCTGTAAGTCCTAGCACGGCCATCTCCTCTCCTGTCTTCTCACCACCCATAAGCCTGGTATGATCACTGCGCTGAGACTCTTGGAAGGGTAAGTAATACAAATTGACCTGGTCATAGAAAAAGAGGAAAAAAAATTAATTGAGTGATAATAATACTGGTGTTTTCTACCTTAGAACACTCTTGTGATGAGATCAGGTAAGGCAGCCCATGTGGAAATGTGATGCCACACTTCTGTCAAAAGTATCCCTTCTTCATGAGCCGCTGTGGCCTATGTGCCTGTGTCCCCCCAAATTTCATATGTTGAAACCCTAATCCCAATGTAATAATATTTGCAGATGGGAGCTCTGGGAGGTGAGTAGATCCTTAGGGTGGGGCCCTCATGAGATTAGTGCCCTCACAAGAAGAGATATGTAAGAGTTTACTTCCTCTCTCTCTTTCCTCCATGTGAGGATACAGAGAAAAGGCATCCATCTACAAATTAAGAAAAAGAGCCCCCATGAAGAATAAAATCAGCCAGCACCTTGATCTTGGACTTCCCAGTCTCCAGAACTGTGAGAAATAAATTTCTGTTGTTTAAGCCACTCGGTCTATGGTATTTTAACAAAATAGCCCAGACTGTGAGCCAGTCCACAGTTCAGCATCATTTAAGGATGAAATTTGTATTTCACACAAAACTCCCCAAAACTTTATAAATTTGAACCAAACACATTCCTAATCTCTACTTGCATCTCATCATGTCAAACTAGCAAAGACAGCTGTTGCATAATGCCTGGAGGGAACTGTCCATTGATCTGGCAAAATTTAATGTCATTTGGGCAAGATGTCATCAGGCTATAGCAACAATTGCAATTACCTACAGCAGTGGCAGGGGGAGAGAATGAATATTAATATATTTCAGAGGGAAAAGCTGGAAAGCAGATAAAGCACAGGATGGTAAAGGCACTGAAATAGTTAATATGAGCTTTGAGATTTCCTAGATAGAGCTTTAAATCTTAGTGCCACCACTTGCCAGCTTGTTGACCTTGGGCAGGATAGTCAGTATCCTTGATGCTCAGTTCTCATCCTAAAATGTATATAATTATACAGAATTCACAATTAATTATATAAAGTAATCCATATACATTTTGTTATGGGATGGATTGTATTTCTCCAAAATTTACATGCTGAACTCTTAACCCCAGCACTTCAGAATATGACTGTATCTGAAGGTAGGGTCTTTAAATAGCTAAGCTAAAATGAGGTCACATGGGAGGGCCCTAATCCAGTACACCCAGTATCTTCACAGAAAGAGACTGGGGTATAGATACATACAGAAGGAGGACAACACAAAGACACAGGAAGAAGATGACAGTATACAAGCCAAGAAGTGGGCCCTCAGAAGAAACCAACCATGACAATAGCTTGATCTCAAAATTGTAAGAAAATTTCCACTGTTTAAGCCACACAGTCTGTGGTACCAAACTAATACGATGTCTTAAGCACAGTACCTGACCCGGAATAGTAGGTTTCTAGCACATACTAGTCATTTAAATGACATAATAATATTTGTAATATAGCATAAATGAAAATAAATGTCATAATATTATTAAATGATAAATAGCTAGATGCAACTCCTTTTCAAATTAGCCATTTAAAGAAGTAACCCATTCATTTACATGGACTATTTGGTTCAAAATATTACCAGGGTGATGAAACATATTTTACTAAACTTTCTCTTTTTTTCCTTTTTAGGCTTGGAAAGTTCTCTAAGGCCAAGAGCCCCAGTCAGGTGGGAAGGAGAAAGCAATGCCAAGCTCTTCTTGTCAGGAAAAGCTGGTGCTGCTCCGTCAACCAAAGTGACAAGAGAGTGGCCAGGTTAGTGCACAGAGTGAAGAAGCTACAGTGGGTAGGTCCAAAGGTGTGTCAAGAAATATTCCTTTAGAAAAAAACAATTCAGAAGAGACAGACCTGGCTAGGACAGAACTTCTCCCACACCCTTGGCTAAACCGATGTTCTTCATGCCTTGTTTCCCACCAGTCTTAGGATCCAGCCAACCCCACAGTTCTGTTTCTCATCGCTCTGGCCCACAGCCAGTTTGAGCCTGTCCAAAGTCCCTGTGTTGTAGTTAAAAATGTGTACTTTGCAGGTACTTGCAGTGGGCCAGGAACTATGAAATGCACCCCTGAATCTCAGAGACAAACAACCGGATTAAATAAACAGTAAGAGACAGAACTGAAATTCACATCCAGATCTTCTCATTCCAAATTCTGCTCTCTTTTGAGGCAGGCTGCTACAATCATGTGTGGATGCTGAGACACATTAAAATGTATATCTGGACAGTGTAAGCTTGAGGGTAACAAAAATATATTTAGTATGAAAATATTCTTCTGGAGAGGTGATACAGAATAGAGAAAGGTGTTTCTTTGTTCTGTCTTCTTTCAATAATTATCCTTTCCATTTTCACAAGATCATTTTCAGGAGGACATGAGGATGTGCGATCAGAAGCCCCCTGTGTTATCTTAGCAGGTATTTCCGTTGAGTGGATATGTAGTGAATTTTGGAGTCTTATGATCCAGGCTGTGAATCTGAGCCCTACAACTTTATAAATCTGTAATTATGAGTAAGTTTCTTAAGGTTTCTCTAAACCTCAGTTTGCCCATCTGTAAATTGAGAGTTGTAACTGCTTCTTCACAGGGTTTTGTGACAATTGAATGAAAGAATTGATGTAAAATGCCTGATTTATATTAGTCAGTGCTCAGACATTCCAATGCCCTCTTCCCTCTGGACTTCATCTTTCTACAAGAAAATATATGTTGCCACACTGTTGATTGCTTTTGTCCTTCTCCGTCTGCTCTAGAGGGGAGTCAGGAATACCATAGTGACCATGAACATTCTTTGGAGTGAACATGGGAAAATATTAACAGCCACTTTATAGATTCAAAATTCACCTCAAGAGGTGTTCCAGCATTTTGTTGTGTTATTTGGCTTCATACGTTCCTCACTGAATTTCACTGCCTACCATGTTGGCAAGTGATATGGAACAAGGAAAAAATAAATTAGGAACCAAATCGTCTACTGGAATCAGTCACTCATTTTAGGTACCCTGAGGCTATATCTATAATGTGCCAAGAACAACCAATCTATTCAGAAAGAAAAGCTCTCAAGCTGCTCACTTGCTATCAGATATGTAACGATTAACCTGATTCAATGAAGACATAGCCTTCATTTCTCTGCCATCTTTCCTTTATCTGTTTCTGGATTTGAATGGTGATGACAAGCTCTGTTGAGTCGTAAAAAGGAGAAATTTGACTGAAAATTTGATTTCCACTATCTGTGTTTTTCACTGGGTGGACTGGGAGAACCAATAATTTCACTTGTGTGTGTACATTAAGGGTTTAATATGGAACCACAGTCTAATCATTTCGAAAATGAATTTAGCTGTGTTATAGTAAATCAGGGAAATGAAGCATGCTTCATAAATTTCATCACTATTAAAATAAAGGTCACATTCAAAGGAGGGGGGCACGAGATGGAAATTAATGCCTGGTTTTAAATGTTTAGGGATTAAAAATTTAAATTGCATAGCTCAATCCTGTTAATATTGAAGTGCATAATTTGAAACACTGGCAGTTTCAATAAAGAGGATTCAAATGAAAGAGTAAAAGTTTTAAAGTTTCCTCCAACTGATGGTGAATGCAAATCACTTGGGAAGCTCTTTTAAAATGTGGATTCCTGGTACTCATCCTCAGGATTCTGATTCAGTAAGTCTGAGGTAGGGGCATTGGGAAAAGCTCAATGTGCTTCTAAGGATCACAGCTGTAAATGAAATGACTGTTTAATCACCTGCCCTGCTCCCTGCCCTCCCCTCTTGTTACCACCTTCACTGTGCCTTAGATGCTCCCTGCCCAGAATCTTGTAACAAACCCTATTATTCGTCCTAAGAATTAAAAGAGACTTATATTTGTAGCTCCTCTTATTGAATCACCTGTGTGCTTAGTGTCAAATAAAAGCAAATCCAAACTTGTGTAAGGAGAGACTTTATTTTAAAAGATTTGTGCAAGAGGGGAGGGAAGAAACACAAATGATGGAAGGATTTCTTTATACATTTCAGCTTTCCAGGATCACTGAATTCAGGTAAAGCTGAACACTTTAATTAGCCAATCTTTGTTTGACCTTGTAACCTATTCAACAATGATTGAATATGTACTATGTTCCTGAAATCCTCTTTGATTTTGGAAATGCAAATATATCTGTCATCAAAATGATTGTAGTCTAGCAGGAGATACAGATAGGTAAGTGAGGTTGCAAAAAGTGCAATGTATTTTATAATTTACCAATGTGTAGGCTAGTCTGGAAGAAAGGAGAAAGCGAAATTCTTTCCCTTCCCTTATCTGGGTACTTCACTGAAGAGGAAATAGCCATTTGTTAAGGTTTGTGGTATGTTATCTCCCAGTCCTCAGTCCTCGCCAAGAGGTCTGACTGGTTGCAGAGCTTGAGAAGAGGCACTGGGGAAGTTTTTGTTTGTGTTTGTTTGGTTGTCTGTTTTCCTCACAGAGATATATCATGTTTTCTGTTCTGCTTGTGAGATGATCTTCTGAGTAAAGTCCTGGGACACTTAAGAAAGCCTTGAGAAAGGTCTATGTTTCTGACCCCATTCACGAATGGATGGGTAAGTCCACCTAATCCTGAGGATGGCATTAAGAGACAAGACCCCTAATTGTAAAATTCTCCATCAGTTTTATCATTAAAATAGCTGATATTTTCATTACTGTTTTTCTTATATCACTGGTGTGACAGTAAATGTTTAGCACTTGCCTTCTTGAAGGGAAAAAAAAGTGATCTGTACAATTTGAAGATTTCTTTGGTATAAATTTCTCCACTGTGGTTGATTTCAAGCTACCAAGCAAAAGTTACTGACCATAGCATTGAGGTAAGATGCATACCATCAGCTCTTGCTACTTGGTAGGAGCCAGCTCCAGCACATATTTTGAATTCTAGAAAGAAGACTCTAGAATGTATATTTTGAACTCTAAAGGGAAAAATGGATACTGTTTATTGGATCTCCTAAATCCCCAACAGGAGTGGTTCACTGAGTTTCAAAGGTCAGAAAGAGTATCATGTTGGATGTGTAGCTTGAGATATGTAGGAGACTGCCTGAGATACAAAAAGGGGAGGAGGCAATCCAGGAATGGAGAACAGTATATGCAAAGACCTATGAAGTACTCTGGTGGAGGCCATTCAGTGGGCCTGGAAGCCAGAATGCATACAGGACAATGATAAGACATGAGATTGCAAAAGGAATCTTTAATTTTGCATGTAAAAACTTTACATGCCATATGAACCAAGTAGAAGACATTGTTCTTTATATTCTACTGAAATCTAAGATGAGAGTTACTTTTAGGGTGCGACCTCTATGCAAAATATAACAACATGGAGAGCATACCAAGCCCAGAGGTGGCTGATCTAAACTTCTAATAGCATACAGCAAAGCTGATATCCTCTCCCAGCAATGTGAACTGTGCATTGGTGGCTCTGTTGGAGGTAGGGGCAGTGAGGAGAGTAGGGGGATGGTGAGGGACTGAATATAGATGAGGAAAAGGCAGATAAAGGAACCCAGCTGTGGGATGGTCAAAGAAGACAGAGAGACCCTCTAATGGTGGTGCTAATACCAACAGCGATGATTACAATTTTATCAGGAGCAAACTTTTCTTGAACAGTTAGTTACCATATGCCATGTACCATTACCAACTGACACTTACGTGCATTGCAGAAGCTATAGCAAGTCCATCTTAGATGTTAATTGGCCATGTGGACTTCTGATTAACCCCTATTCTGGGAATGTCTCTAGATTTCTACTTTACCTACTGTTACTGTAAATCCTGTCCTTGGGTCAAAACAGCCTTGACCATAAGTCCTGCTCTTAGGCAGATTCACGTAGCATCTTTCTCTGAGGGATGGGCCTCAATTGTCCTACACATCCATTCCCTATGGCACAGTAAGCCCTGAGTATGGAGTAATGGTGTGGGGATCCACCATCCTGTCTCACAGCTGCCCACATATGGCTTCTGTTCATAAATCTTTGTTAAATGCTTCTTTCTGAGAAACTGGCTATGTCAGCTTCTTTCTTTGGCGTCTCAGCTTCCTCAGACTTTGGGGGTAGGTGTACACAGACTTGCTCACTACAGACCAGCATTAATGCTTTAATGCCTCCCAGTAACCCTAAGAGACAGGTGTTTCTACTTATGCCTATTTTCCCACTGAGGAATGCACTGAAAGGTTAAGGAACTTCAAGGTTATCCAACTTGCATGTGTGAGACCCTGGATTCAAAGCCAGACAGAGCACACACTTAGCCACCCCACTATACTGCCTCTTGAAGGAGACATTAAAGAACCAATATACCTACTACAGATTTTTATATCACTTGACGTGGGATGTATGCAAATCCCAGCTTCTCCACACAGTCCATTCCACTCATCAATTCTCTACGATATTGGGTATGTTGTTTATTTGTTTATATCTGTGGAAAATAAGGTAGGGCTTAGTTGACACTATTCTTATATGCAGTAACAGAGACTGCATATGAGAAAGAGACTAGAGTAAAAAGAGGATGCTATGTAAATAATAGCTTCCTTCACCTCGAGAATCACCAGAAAAATCAGAGCATTTAGATCTGTGTAGATCATAAAATACAGGTGTTCTTACCTCAATATGATGAGGATGACAGAACCTAGCAGGCATTGGGTATGCACATGCCATGATTTCAGTCTGCTCTCCCTGAAAAACTGGAATAGACAGCAACACAATTTAAACAAACTTACAAGGGGATATATAGAAGGATACAGGAATATCTCACAGATGTGCTGAACAACCAAACCTCCAAAAATCAGGAGCCAGAGCAGGCTGGCACTAAAAACAGTACCTTCTCTCTCACTATTTCCACATTCCTTCTTTGAATGTGCTGATTCCATATTCTCCTACCACAGGCTGGATTTTCTGTGCAGCAGGGCATGTAAGGTCACAGGCAGCTTCCAAGCTCACATCAACATGAGGTCATTACATCAATGGAAATGTCCTTCTCATGTAGATTCACAGTGAAAAATTGTAAGGAAAACTTCTTGTTGACCTGTGTTGCATCAGATGGAGTCATGCTGGACAGGGAGGTGGAAAAAGGCAGATCTTTTTGAAAAATGTTTTGAAGAAGTAGATGCCATTCAAGACAGGCAAATCAGTAAGTTCTCACACATCTGGAATATATAGTTAGTGCTTAACAACTGATATCATATGATATGCAATGTTTTGAGAACTCCATGTTCTTATTAAATCATTTAGTCTTCATCCTTTTTAGTGGTCCATGCTTAATGTCAGTACACGTACCACAATTAAGTTGATCAAATATAAAAATATATCTTTATTAAGAATGGGAAATCAATCCTCTATCTTAAAGACATTGTTGGGGATTTGGAATGGGAACACGTTCAGCCTTGTTACCCACTGAAATTCTAACCAATAAGAAAAGATAGGAATAACTATCAAGTGGAGTCCAAGGTCTCAGGTTTACCAATGGTTCAACAAAAAGCTAATCACTCCCAAAGGTATCATTTCTGATACATGTTACCAGAGGACAGTCCTTGAGCATGAAGACAAAAAGGTTTTTTCACTCCCAGCTTTGAAGCCCCTAGGTGCACCATGCAGCTCTTTCATAATGACTACACTAATAAAATATTGCAAAGCTGCTGAAACACTGGAAATCCTGACAGGCCAGATGAGTATAACATACAGAAAAAGAAAATGGAAAAAAAGCAAGAAGGGAAGAAAGTGCAGACATTCACAGAGTTTGAGTTCAGGCCAGTACAAGAGGTCAGGGGCCAGGAACATGGCTTCTCCCCAGCATCTCTATTCTCTATTGAAATGCAACCTGATGTAGTCAGATTATTTTTGTCTTTCTGCCTTGGGAAGCAGAGAGAAGCAATATGTCTTTCGCAGCTCTTCCCTGTAGAGTAGATGGATTGCAAGAACTTGCTTTCTCTACACTATGATGTAGAGAAATGAGGAGAAGTCTTCTCCTTCCTCAAGAGGTCTACCTCTTGCCATTCATTTTTAGCATAAAAGGTTGAAGAACTCCCAAACTACTTCCCCATCAATTATTTCCAACACGTAGAAGATGTTCCCAAGGGTGTCTCTTCCACATCCTTCATGCAGTCCACCTATAATACTTCAAGGAACCCTTGTATAATCAACAGAACGTAGAGATGCCTTCTGCCATCTGGCTTCTGCCCTGAAAATAATCTAGTTCACCTCATGGTACAGACCAATGTCAAGTTTTCTTATGACATAGACCATTGTGTCCCAAATGTTATCACATAGAGAACACGTCCTTGCTCCTTTTCACTTATTGCACTTGTGTCACTTACTGCACTTAGTTCACTTATTGCATTATTATAGAAGCAGCCTGCCTTCGGCTTCTAAAGGCTTAGAAAGTCTGGTAGCCAAATATGCATTTTTACCACACCCTTTCCTAGCCCTGATTTAGACTCTTCTGTGGGGAAACTAGAATAATGATCAGCTTAGCCCTCACTCTATGCAAACTAATGTCCTCTCTGACATTGAGGCACTGTCTCCAGATATTGCTTTTGCACCTGGCATATCTCATCCCCTAAATGGCTTCCCTCCAAGAAGGCTTCCCAGGAAAACCCACTGGCCCTCTGTACCTGGTCTCTCTGAATTTGTGTCAGTTCTCCACCACAGAATGAAGACATGGCACTAAGACATTCTTTAGAACATTTCTTTGACAAACTTTTAAATGCATCTTGAGAAGAGTAGTCGGGTATCATGTAACTATTGCTGACTTTGGGTTTTTAACAATGGTACATTTTGCCTCCCTGGTGTGATGGGTTCTGCTTTCAAAAGTTATCATCCCAACTTAATCTGAAGTTGAATCCAAGATTCTAAAGAGATGATTCTCAATACATCCCTTGAAATTCAGAATACACAAACACACACACATAAATATGTATCTTCTCTAAGTTATAATAATTACATATATTGAAGAATTTTCTTTAAAATACTTAAATTTACATTTTTCTAATAAATTCAGAATGTTTTTTAATATTCATTTGGTATGATGCTTATGCTATAAAACAGTAACATAAGTAAAGATAAGAAATGCCTCAGGGCTTACAATGAATTTTCCATGGGAAATGGTGAAATACAGTGTAAATTTTTCCCACAGTATTAAGTGAAATACCTTCTATAAGGAGAATTTGTTAACTTGTAAGTGAATTAAATTGTAGCATAGAGTTTGTCCAAAAACATGAAATTTTTGAATGTTTTTCAAGGGTTTTTAAACAGAATTTATCATTTTTATTGCAATTATTAATGCACTATATGCTCAGTTATAAGAATTTGAAAAATATAAAATGGATACAAAGAACATAAAAATTCTACATGACTTCTCCCCCTCACACACGCCACAAGGAAATAGCACAGCAACATGCTATAAAGATTATAATATATTTCTCTGGGTTTTATAGAATCCGTATTTTATCTTGCCTTTTGTTTGTTTGTGCTTCTTATTGTAGTGATTTTGAAAGTACAAAACCAATTTTTACTTCTGCTAGTAGATGCCCTTACCCTTAAAAATGTTCTTCAACCTTTATTTATCTGTTATCAAAGTCCAGAATAAAATTATCTCTGTGAATCCTACTTAATCATTGTTAATATAATGTGGAGTCAGGAAGTTAAAAAAATCATTTCAATTTAATTAATTTTATTTTGAATTGACAAGATATTTTAGTTATTATTTAATAAATTCAATAATTCAATATATGTACATTGATTTAATATTAATAATACATTGCTGTTACTTGCATTTAATTTCACAAACTATGAATAAGCATTTCAATAGATATCATCAACCCTTTTAAATTATTTCTTGATTTTCTACTTTTAAAGAATTTCTTCACTCAAAATTACATATATTTTTCAACACATTTTAGTTTTATATTGCAGACAAAAAAAAAGACAGTAAATTCAAAAATAAGAAGCTTCTCCAAATGAGAAGGCATCTAACAACACATACGGGAAATGCCAACATGTTAACTCTGCCTGTGTCAGTGTCTTGGAAATATGTAAAGTGATTTGCACTATGTTTTTCCATATTTTTAATTTTTAAATGTTTATGTTTGACATTAATAAATGAATACATGGCAAAAAAAAAGAATTGTGAAATGAGATTAATTATTCTTTTGAATGTAGCTTTTGGTAACTGTGTTTTGTTTATTTTTCTACCAGAATTCAAGTACATTTGTATTTAATTCTTAAATATGGCACAGTGCAACAGTGTTTTGCTCTCTTCTGACATGGACAAATATACTTCTGCTAAATTGACCCTCCCATAGATAAAACTGCAAATTGTAGGCAGAACAGAAAT
Source organism: Lemur catta (assembly GCF_020740605.2). Classification (NCBI taxonomy): domain Eukaryota; kingdom Metazoa; phylum Chordata; class Mammalia; order Primates; family Lemuridae; genus Lemur; species Lemur catta. The sequence continues at coordinate 83,837,250 of NC_059131.1, forward strand.
TACTACACTTGAAGATGCTGGAGAGTGAAAAAAAAAAAAAAAAGATAGGAAATTCTGGACAGGGATCAACCATTGGAAAAATAAAATAGCATGAGATGAGTTTCCCTACTTTATGGCTTTTAGCGTGAGGGTAGACTGCAGTGGGCAGTGTCAGGCAGCTAAATCTCTGACAGAAGACTGCAGTATTTTTGTCTTGAAGAATTAGTAGAAAGAACTTGGGCTTACCACAGCTGGCAAAAAGTAAGAAACATGAGAAATGAGAAAGCAAAGGGAATATGTTTCAAATTCTGTGTGTAACCTCTACTGAAATTTCTGACTAAACCCTGAAATATGCATGTGTTGGGAAAGCTCAAAGCAGACTAGTTAAAAATAAAAGAACTAAACTGAGATATGAGATGCTACCAAAGAAATAAAGATTGTAATTTGAGTACAACTAAGATAACTGACTGTTAAAGAACCAAAACCAAAATCAAAACTCTTTAAAAGAATATTATATAACCTAGTCTTCACATCATAATATTTAACATGTTAAGGATACAGTTTGAAATTATTCAACATATAGAGAAATAAAAACATATGACCCATGATCAAGAAAAACAAAGAAAAGACTATTAAAAAATTGCCTCGTATGTTACAATTATTACACAATAACTTTAATGCAGGTATTATAATTATGCACAGTGAAATAAAGAAAAACCTGCTAGCAATGAATGAAATAATGGGACATTCAGCAGATAAATAGAAAATATAAAGTTAGAAACAAGTGGAAATTCTATAATTAAAAAATATAATGTCTAAAATTAATTTTAAAAATCACTTAAGAGTTTTACTTCCAACTGCACACATGATTGCTGATTGGTTAGTTTCAATTTAATAGTGAATACATGCAGTGTTTGTTTTTCCATTCTTGTGATATTTCACTTAGGAGAATGGTCTCCTGTTCCAAATAGATTCTTCCAAAATGTACTAATTCATTTTTTATGGCTGAGTAGTACTTCATGGTATACATATACCACATTTTATTAATCCACTCATGAATTGATGGGCACTTGGGTTGATTCCACATCTTTTCAATTGGGAATTGTGCTGCAGTAAACATTCAAGTACAAGGATCTTTTTGATAAAATGACTTTTTTTTTTCCTTTGGATAAATACTCAGTTGTGGGATTGCTGTATTGAATGGTAGGTCTACGTTTAGTTCTTTGAGGAATCTCCATATTATCTTCCATAGAGGCTGAACTAGTTTTCAGTCCCACAAACAGTGTATAAGTGTTACTTTCTCTCTGCATCCAAGCCAACATGTATTGTGTTGGTACTTTTTGATAAAAGCCACTCTCACTGGGATTAGATGATATCTCATTGTAGTTTTGATTTCCTTTTCTCTGATGATTAGTGATACTGAGCATTTATTCATATTCATATGTTTATTGGCCATTAGTCTATCTTCTTTTGAAAAGCTTCTGTTCAGAAAAAATTGAGGGAAAAAACAATAAAAATAACAATACAGCAATAAAAAATAATACAGATTAAAAATGAAAATCAAGATAAATGTGAAGAAACCAATGTACAGGCAGATTATAATCAAACTAGTGAAAACCAAAGATAAAGATAAAACTTTAAAAAAAATCCAGGAAAAAAATGACACATTAAAAATAATTTTAATTATCTCTGACTTCTTATCAAAAACTGTGAAGTCCAAAATATAGTTGGATAACACCTTTAAATGGCTCTAGGAAAACCAATAACTAAAACCCCTGTAAACATATTATACTATAGCAATTGGAAATAACCTTCAAAAATGAAGCCTAAATAAAGACATTATCAGAGAGAAAAGAGAAAGGGAGTTTATCATTAGCAGACTTACATTGAAAGAAATGTTAAAGGAAATTCTTTAGGCTAAAAGAAAATGAAACCAAATGAAAACTCAAAACTTCAGAAAAGCCAAAGACCATTAGATATGGTAAATATCTCAGAAAGATGTAAGATGCTGGACTAAAAGCAACCTCTACATGCAGCTCTCAAGGAGAGGATTGAAAATTGCAAGTATATGCTCACCTATGAATGGACCCTCTTAGAGAGAACATTGGAGAAGGAACAGGAGAAACTCAGAGTGAAGGAGAGGTAGATGAGAAGATCCACTTGCCAGGAATAGAAGGTGCCTGGGAGAGATGCCTACACATGAGGAAGGGACAAAGAAGAGAAACTCAGGTCTCCACACTCCCCCTTTGGACACAGTGAGGGGTCCCCCACCACCATTTCATGGAACTGCTTGAAGACCGTACAGTAATGTGGCACTGGAGAGGGGTCTCATCAGGGAACCTCTGGCCTCTGGCTTATGTTCCTGGGTTGCTGCAACTGATGCCATTCTGAGTTCTTGGGTCCAGAGCACCTGCTCTACACAGGGATTGATTTCTCTACAACCACCTCTGCATTGTCCCTGCCAGGTCAGGATGGAGCAAGGAGAGCAGATGCTCTCGTATGCCCCATAAGTGGGAGCCAAGTGCCCCCTCATGGGAGAATTCTAACAGAGAGGGTGTTGACACCCCTTGAGAGGTCCCATAGTAACAACCTCAGTGGAACCTGCATGGGGAGAGATCCTCAGCTCTCTGGCAGCCCAGCACTTGTGGACTTGCACACTGACTGGTGGGCCAAAGGCCCTGGTGCCATGGACCACCTGATAGGCCACACCCCTATGACACCACATTCCACTATGCCTGTGGTCCAGCACTCCACCACAGTCCTGATAGCCACAAGCCAACCCCCACTGTGTGCCACCATTACACCTGGATGTAAGTGGGGTGAATGCCTGCAACCTTGATAGCCTGAGCCACTGCCTAGATAGCTTCACACAACAGCCAGTGCCACTACCATGGAGAGACCTGAGTAGAGTGATCTCTTGCAATGCCCACCTCCATGGAGAGGGATTCACCCAGCCCCACTCCTAAGCTTCCAACAGCAGCCTGGGGACCAACTCTCCACTACACACAAAGATCTCCCAGGACCAGCTTGGACTATGACAGCCATAGGGTAACAGGACAATGCAGAACAGATACATTACAGCATCTCAGTGCATCCACCCATCTTCTGTCAGATCCATCTTCCAGAATAAGACACAAATGCACTGTCTAGGGACCTCTCTTAATTCTCGCTAACTAGTAGAGTTCCCAGCAAAAGAGAACAAGTACTCCACAAATCTACAGGCCATGAATGGAGAGAAGAGGTTTAAGATGAGAAGAAAGCAGCTAAATAACTCTGGCAAGATGAACAAACAAGTTAGTTAGACACCCCAAAAGGATCAAATAGACCTATGGAAATGGACTCCAACCAAAAGGAAATTATCAAAATGTCAGAAATGTAATTCAGAATATGGATGGCAAATAAGATGAATGAGATTGAGGAGAAAGTTGAAAACCAACACAAAGAAGCTAAAAAAATTTTTTAGGACATGAATAAAAAATAAAAAGTCACTGAAGAGATTGAAAACATAAGAAAAGATATAACAGAACTTAAGGAAATTAGAGTAAGTAAGAAAATTTTAGATACAGCAGAAAGCTTCAACAATAGGCTAAGCCAAGCAGAAGAAAGAATCTCAGAACTTGAAGATGAGGCTTTTACACTAAACCATTCAGTCAAAGATCCAGAAAAAAAGAGTAAAGTAGGAGAAAGAATCACTCAGAGAAATATGGGACTTTATATAGCAAGCTAACATATGAATTATAGGTATTTCTGAGGGAGAAGAAAAAGCAAAAGTCATGGAAAACCCATCTGAGAGAATTATAGAGGAAAGCTTCCCTGTTATTGCCTGAAATTCAGATACTCAGGCATAAGATGGTAATTGAACACAATAGAACATCTATCTCCAAGACACATAGTCGTGAATGTGGCCAAAGTCAAAATGAAGGAGAAAATTCTACAAGCTGCAAAATGAAAGCAACAACTAACCTACAAAGGAACTCCCATCAGGCTAACAGTGGACTTCTCAGTCCAGAGACTTTACAAGCCGGAAATATTTGGGGCCCCATTTTTAGTCTTTTTAAACAAAAAAACTACCAGCCAAGAATTTTGTGTCCTGCAAAACTAAGTTTCATAAATGATGGAGAAATAAAGACTTTTCCAGACAAGCAAACACTAAGGGAATTTGTCACTACTAGACCCACCCTACAAGAAATGCTCAAAAGTGCAGTATACATTCAACAGAACAATAGATACCCAGCAGTGTAAAAGCACCCCAAAGTTAAAGCTCATAGCTCTTACAAAACAATAGCACAAGAGAGAAACAAAACAAGTTATCATTCAACATGATGAACAGAACAGTATCTCACATATCAATACTAACACTGCAGTTGAACAGTATTATTACTCCACTTAAAAGACATAGACTGGCTAAATGAATGCAAAATCATAGCCCAAGTATATGCTGTCTCCAAGAAACATATCTAAGTTACTAGGACTTGCACGACTCAAAGTAAAGAGATGGAAAAAATATTGCACACAAATGGAAACCAAAATTGAGCAGGTATAGTCATTCTCATATCAGATAGAACTGACCTTAAATCAACAATGATAGAAGAGACAAAGATGGCCATTATATAATGATAAAGGGGCAATTAAGCAAGAAGATATAATAATCCTAAATATATATGTGCCAACACAGGAGCTAACAGATTCATAAAACAAATTCTACCAGATCAAAGCAAAGAAATAAACAGTGACATCACAATCACTGGGGACTTCAACACCAATTGACAAAACTGGATAGATCATCAAAGCAGAAAATCAATAAATAAATATCAGACTTAAATGGGACTCTAGAACAAACGGAACTAACAGACATTTACAGAACACTCTACCCCCAAACTACAGAATATATACTCTCCTCATCAGCACATGGGACATTTTCCAAGATTGGTTACATATTAGGCCACAAAATAAGTTTCAGCAAATTTAAAAAAATGAAATTGTACTTTGTGTATTCTGAGACCACAGAGAAATAAAACTAGAAATCAATTCCAAGAGAAATTCTCAAATCCACACAAAGTCACAGAAACTAAATATCCTGCCACCGAACAAGTCTTGGGTCAATGATGAAATTAAGATGGAAATCAAAAGATTCTTCAGACCGAACTGGGAAAGGCAGTAGTGTGCAGCTTTTGCCCCCTGCAGTGCCCCATAAAAGTGGGCTTGGACGTGACACATTTGTTTACTGGCAAATATAGAGCCGTCATAGTCTGTGCTGGGCTAGTCCTTTGTGAAGGAGCATCTTTCTCTAGTCTGAAGTTTGATGTGTAATCCTTTGTTTTGGCCCTCAAGCACACCCCCAGCTTTCCATATTTCAGATCCAGATCCCCATGAAGGAGGGAGAGGGGTCCTGCTACTGCAGTAGGTGCTGAAGTGGGGTGCGTGCAGTCACAGATCTGCTATGGAGTGGATCCCCTGGCCCTAGGCGACTGATGCATTGACCTGCCAGAGGTTGGATTTTGTGCCCACATTCTCTATCCTCTTGCTGTAGATAAACACTGTATCACTTGAGCCCAGTGTACACTTTGTTCTCAGTAACCAGGAATCATGCAGTGATCCCCACCATGGGGAAACACCTATCTGCATTTTAACCTTGGTTGCAGAGCCTGGCCACCCAGGGAACAGCAAAACAATCTTTCGTGACTTAGTAAAAGCAAAGGTTATGTAGATAAATCATAGAAAATAATATTAATATTTATAAAACAAAAAATATAAATTAGATTTTATCAAAATTAAAAATATCTGCTCCTCAAAATATACTAATGAAAATAAATAGGGAGGCTTAGATTTGGGGAAAGAAAACATTTACAAAGAATATATCTTACCAAAAAAACTGGTTTACAAGATTTATAAGGAACTCCAAAACTCAATATTAATAAGTCAAAAAACCCAATTTAAAAAATGGCAAAATACTTTGACAAACCCTCCACAAAAGAGGATATACAAATGGCCAATAAGCACATGAAAAACTGCTTACCAACATTAGTCATCAGTGAACTTTAAACGAAAGCCACTATACAATACTATTAAATATGCACCGAAATGTCCACATTTAAAAAGTAAATAACACCAAATTTTGGCAAATATGAGGAGCAAAAAGAACTATCATATATCATTAGTGGTAATGTGAAATTTTCTAACCACTTTGGGAAAAGTTCTGTAGTTTTTCATGAAATTAAACACACTCTATGACCTATAAATTCCCTTCCAGCGCATTTATCCAAAAAGAAATGTGGACATGTTTTCACAAACATGCAAGCAAAAGTTGTATGGAAATGTTCACAGCAGTTTTATTCCTCATAGACAAAAACTGAAATTAAGAGATTGAGATTGGATTTTAAAAACCTGCTACATTTGTACAACAGAATGGCCCTCAGAAGTAAAACAAACAAACAAACAAAAAAACCCCCGCTATATTGACACAAGCAACGATAAGAGGGAACTCAAAATATTTGTTGAATGAAAGAAGCCCCTGACAACAGAGTACATATGTTGTGATTCCATTTATATGAAATTATAGAACAGGTGAAACTAATGTGAGGCAAATCAGAATAGTAATTGCCTCAGGGAGGGAGGGTGAAGGTAGAGAGTGAAGAAGGATGTGCGTGAACTGGTGGTAATGTTCTTTGTCTTGACAGGGACTTGGGTTAAATGGGTGAACGCTCTTGTCAAAACTCAGTGAATGTCGAGCAGAATGCATCCATTTTACTGAACATAAATTGTATATCTAAAGACAAAAACACACTTATCACATTTAGAACACTAGTTAATAATCTGCATTCTGAAATATTTAGGGAGCATACACAAGTGTCTGCAATTTACTTTGAAATGCACAGTAAATAAGACAGATTGATGGATGGATAGGATGATGAATAGAATACATATGTAATAAACAAATAGAATGACATTCTAATTCATAGTGTTAAAAGATAAAGTTATGCACATTAAATTTTTTTAAAAGTTTATTTGAACATTCAATGAATTATGAATCAAGCAGCACCAGACAGAAAGCAGTTTTTAGCAAGAGGAGAATTTTATAAGATGTCTGAGGAAGCAAGACAAAGAAAACATGTCTGATTGGTTACAGTGGAAGGTCCACTAGCTAGAGGTTAGTTGGTGGTTTCTAATTGGTAAAGTCTCTAATTTTGTTTTACTGGTTACACTGGGCTTCAGTTTGCTTACTAAGAACGTAAAACGCGGAGCCTTTTCAGCTTAATGACTTTTCAATTAATTTTTTGTTAATAATAGAACCAAGCTGATGTGTATTTGGTGTTCACTGTAAAGTTCCTTCAATTATTTTATATATTGGAAATATTTTATAATAAAATGTCAGAAATATTCAAGAATTTTTAGGTGTTTATCTGCTTATTTAAATTTTTCTTGATATTCATCAGATATTCTTGACCAATAAATATAGGCATTCTGAGTTCAGGGAATTTTCCTTCACTGATATTTTAATTGCTATTCTCATCCATTTTCTCTGGTCATATCTTCAATTATTTGTAGGTTGCTCCTTGATTGCTGGTCTTCCACATCTATCGTCTTCTCAGTTATGATTTCCATGCCCTTCACCATTTTCCTTCAGCAAACTTTTTTACCCCAAAATGATGATTTTATTTTCTGCATTATCAGTTCTTATCCTTGCTATTCATGATACCAATTCAAATTCACCTATTCAGTTTTTAATTTCAAGCTCCCTTTTGCTTTTCAGCTCCCTTTTCAACTCAGCCTCCTTCTCGGCTACTTTTTCTTTAATGCAGTGTGTTTTCTTCTCCTAATTTTGTTTTTTAAATTCTGTTTTAGAGTTAACATTTTCTTGTTCTTCACTGAGAACACAAAGCAAACGGTTTTAAACTTTTTTGTTTATTTCTGGTGTAAAGTCTTTTTAAAATTGCATTTCTCTGCATCATCAGCACAGTAACTTTTTCGCATTCAAAATTATTGTTCAAATGTTTTCATGTTCCACAAAATTCCTATGGTGAATTCCCTAATCCCCAGGTGACGTCATTTAGAGGTAAGGCCCTTGGGAGGCAATTAGGCTTAAATTAGATCTTGAGAGTGGGACACTCATGATGAAATTAGAGCCCTTATAAAATGAAAAAAAAGAGAAAGATCTCTGTCTCTCACCCCCACATACCCACATCCAGGAAAGGCCATGTAAAGTCATAATGAGAAAGCAGCCATCTGCTAGCCAGCAAGAGCGCCCTTAACAGACGCAGAATCTGTTAACATGCTGACCTTAGACTTCCCAGCCTACCGAACTGCAGAAGCCTGTTGTTTAAGCCACCCGGTCTATGATATTTTGTTGTGGCAGTCACAGCAGATTAAAATATTCAATATGTGTTTTAACTCCACTGTTGGAAAATTTTAAAAGATTTATGCAAATTTTAATTAGAGTAACAACCATAACTAGGGAGTACCAATTACCAATACATACCAGAGCCAGCACAACGACCAGCACAGCCTTTGCTCTATGCAAAGTAATGTCCTCTCTGATAGTGAGGCACTGTCGCCAGACTCAGCTTTTGCACCTGGAATATCTTACCTCCTAAGTGGCTGCCTTCCTAAGAGACCTCTCGGAAAAACCCACTGGCCCTCCAGACCTGATTCATTTGAATTTGCAGCCGTTCTCCCACACAGAATGAAGAGACTGCACTAGGACTTTCTTTGGAACATTCCTTTAGAACATTCAGAGATTCCAGCTGCATTTTGAGAATAGCAGTTCAGGGCTAATGTAGCCATTGCTGACTTTGGGTTTTTAATGAAAAAATGTTTACCTTTTCTGATAGCTGTAGCCTGAGTTTGTCTTGGAATGAGAGGTGCCAAAAGGGGGTAGTGTTGAGATAAAATAATATTGTCTCAGATAGCACAGCCTGGAGTACATATAAATGTACAAAGATGGATATGGGGGAGGTTAAGTCAAACAGCACTGACCATCAGCTGTCTCCATATTCCTATATATTAAAAGTATATAAATTTGTATTTTTAATACCTTTTTTTAAAAGTATATCACTCTGTAGAGATGATAACTTCTAGAAAACAACTGAAGCACAAATAAGAGGGACACAGGTGGGGGTACATCCTCAAGAAGTGATGATTCTTTTTTTTTGTTGTTAGAGACAGAGAGTCTCACTTTGTTGCCCAGGCAGTCTGGAGTACAGTGGTGCAATCATAGTTTACTGTAACCTTGAATTCCTAGGCTTAAGCAAACTTCTCTCCTGCCCCAGGCACCCCAGTAGCTGAGACTAGAGGCACATGCCACCATGCCTGGCTAATTATTTTGTTTTTTAACAGAGATGGGGTCTCACTATGTTGCCCAGGTGATGATTATTATTCTTAGTGAGAAAATAATTGAGTAGTTTACACATTTTAATTAATACATTTTAATTACATTTTAATTAATCTGTAAATACATTTTAATTAATCTAAATGCTAGGTACATTTGAACAGCAATTCATTTGTGTAGTTAAGTGTACAGGGTAAGTTAAATGTGCAGGATAAGTTACATAATATTGCAAAATTCCAAGTAGAAATATTGTCCTAGAGAAGCATGTGTGAAAATATCACATTCCACTTTTATGGAACACTAGACTGATGTTGTACTAATGCAACTAGTGGGTAGACCTCTCTGTCTAGACCCCAGGGTAAGATCTCATGGCAGGTCTACTCCCAGGGGCCTGGTTTCTGAGCTGGATCTGATCTCTCCATGTGATCTTTGCTCTGGTAAGTTTCAATGCCTGTTTCTGACATCATCCTCACATTGGCACTTGGAAAGGGGCATGTGTCTCAAAAGATTCCTAAGTTGTTCAATAATGAATGGAACCTGTACTTTTCTCTAAATAACATTAAAACCCAAGAGATTAGGGATCTCTTATTACAAAGGAGATAGCCTTATAATCATATTGTCAGTAGTAGCCTTAAACATGGACAGAGAAGAAACCTGCCTTCAGAATTATGATTTCATCTGTTCAGGTGCCATGAGGTTTGAATTTCCATCATCAATGGCTGGGTCAAGGATCTCCTTGCATATTACTCTTTTGTCAAAAGCAATTACAACTGAACAGACCAACTTCCTTTGTGCCTAGTACCTTGACATGATTTATTTATCAAATATTAGCTGAAGACAAAGCCAATAAGAAAAGATGGCCTCTCTGCAGGGTGAATGGAGAGATGAAGACAAGAGAAGGAAAGATTAAAGTTTCGGGAAAAAATGATTTTAGTGATGTTCCTGTAATCGTAACTATAAGAAGCAATGTGGTGGAGTGGAAACGACTCTGAATGGAATATGGAGCATCTGAGCTCTAGTCCTGACTTCTTTACCAACCAAGAGAGTAACCTTGTACAAGGTCACTTTTCCTTGATGGGTCTGTTTTTTTATACAGGAAACCAGACTAATAATAACCACTCTGTCCATCTCAGAAGACACTGCTTAAGCAACTCCAAATGTAACATTCTACAGTGACCAGAATAGCTTTGGTCAATGTGCAGTTGTCATTCCCCTGTGATTCTTCCAGTGCAAAAATAGACATGAGAAGAAAGAATAAAAAAAAAGAAAAGAAAGTATAAGCTTTGGAAATAGAAAAGCAGCTTTGATCAATAAGAACATATTGACCAGCTACCATGTTCCCTCCTAATACGGTGTAAAAATCATAAGTATAAGATGTGATTCCTGCCCAAGAAATGCCCTGAACATTTTATGTGTTTGTAGCTCACATTTATCAAGGACTTACTGATGGCAGAAACTTTGCTAAGTATATTATCTGCTTCAATCCTCACAACTGCCTTATGATGTTTATAATATCTCTAAACACAATAAACTGTAGAAAGAAATTCTATTAGTGGTTTCCAAATTTTGGTGTGGATAAAATTCCCTTGGAGAATCTGTTATGAAAGTACGTGAGTTATATTCCTGAGGATTCTGATTCAGCATGTCTTCAGGATAGCTTGGGAATTTGCATTTTTAGCAAACTCCCCAGGTAATCTGAAACAGGTGGAATATGGGCCACTTATTTATTACAGAAGCACTTCCAAACATGGTTAAATATGAGATGCCAGGTGACATAGAGATGCTGGAGGCCACATATACATGATTGCAAGCATCACCTCAAGCACTTGTTAAAATATAGGGTCCCAGGCTATTCCTTGGAGGCTCTGATTTAGTAAACTGAGGAGAAGCTCTCAATGATCTGTATTGTTGTTGTTGTTGTTGTTGTTGTTGTTAAAGCAGAGGTCCTAAGTGATTCTTATGCCCAGGCAAATTTGTAGTTTAAGTGAATTGTCTGTAGTTACCTGATAACATCCTATCAGAAGAACTAAAACCCATGCCCCAAAATCCCAGATCAGAGTTCTCTTAATACACTGCCTGCTTGAAAGAAAAATGGGATCTGCATGATTATCGCACTGTCCTGATTCAGAAAAAGGTAAGGGATATGTTGAGTTCCCTTCCTTCGTGCAGCTATTTCAGGTGTCTGTGGTACATTCTCAGAGCCAGGGTGCTGTTTAAAGCTCATCACAAAGCACTTCTAGCATGGAAATTGTTGAACAGAATGCCTGCATGTCATGTCTGATGAGGGGTAAAAACAAATCCGTGGAAAGTGTTGTCACAGTCACCAAAACTGCTTAGCCAGCTGCAGGAAGCAAACAAATCCACTGAAACATTAACTCAGGCAGAAGGTTCCAGCTCATTGAAAGCAGGCTCATTTGTTTTCCCATTAGAGCTCATCAGTGTCTACCTGGGCTGTGTTCACAGGGTTCCGGCAGCGTCATGACAGGGCTGGGGAAGGCTGACAGATTTATGACACACTGCCTTGATGACATATTTACCAAGCTTGCCTGCAGGATTCCTGGAGCAGGAGGCCAGGAGCTCACAAAAGGAGAGGCCTGCTGGAAATTGAGCCCTCTGGGAAAATCATAGGTAGAAGTCTACCGATGAGAGAAGTCCCTGCTGAAATGCATGTTTAGGCAGCAGCACGTCTTACAGATAGAGGTTTCAGAGATTAGAAAATGTCCTGCTGGGTGCCAGGAGAAGGGAGTACATCTTCTGGTTCTGGTGCTACCTGCCTGGAGAGCCATGAATAAGTCACTTGACTTCCCTGATTCTCGGTTTCCACGTTAAATAAAGTAGGATTAAGCCCCTTCCAATTCACAGGATTGTTGGGACATCGTATGCCATAGAAATCTAAGGATACCATATATCATTACATACTCTAGTACTAGAAATATAGCTTATATATTTTGGAAGTCAAGTCAGCAGTAGAGATGATTTTTTTGAAAAATAATTTCTTTACCTCTGGTTTTCTTTTATCTGAAGCACAGAAAAGCCCATAGTACTGACAATGCAAGATTGTGGTTTTTGATAGATTTATAATTTTCATCAGATAGAAGAGCAAAGAGGAAGGAAAATATCAATTTTTAAGCAAATACTGTGCCAAGAAAGCTTCATGTAATTTTTCTCATTGAATGCTTATGAAATCCCTGTCCATTATCTCCCTTCTGTGGATGAGACTGAGACTTAGAGAGGTTAAGTATTAATAATTTGTTGAAAATCACACAGCTTATTAGAAGCAGAGTCAGGATTTGAGCCCTGCCTGAAACAAAGCAGATGTTTAACATTTTTTTAATTAAAAAAGCAAGGAATATCCCTAAAAACAGAATTCTTTTTCCTACTTGGGTGCACATTTACTAAATAGTCTTTATTTGTCCTTGTATCTATTCATGCTCATTTATTCATTCAACACACTCTCCTTTAACGACTGCTATGTGCAAGTCTCTGTTGGAAATATAAAGGTAAATGAGACAAAGTTTATTTATTTGAGAGTTAGATAGATTATAGGAGAGAGTGGACTTGTAGAGAAATTACTATAACACAAGCTGAATGTGCCGGGCAAATGGAAATTTCCAGAAGGGAGATAGAGAAGGAATCACTGGTGGGCACATTTCAGCAGAATCTGGAGGGATGTTTAGGACTTGGCTGCACAGAGGTGGGAGCAAGACAACACAGGCACCTGGAACAATCTGAACTTGGGCACTGAGGCTGAGTTCAATACAAGTCCAGGGGAGAGGGATAGTTTTAAGGAAAAGTGAGTGGTAAGCCTGGTGAGTTAGATAGCATGAACCCATGAGTTTCTGTATCTGTTTGGCAGATGCCACTTCTGTCCACCACCCCTAGAAACCCTCACCCTAGAAGGTTACTACAGTCTCTTCTGCTTGTAAGTGGTAAGGGTTGAGGATGAGGGGAAAGGAGCCTGCAGAGTCTTTTTTCTTTGAGATCATAGATGGCCAGGATGTCATTTTGAGACCTCAGGACATTTCAGTCTCCTCTACTGGTTGAGTTCATGAGAAATCTGTGCTGCATTCCTATGTAGAAATAATCAGCTAGAGCTGAAACATTAAGAAAGTTCCAATATAAAGATAAAAGGATAAAAGTTCAGTATGATGCAGTACATTTCATTTGGCCTGCCACCTCCATTTATTTTATTATAAGAGGTGTGTAGGAAAGGTGAAAATGCAACACTGGCAGTGATACATTTGGAGAAGCCAAAATTAAAATTCACCTCTGGAAAAATTTTCATTTTCTGCCTCAGATTTGTGCAAATATTAATGACAAGACTATCACATTACGAATGAATGTGATTAGCATAACTCTGCCTAATGAATTAATTCCCTTTGTGGAACCAAAGGTAAAAATGTTTTTCTTCCCCCTTAATCCTCTCTAATAGAGATAGATTTGCTAATAGAGGTTATTTTTTCTACATTATGGTGCATTTATGAGGTGGATTCTTGCCTTATACACAGATGAGTGAATAAAACATATATTTAATTGTAGTGTGTGCAAATATGAACCTTCTACTTTCAGAACCAGAAGAAGCAAAAATTATTTTTTTTCAGTTTGTTATTAGGAAATTTATGGTCACATTAAGATGCTCTGTTACTCTGGGATATTTGATCCAAAAAAAATCATTTTTTTCCTATGCCCTCATGTGTCTAAGAAAATGGACAAAATTTTACTTTACTTTAAAAAATGAAAAATGGTACTGACATTCTGGAAATCCATCTGTCAACAGAGAGCAAGCAATGTTAAAATGTTTAATCCTTTTGACCCAGAAATTCCATCTTGGAATGTGTCTGAAGAAAATAATCCTAAATATAGAAATTACAATGTGTACATACATATTATATCCATAATAATAAAACAATAGAAAAGACTGAGATGTTTATAATAATAAAGAGCTAAACAAACCATGGTGTTACCCTTTTTTAAGTATATCACTTATTTATTTATTTATTTATTTTTATTTCAGAATATTACGGGGATACAGACGCTTTGGTTACATATATTGCCTTTGCACCACCCGAGTCGGAGCTACAAGAGTGCCCATCCCCCAGACAGTGAGAACCGCACCTATTAGGTGTGAATTTACCCATTCCCTCCTTCCTCCTCCCACCTTCCTGACACCTGCTGAATGTTACTTCCATATGTGCACACAAATGTTGATCAATTAGTACCAATTTGATGGTGAGTACATGTGGTGCTTGTTCTTCAATTCTTGTGTTACTTTACTTAGAAGAACAGGCTCCAGTTCCATCCAGGATAAATAAGAGGTTTTAGTTCACCATTTTTTATATATATATACCACATTTTATTAATCTACACATGTATTGATGGGCAGGCACTTGGGTTGTTTTCACATCTTTGCAATTGTGAATTGTGCTGCCATAATCATTTGAGTGCAGATGTCTTTATTATACAATGTCCTTTTTTCCTTTGGATAGATACCCAGTAGTGGGATTGCTGCATCAGATGGTAGTTCTACTGTTAGTTTTTTGAGGTATCTCCATATTACTTTCAATAGAGGTTGTACTAGTTTGAATCGGTGTTATCTTTTGATGGCATAATATATAGATACTTTAAAATGATATTTATAAAAACTAGACAAATTTGTAATAACATGGAAATGCTCATGGTATAGTAATAATGACAGTGATAACAGCTAACAGTTATTTATCACTAATAATTAGTCTAATGCGCTACATGCCATATTGAATCCTCAAAAAATCCCAATGAGATAAGCACTATTAATATCCCCACATATCAGATGATAAAACTAAAGCTTATAGGGTTTGAATGATCTGTCTATAGTCATGCAGCTAATTACTTTTAAAACCAGATTTAGCTCTGTGTTGGGTCCCCAAGACCACCTTAAGTCATCAATCTACTAGAAGGGATCACAGAACTAAAAAAAGCTACTATGTTTATGATTACAGCTTATTACAGCAAAAAAAAGCAGATATTAAAATTAAAAAAATAAAAACCTAATTGGCATTGGCTAAAGCAAAGAGTGGGAAGGGAACATAGGGAAAAGGTAATTTTAGATGGGCAACTAGGGGCAGATCATTAAGGGGGCTTTGTGTTTCTAAGAAATGTTATACTTACCCTAAAATATGCTGGGAGTAATAGAAAGATTTAAAGTCCTAGAGTAAGATGGTTATACTTTCACTTCATTAAAACAAGTCTAGCAGCAGAGTTCACCTTTCTAGACTGGCAAAGTCTTGACAGGAGGTAGGCAGACCAGGGAGGTGGTGGTACAAAAGTTCCCACGGTAAAAACGAATGTCTAAAGTAAGACAGTGGCTGTCACAGTAGAAGAAAAGGACGTATGGCAAGAGATACCAAGGGGATTGGGAATTAATGCGGGATTGGGAATTAGTGGAGGATCGGATAAGAAAGCCTTGCTCTTTGGCCTGTGTCTCTGGGGCCAAGTAAATGACAACATTCAATTAGATACAAGATGTACAAAAGCAGCCATTTGGGGACTGAGATTGAGAACAATGCTATCTATTCACTAAATCCGTTTGCTTTTCCTCCTAGGCCCGCAGAGAAATTGAATTATAGACCTGAGTGAGTTTCAGTCAATGAAATGTATGGTGTGTTTCATGTTCAGTCCCAGCCCCTAAAATCTCCCACATGAAGGTTGAAGCTTTCTTTTCCTGGCTGCCACGTGGGCAAATTCCAGGGTGATTTTGGAGGCACAGAATGGAAGAAGCCTGGCATTCTAAATCACTGCAGAAAAGAGAACCACCCAGCACACATTAGATTATAGAGTGAGTGAGGGATAGATCTCTGCTGGATTAAGCCAGTGAGGTCTGGGGTGTTTTCTTACAGAAATTAGCCTACCCTGACAAAATCAGAAATTGGTACCTTGAACTAGGGGGTTACTGTGAAAACCAAATGAAACAAACAACAATAGAAACAAAACAAAACAAAACAAAACAAAATAATCTGGTGTCATTTTCTTTGCAGTTGACTGGCAGGTAACAAGGAAGCAGATGCGGCTGGCTGGAGGGCTGGAGATCTGTGCTATATGGTAGCAATCATTTGGTAAGCTTGTCATGATACTTGAAGGGCAGGCCACGTTCCTTGTGACCTGAAACAGTGGTTGTAAACAAATTTCTCTAGTGTGCATATATTGTTATCGGTTGCATTGGGCAAGGATGAAACACAAGAAAAAGTAGTTCAAGAAACAATTGACCGGTTGGCAAGCAGAAAAGAAAGAGAATGCCAAAGTCCAGAAATTCAGAGGAGCAAAGGGTTGGAAAAGTCAACAATTTATTGGCACCAGGTGTAAAATATGCCATTTTAAAAACTTTGTGTGAAAGATTCAATACAACTTCTCAACTTAAAAAAAGACTCATTCCTGTGGCAAAGATCAGGATAAGGTGCAGCCTTCCCATATACTGTTTCAGAATGCATCAAGATCTTGGCTACTATTTGCTAGAGACAAAACGAAGCCTCAGAGCCAAAAAGCTAAGAATTAAATCAGGCTGGAGAATCATGACTTATGAAAGAACTTTGGACATGGTAACTACCAAGTGAGACTGACCGAAGAAACATAAATCAGAGGTCTGAAAAGTTTGTAAGGAAAGTGTTTTGCCAAATAAACCGTGAAACTAGAATAAAAATAATAATAGAAAAAAAGTTTCTTCTAGACTCAAAATATCTCTGCAATCACCAATCTTCCATGAGCAGGAATCAGGCTGAGAAAGCTATGAAGTTCTCAGGAAGAAAATACTCCCCATTCCCCTTCAGATACGGCCAACGGGGATTATGGATACAAAGGAACTTTTTAGAAGGTGCAATTAGTGGCCTTGGCCTAAAATGAGCAGGAGATTTCCTCCTTGAGAGCAGGATATGGGCCTGAGGAGGAACTTCTTTCCCTTAAGGTAAAAAGTTTCAAAGTTTCCATTCAGCAAGAATTGGCCTGGAGTTACTATGGCCAGGAGCTAAGGTGTGTCTCAGCCTGCTCCTTTGACCAGATATAAGTTTATTGTCATTGTCCTGCACCATGCCATATTGGCTGGCAGTGGGGTCTTACAGGAAAAGATAACTTGTATTTTCATTCAGGAATCACTGAACTGAAAGGGACAGTATCTGGTCTGATGGAGAGAACTGTGCATCACCTATAAACCTGGGCTTTGAAATGGATACTTTGTCTAGATGAGGCTCTGACTCATCTCTCTTGGGGAGAAGACAAAGTTGGCTGAAGACAGAGAGGGCCTAGGTGCCAAAACTCCCAAGTGATCTGTGTGTCCTTTCTCCTTTCTGTAAGCACACACTTGGGAACTTGAAGCCTCTGTGAGACACAGCAAAGCCATAGCACTGAGACAGCTTAGGTCCCTGACTGCCTACATAGTGGCCTGGCCCTCTCCTGTCCACCTTAAACTAAGCCTGCGTGAGTAATGGACTTTTCAGGGTTTGTATAATATAGCAGCTAGCAGGAGTCATTCTGACTAATATAAGGGAAAAGAATATTAACTGAGTTTTGAACATGGTAAGTTAGAAATGCCTGTGAAACACTGAGGTTGAGATATTAATAAAGTGATTATATTTATTTCTGCGTGTGTATGTATCATGTGTCTAACATCTAGAAAAGAGGTCTAAGATAGTCACTAACTCTTTACTTCTCCCTCCAATGAGAGGCAGAGTCTCATTCCTTTGAATCTAGGCTGGACATGGGGACTAGCTTGGTGGTCCCGGCTGAGCCCTCTAGCCATCCCCTCTAAGGTGCCAGACAGGCGAGTGAAGCCTTCTTGGACCCTTCTGACCAGTCCACCTGCCAGCAGAGTGCTTCTAAGTAGCCACTGTGAACAATATGTCGGACAGAAGCAGTGGTAAGCTGGTAAACAGGCTCTCTAAAGAAAAACAGAGTTTAGTGTCTGCTGATTTCTGAGAGGAAATACCCTACCATGGCTGACTTTATACTACTGAAGGTTTAGCTATGGAGTTCACAAAATATTTAACAATCAGCTCTTGTGAACCGAAGCAAGCCAACTCCAGCATGCCATAGAAGAATCCCCTATTGAGACTTGCTCAGATTTCTGGATCACAAAATCATAAGGTATAATAAAATGTCTGTTGTCTTAAGACACTAATTTTTGACTACCTGTTTTATACAGCAATAATCAGAACAAAAGACATAATGATATATTAAGTGAGATCATTCTACCATCCCCAATAAGGGATTGGAAGCCAAACTTAAGAACAAAGAGATACACAGTACTTACACATTGTAAAGACAGCTGCAAATATTTGAAGGGAAGCCTCTCTAAGGCAACAAAAATCCAGCATTTCAATTATGATTCACCAATTTCCATCTATCTGAGAAGAAGGCCAAGATAAGGGTCCATAGCAGTTTTGTGAGTATGATGGCACATGCACTGCCCAGGGTGGTAGGTCCAACCCTACCACAACCCAAATGGTCCAAACCCTAAAGGAAGCCTAGAACCTGTGTCCTTAGTTGCACATCTGCTTCTAGCCAGCAGACAAGTTGATCTGCTCTGATCCTACCTGTGCAGGTGGAAAGAGAATTGGAGTGATATAAGAACAGAATTTTACCCATTTACTTTGTCAAGTGGAGATTACTTGTAACTTTAGATAGAACCATCATGGACAGCAAGATAGGCAGAAAACAAGCTGCAGTGTGTCAAAAAGAGAATGGAGATTCTGATATGGAGAGATTGAACAATGCCCTCTTGAGGAGTCATGGGAAGGATCTAAGTTTAGATCTGAGTTTACCGGCTTGGAGACGTTAAGGGTCCAGGAAGAGAGAAGTAGCACTCAGAGTGGCTACTACAGAGAGCCTGAGGAAGAGACCATCTAAAAGGTTGTGGCCGAGGCCAAAAAGGCCAGCAACAAGGGAGGGAGCACCCAAGGACCAGTAACAGTAGGAAAGGGAAGAGCTATTACCAGAACCTGGCAAAAAGCATAATTTCAGGAGCTGTGGCCTCACGTGTAGGAACGTGGCCAGTGCTGAGAATGAGGAGGACGTCCTCTGGGTGCTCTCTGAAGAAGTCACTGTGGAGGTCCTCAAGGGCATTCAGTACCTCTGGCTCTCCACCTTCCAGGTAAATAGCAGAGTCTCTCTTCCTGGCCCCCGTGCTTGGGTGAGACCATGTCATTATTTCCAACTAAAAGGTGTCAGTGGATGTGAGGTGTGTGATTTCAGTCACAGAACTGAGTGACAGTTGGGACCTTCAGTGCTCTCCTTCCCTCTGCATAGTGATCAGACATCTCCTAGGCCACAGGTGCCTCATAAACCTGGACCCTGGAGCAGAAATTCTCATAACAGAGCCCCAAGCTGCCCCTCAGTGGGCACACAATATGGGCAAAAAATGAGCCATTGCTGCTTTAAACCACTAAGATTCTTTTTAACCATATTGTAGCATAGGCTGTTGTGACTGGTGGATATTTAAACTGAGATTTGAAGAATGAAAATGAGCCATGGGAAATGTATCATTTTCATAAGTTAGAAATGGTAAGTGGAAAAGCATCTTGACTGAGAATTGCACTGAAAATGCATTTGATAAACAATGAAAACAATAAACAACAAAAACAATAGAATCATACAGTTGGAACACTTATGTTCTGGTCATTTATTAGTCACTCACCAACTGGTCACGGGCATGAGATAAAACCACTTAGATTTCAATCACAACATATATGAAGTGAAAGGACTTTAGTCAGCGAAGACAAAGAATCCTGTGTGGCATCAGGGACTTTGCTCTGATTTCAAACACACCTGGGATCAAGTCCCAGCTCTGCTCCTGACTATTTTGTGATGGTTGGGAAGTCTCAAAGCTTCAGCTTCCTCATCTACAGAGGGTCCAGGCTGCTGTATGCTTTCTTTGGTAAGGATGAAGTGTGGGTGTGTGGACACTTTTGCCAATGACTTATCTTTAGTATTGACTCAATAATTATTCGCTCCTATTATGATTAATTTAATTATCATCACCAATAACAATATCTTCAGCTTTGAAAATCTAACTCATTTTACTCAGCAATTATTATGAGTAATTGTAGATTTTTAAAAGTTTTGTTTTTGTTCTTTTATTTAAGGCACAAAGACCAGGGACATGTAGGGATATGCATTGTGAAACAAGAAATCTAAAGCTAGAGCTTCAGGCTCCTACCACTCTTTGTAATTATGAGACTAAAGACAAGCAAAAGCCCATCTATTTCCAAATTTAGAATCTAAAGTTAGAATCTTTCCTCTTATGATGTTCAGCTTATCAACTTTCACGGCCCTACCCGACCAGAGTTGACATTTCCCAACAACAATTCACCGGCATTTGGCCTTAGCCTTATGCAGAGGTCATTTTTAAAAATATATGAACTAAGGGCTTTGTTTTTAAGACTTTAACTGTTAACCTTCCCAGGTAAACCTGTAATTTTGGCTATTTGAGCTTCATTTGAATTATCTACCTAGTCCACGGCTATCGGATGAAACTCAAAATAAGATAATGCAATACTACACACACAGGAATACTGTTGCAATTTAATTCCACAGCTATGTATTGATTTGTGGGAATCAAAAGACATTTTGATATCACACCTGGAAGTGCCCGTACGTTGAGGTCCTATTACATTATATGTTTCATTATAACTCCTTTGATATGACCTACTGTTCCTACTAGATTGTAACTACTTAAAGGCAAGGCTTAGGTCTTACCCCTAAGTGTCTTCTAAAGTACCTGGTGTATGGCAGGAGTTCCTTAAGTGATTTTGAATGAATGAATTGATTTGACAACCTGAGATACACAATGATACTCCTGGATGAATCCCAAGTCTGCCATTTATTGGGCAGGTAACCTTAATCAAGTTATAGACATTGTGATGACTTTGCTTAGTCTTACTACTCATGCAACATCACATGAATTATGTTTGAAGAAGGCATGCAGGTAGTGGCACTGAGCTTGGGTGATGGGTCAAGAATACTGAGAACTGAGGGTTTTCCCTAGCCACTTTGAAAAAGTATAATAGGGCCGGGCGAGGTGGCTCATGCCTGTAATCCTAGCACTCTGAGAGGCCGAGGCCGGTGGATCGTTTGAGCTCAGGAGTTCGAGACCAGCCTGAGCAAGAGCGAGACCCCATCTCTACTAAAAATAGAAAGAAATTAGCTGGAAAACTAAAAATATATAGAAAAAATTAGCCGGGCATGGTGGCATGTACCTGTAGTCCCAGCTACTCGGGAGGCTGAGGCAGAGAATTGCTCGAACCCAGGAGTTAGAGGTTGCTGTGAGCTAGGCTGACACCACGGCACTCTAGCCCAGACAACAGAGTGAGACTCTGTCTCAAAAAAAAAAAAAAAAGAAAGAAAGAAAAGAAAAGAAAAGAAAAAGAAAAAGTATAATAGGAAAAGTATGAGAATAAGTTCTTCCTCTCTCTCCTACTTTCCCCTCCCCCAAGCCCCTTGATGGTATGCGATTGCTCTGAAATTGTGAGAATATTACATGACATGGACTGAGCGTGAGATGATGCCCCCAGCAGTGGTCAGGGTTATAGTAGCGGAAAAATCATGGGCTTTCACCCTCAGGCTGGCACCAGGGAGGGAGAGGAGAACGCACACTGCTACACAGGCAAACAAATTCCTCAGTCAGGGCTGGGATTCTTCATTAGCTCTTCCAAGACAAATTTAAAGAATTATTATCTATAATTTTAACCATCAAAATACTAACTAACTATATTGTGCATAGCTTGTATTGGCTTATTTTATTCTCCCACCAACTCCATGAAATAGATACCGTAATTCTCCCTGTTTTGCAGAGAGAAAACTGAGGAATATAAAGCTGAAATAACTTGATTAAAATTGCATAGTCACTTGTGGGCAAAACAAATGGATTGGAATTAAAATTAACCTGACTCCAAGTACTATTAACTACTAACTTATATGGCCATGGGTCCCATGTTTCTGGAGCAAAATAGCCAAGAATTAATTATTTTATCCCTTGAGCTTCATTTCCCTCAACTATGAAACAATGATAAAGGACAAGCTTTCAAAGCTGTTACGTTAGATAGATGATTGATAGACAGATTATAGATGTGTGTGTGTGTGTCATATCCGACACATAATCAAACATTATAAATGTCCATTTTTTGCAAGAACAAGAGTCAACAGTCAGACATTGTGAAGCACTCCTTTACTAAAACAAAACTTTTTATGCACTTCCTGGTGCGAGTAATGTTTAGCAGTAGCAGTTATCTCTTCTGATAAACTACTTGCCCAATACCCTTACCCAAAACATTTGGCTTTGAATATATTTAAAGAAGCTTTATTTCCTTTGCTGTCTTTATTTGCACATTGATAATTATCACCTGAGTCCCAGCAGTTCTCTGGGAATCAATGGAGGCTTAGCAAATGCACTTTCTAGACCCCAAGGACTGGCAGATCTTATAATTTGTTTCTTTATTTATGTTGTCCCTTTTCTTCCCGGCTGCACCTCACCAGTCAGAGAGTGGTATTTCAATTGATCTTTGTTATTGAAACTGACTATTCACTTTAAAAAGATATAATATTGCCACAAAACATATTTTCTTGGTTATTTTTTCGACAAATATATCTTCAGCATCTACTAGAGGTAGATCCCTAAGAGTTAGGAAAATCAGGATGATTCAGTTAAAATTGTCACCTTCACCGAGCCCACAATCCTATAGGAGAGCAAGAGAGACCAATAAAGGGGGTATTGGAATGTGCTGTGCTAAAAAAAAAAAAAAAATCAACAAAGGTGTCATGGGATTGCAGAAGAGGGGGACCCATCCAAGAGGCAGGGAGGATGATCTTGGAAGCCTTCCTCAAAAAACTGTATCTGAACTAAATTGCAGAGCATGAGTTTGAGTTGGAAGATGAAGGAAGGGAGCAGATAAGAGGGCAAAAGAGAGAACTTCAGGTAAATGGCATAGATCCCTTAATTTACTCCTCAATCAATTATAATAACAAACATTAGCTCGTCAACTACTCTGTGCCTGATGCCATATAAGGTACCCAGCATACAGAATACAACTTTGAGTGAGAGACTTCAGCTCCTACTGGGCCTTGAAAGATCTTACCACTCACTGGTCAAGTGTGAGGATATAATAAACACAAGTCCCACGTACAGCATACAGCAGGGTTGGAATGTGGTGGGACAGGGCTCACACAGCCTCATGTGGGCTCCGTGGGGATCAGATGTCAGGAAAGTAGTGAGGAGAGATTAAGACAGGGCAGCACTGACACCAGATCCCAGAAAATTTCTGTCAGGCCAGGAAGATGGGAAAACCTGGAGACAAAGAGACCAACCACTTTGTTTTCATTCATCCGAACAAATACTCAACAGCACCTACCGTGGGCAGGTGCTGAAAATGCAATAATAAGAAAGCCATGTCCTATGTCCTCAGGGAGCTTGCTTCTCAACAGAGGAGAAATTTACATAGCAAGCTCAATTCTGGTAAGTTTCCATGGAAATAGAAACAAAATCTTTATTTTCTTCCATTCAAGAAAAGCAACTGGTCTGACAGAGGTAGTTGGAATGGAATAAATGAAAGCCAGAGCTGAACAGATATTTGCTAAATCCCCAGGTCTGGGTAACATTTTACCCAGTACAGAAAAGGCAAGTCTACTGAAAAGAAAAAGGGAGCAAATTAAAAAGTGATCAAAATTATTGCAAAAATACCGTAACTCAAAATGAAGACCATGAAGTAGAAACCTGTCACTCTCATAAGTCTCTAATGCGGAGATCAGTGAGGATGGTTTAGCACACACGTTTTGATAACAAGCGCCCTCTGAAATACGTGCCCACTTTTATCTGATTCTGCAGTGCACATCTAGGATTATCTCTTGGAGAAAAGGGATTGTCCTTGTCTCCCTACAGCAAAATGGTATTTTTGGAGAGAGGGAAAATCATCAAGGGGCTAATTAAAAAGAGTTATCAGAGACAGGGCAAGAATCCAAGAGCTGAACAGTCAGAATTGGGGAAGGTACTTCGCCTCGGCAATGTCTTCATCAACAGAAACAGGCGGTGTGCTTCTCGGAAGGCTGAACAGTCATGTTCTTTAAGGAACAAATAGCAGAGGCCTAAAGAATTCTGCTTTTTACATAAAAAGTCAAACACACACACAATTTAATAGTGTCTCTGAAATCCACCTAAATTCCTTCAAAAAATAATCTAGATTTAAATTAGATCAGAACAGTAGGACAACGACCGAGATGCAATAAATTTCTAAATAGTTTATTTCAACAAATGTTTATGCCGTCTCTGAGAAACTAATACAAAGATATATCTGAGTTTTTATTTCCATGAGGTTTTCATTAAATAGGGAAAATCTACTCATGTATTTAACTATGATTCACTGAACCCGGCCCTGCACTGGGTTTGCTGGATACAGAGATGAGAAACACACAGGTCTCTGTAGGGGACCTCGCTGTTCAGAGAGGGAGACGGGAACACACAGGTAGTTGTAATATGATGTGGTAAAGTCGGCAACAGAAGCATGCAGGTGGTGTTAGGGTCTCAGAAGGAAGTCAAGCCACCCACCCTGGGGATATGGGTAGCGTTAAAGTAAGAGAAGGGGTAAGAACAAATAGGAAGAGGCAGAGCAGCGGAGAGAGCAGACACGGAGAAGCCAGAAATCACCCAGAGAGTGCACATTCCGGCCAGTAGGTCCCAGTTCTTGGAGCACAGAGCACAAGGCAGGGAGTGGGGAAGGACAGGACGGAACAGGCAGGAAGGTACCGCACCAGTGGGGACTGATGTACCATGCTGAGGGACATGGGCCTTTTCCTGTCAGCAGTGGGGCAACACTGACAACATTGAAGGATGTGAAACGAGGAAGTGGAGTGATCAGGATTGCAGGGAACAAGGGGGAGAGGCAGAGAGCCAGGTAAGGAGTGTTTGGCACAGAGGCTGGGGTTGAAACCGTAAGAATAGCCATGAGGGCTGGTGATAAAAATACAGCAAGTAAAACTAGCAATGGACCAGAGATGAATCCTGGATGCAGCCACCCCACCCGAGAGGTGTGGCCCTCTGCAGAGCTGAGAGAGGATAGTAGCGGTGGGACAGAGAGGGTGGGCTCTTAGGAGCTGGTGGAGTGTGGGGAGGGGCTGGCAGGAGGAGGGGGAAGGTGTGCCCAAGAAGGGCCATTGTTGACTTGGAAGAGCTTCCCCCATGTAACTGGTATTCAGAGGAGCATGAGTGGAAGTTGCTCCCACACGTCCAGGTCCCCATCCCTGCTCCTTCTCTACGCTGCCCCAAGGTGCCATGAGAGGGTGTGTGACCTGCTTTGCAGCTCTCACTCACCATGTGACCTTCGATGCCTTGTCTTCCTTCTGAGTCTCAGCTTCTTTATCTGGAAAACAGAGACAAAAATACTATTTTCTTAGTAACAGGCACTGTATAAAGGCCAGATGAAGAAAGGAAAAAATAAAAATAAACAGATGGAAGGGGAAGTGAAATCAAATATGATGGATGCTTGGCATTTAGTAAGTGCCAAATAAATGTTAATTTTCCTCTCCTTTTTTTCCCCATAATATTTATATGGCATGACTCAAATTTTCACCTTAGGAGGGAAAAAAAGAAATAAAATAATAGAAAATTAAAAAAAGAACCAATAACAACAATAAAGCTTCTTCTGATGCCCAAGGCCAGAACTAACATTTTTTTCTCCTGGGCTCCCGTAGCAGTTTATAAACACCTCTATTATACTAATCTCATTGGATACTAATTGTTTCCACTGCACCTATTTTTCTCTCAAAAAGGAATTTTTTTTCTTTTCTGGAAATGCTATTTCATTTGGGTTTTCAGTTCTAATGCCAAGCACTAGAAATCTATAATTTTCAATTTCAGTGAAAAGATACAATATGTAATTGTAGATTAAATTAATGATCCCCATAGAAGTGGTATTGCTCCACACATTTTACACTGATAACCTGATATAGCTCAGGGAAATGGTGTGATTTGCCCAAGATCTTCTAGCTCATTCATAGCAGAGCTGGGATTCCAGCCCCATGCCCTTTTAGCTTAAATAGCATGTTCTTTGTTATGCCAGCATTCTGAGAAATAAGAACCAGAAAGAAAGATGGGGCCAGACGGGCAGTGGCCTGGGTCTCTGGGTACAGGGAGAGAAGGAGGGTCAGTGAGCACAGAATGATTCTGTCTCTGCCTGTCTCATTCTCTACACTTCTAAAGGAGAAAAAGTGTGCACAGAGCTCAGAATTACCTCCATAACATTAAATAAATAAATGGCTGCAAAATTAAATTGTGAACTGTGAGATACCAGGATAAATAGTTATTTCTATATTTCTCAGGAAAGAAAGAGGAAATAAGATTGTGAGTGGAGATTTTAACTGTCCACAATGATTTTTTTTTAAGAGCTGAAAGAAATATGGTGAAATAATAATATTTGTTAAATGTAGGTGGTGAGTACACAGGTGTTGTTGTATTTCACACTTTTCTAAATATTTTAAATATGTCGATGTTTTTAGAAGACACGAAGTGTTCGGGCATTCTCTCCCTGGTGCACAAGAATCTGGAGCCCTCATGAGCTCACACAGTGGAAAAACAGTAGGAACTAAATAAATGACTAGCAACTCAAACCAAAAATCAAGGTGAAAAGAGGCAGGATGCCAGCAGGAAGTGGAGCTAGTCTAGGAGAGGGTGGAATTCTTGCAGGAAGAAGAGAGGGATTTCAGGGAAGAGGGGTTTTGAGGGACTAAGGGAAGGTCTCCTCTTGGGAAGCCCCAGAAGTTGAGAGTAAAGGACAGCCATGCTCTGGAAGCTGTATCTGCTCATTGAAGATTGCTCGGCTTCCTGGATGCAGAAGAGGGAACTCTTTTATACTATCTCAGGATCGATCTTTACTGGGAGAGCCTTCTTCTGCACTGGCAAAATTGAAATGCCCTCCAGAAAAGGAATTTGAAAATTTCCTTTCCTCTCTGTGAAAGCCTGATAAATTTCTGATAAAATTCTTGGGCTAAGAAAACAAAAACTTCTCCATTTCCATTGATAATGATAATAATTCAGTGTGTCAATGTGAATTATTTCAGGAGCATTAGAAGTCAATAAATATGAAGAGATACAGCACATAGTTCCTGAGATTATAACATTCGTAACTCATAGTCTTTAGCAGCTCTTTTGTCATCAGCCCGGATAAATATACATTTTTGGACTTCCAGAATTGACACGTTTTCCCTCCTTTATTGCAGGAAAATAGATGATATTGACTCAATGGTGCCACCCGGTGGTCATATTTTATAAATCATCTGAAATGGAGGATTTTTTTCTCATCTCACAGGTGAGAGGAAGCAGTAACTTTTATCGAGAAAGTCCTTTACTTTGTCTGATGAGATATCAGCTATTTTTAGTACTTTCATTTAATTTTTACAATGACCCAATAAAACATCACCTTATTTTCTAGTCGTGGGGGAACAGGATGAAAGAGGATAGAAATCTTGCAGAAAATCTTGGGCTTGTACTATGGAGGTGAGATTTAGACTCAGAACTTGTGATCTCAAAGCCTCTTCTCTTCCCACTGTATAACATAGCCTCAATAATAGTTATATATATGTTTCATGAGGAAACAGATCAGTAAATTGCCATTTCTGAAAATCAGATAGCTATTCAATACTCATTCGTTCATTCATAAACCATGTATTTGCCATCAACTGCATGCTGTCAGAGCACTTTATTAACTCACACTAGAAATAGAACCTAACCGCATGATACCAGTTATTTGAGATCTAACAGCTTAGTCAAGATGACCACATTCAGAACTAAAGCATCCTAAGAAACACCAAAGAGATAATTATGGCCACTGTGGAAATTTCACATTATAAAAATGATCTCTTAAAAATAATTGAGTGGTGACTTTAAATTATCTATGCAGCAGCCTCTGTTCTCTAATGTGATGTGTAAAATCCTGGCTAGATATGCAAATGTGTCCCCTGCCAAAATCATTTGGGCATTTCAACTTGCTTTGTTGTGGAGCTGTATTAGTCAGGCTAATTAATGGTAACTGCTGCAACAGAGAAGCCCTGAAATCTCAGTGGCTTAATGTAATAAAACTTTATTTTATACTTGCATCGCAGTTTAATATGGGTTCAACAGCTGTATTTTATCTTGTACCTCTTTCCATCTTGAATCTCCATCTGGAATGCATGACTCCCAAGGTTGCTGCAACAGGGAAGGAAAGGGCTGGAGGAGGCTGGCCAGCTTTAATAATCACTTTTGTTCTCAGTCTATTGCCCAGAATTGGTCACATGACCCTCTCTAACTGCAAAGGAGGCTGGGAAATAAGGGAAGCATAGGAAAATGTAGGACACCTAATTATCTCTGCACTGGGGCAAATGCAACACAAGTGACATGTTGCCTATGAATTTGTATGAGTGGAAGAAAAAAAATTGACTTGAAATTCCACTTACTGGAAGGCATTTGTGAGACAAACATTCTCTGAAAACTTTGGCAAAATTATTTTGAAAGTCAACAAATGAAAAGAAATGGAATAATGTCTTACTGTGAAAAAACTAGTTGTGAATGGCAGATTTCCATCTTCATAAGAAACATAATTCTTTCTTTGGCACTGCAGATTGTGCCATGTTCCTTAGCAAAAGAAAAATGTATAACTTCATTTTTCTATACTTGTGCTTGAACACAAAGTGTTATTAGACAGGAGTTGCCTTGCTATTACTTTTGAGATCAGATAGTATTGTATAGTGCCTTCACCAGTGGTTTCTTAAGTAGGTTCTATCACTTCGTGGCTCTTGTTATAACCGTATTCACTGGTATGTCACATTCAATCGTGCCTAATGGTTTGTGGTTATATTAAGGTAACAAGATGTCTTTATTTTGCGTCCTGTCATAGAAGAAAGAGAGAGATGTGAGTGTAATAATATCCCAAAATTTATCAGCAGTGTAAAAACTCTGATTATTTAATTATATAAGTTAATTATATAAGTGATTGCTTCTAAAGCCAGGTAGCTTGGCCTGCCTTCATTTTCTCAATAGCCCACATAAATTCGAAGTTTTCTCTAACTCAAACTAAAAAAAAAAAAAAAAAAAAAACAAGTGGAATTAAGTGACCATCAAGCTTAGAATGAAAAATGGTGACACCCCAACTGGAAGAGAACCAGGGAGTCTAAGTGGCAACGTGAGGAGGAAGGAAAGATGGACCTCAGGGCAGAGTTTCTGAAGACCCAAGAGAAGGCACCTCTTAGGCAGCCCCAAAAGTTACAAGCAAAGCCCACCATGCCTTATGCTGCACATTCTCCTGGAGCCCAGCTAACCACAGCATGACTTGCTTCCCTTTTACTTTTGGTGTTGATGGTGGTACTTTCCAGTAGCTTCTGAGGCCATCTTGCCTTTCCAAGATTAAGAGCATAGTAAAAGTTTTACATAAAATAACATAAAAAAACAACCAAATGATGATGCAGTATTTGCATATGTGCTTTCAACATCTAAAAGTGCTTCCTTTCATGAAGTACTCACCACAGGGTTTCAAGGTAAGCTAAATAGGTATCACTAAGCCTGAGTTTATAGACATTGAAGATTAACATTAAGCAAAGCGTTAAAAGTAGCCTAACTGGGTGAACCGATAATAGAACCCAGGTTGACATCCTTTTTCATGCAGGCTTAGCCGAAATCTTAAAATATGTACAATAACATTGATTTTTAAATCTTGCGTGGTATTCTAGGCATTGTTTTTCAGAGCACCTTAATTTCTACACTTGA
Source organism: Lemur catta (assembly GCF_020740605.2). Lineage (NCBI taxonomy): Eukaryota > Metazoa > Chordata > Mammalia > Primates > Lemuridae > Lemur > Lemur catta. The sequence goes on from NC_059131.1 coordinate 83,867,297, forward strand.
AAATTTATTGTTATTAATAATAGGAAACATTATGGTGGATTTTCTAGTAAACTATTTTCTCTTAATGAAACATAACACATCTATTAAATATAATCATCATAAATATTGGATCATAGCATATAAAAATTCTTCCAATGGTAAAAGTAAATGAAAACAGTAAGTGAAAAAAAATGGGATACAAAATTACAAGGTCACTGTATATAGGCCCATAAAATATAGTACATATTATAAAAAGGCAGGAGAAAATAAAATCTAACACTGTGGTTGTCTTAAAATGGTGGAATTAGAAATGCTTTTTCTTTTTCCTTTTCTTCTCCAAATTTCCTTAATACTATGGCTTTATAACTTTCAGATTAAAATTATTATCATTAATAACAATAATATATTAGCATATAATACTATCATATTATGTCATATTTCATATTGATATATTATATACATTTTATCATTATCATTATTATTATTATTATGAGAAAACACTCAATGCCCCTTTCCTATGGCCAAGTGGAAGAATCAGCCATATTAGTTGGAATTTGGGGCATTACCAGTTAAGTTGTTATCATTGTCTATCATTGTTAACTGTGATTCAAAGTATTCATTCAATCAGGACACAGGCTTTATTAAAGTTATTAATAACATATATACGATATATTATTTATATATTACACACACACACACACACACATACACACACACACACTGCTACTTTAAAATCTAATTTAGGTAAACAAATGCCCTCAGTATGCCATTGAGATATTTTTCTAGCTTCTTGGGTGCCTTTTGCTTAGAATCCAAAAGATATGAAACAATTTTGAAGACTTAGAAAAGCAGATGCCATCACCTCTGACGGTGCCCTCGTTCTGCTTCCTCTGGCACTTTTCTGCTTTCCGCAGAGGAGCTGGGGAGTCAGGCCTCTGGTAACGATCTGCCAAGGTTCGGAATGATCTCATTACTTGCAAGTGGTGTTCAGCAAAATGCTACAGAGGCTGGCTGGGGAGCGCTGTTTGGAAGGTAATAAAATGCTCATTAAGTCTGTGTGCCCAAGAACGGCCTCCCGGTTTTGCTGATCTGCATGATGAATTTGCATATCCAGTTCTGAAATACTGATTTAGTTGACACTGATGTGGGAAAATTGCCAGAATCGGCTTCCAAGACAATTCCTCTACCCTTGGGGTTTGACTGGGAGGAAGTGGGATAAGGGAGATCTAGCATCTGTCCCATTTGCTGCTGACTTCAAAAGCACGATCACGTCCTCAAGAGTTCCAATAATAGAAAAAAAAGAGAAATATAAATCACAAAACCCCAGGGGTTTCACATTTGATGTTTGTTAAGCAGAAAAAGGGAGAAGTTAGGAGAAACATAGGAAAGGGAAGAAACAGGTGGGAAAATTTGTAAATCTCAAAGTATCAAAATTTTCCAGCAATATTTCAAGACGTTCTTACTTAAAAGTGTTTTCTCCAAAATATCCTGACCTGGTGAAGCAGTGCTTCCTCTCATCGGGCTGATAACGTTTGTTAACATGAAATAGAAGATGCAAAGATCTCAGTGTGACTATAAAAGGAAAAGCAGTTGTTTCTTAACTAAACCCGTTTTAGGCTCAAAAGAGGACACAGCTTGCCAACTCAGATTCTATTATAATCACGGAAATGTCAACATTGGTCGATTGGTTGATAGATTAATTGATTCCTATATTTGTTCAAGAAACACTGAGCAGCAATTTTTTGCCAGATGGTAAGCTAAGTGCTTACAGGCAATGTGGACTCTTCCTACTAAAATGTGGTCCATGAACCAGCAGAATTGATATCACCTGGGAGTTTATTAGGAAAGCAGAATTTCAGGAACCACTCAAACCTATTGAATCCAAGTCCGTATTTTAACAAAACGCCCAGGTTTCATATTCACATTTAACTCTGCAAGACACTGAGTTAGACAAAGTTCTAGATTCCAACAAGCTCAACATCTAAATATTTTGTTCCTGCCTTGTTTATGTTTCCATGTTTGGCGACCTCTTACCAGTCCCACCTGTGAGCACTTTTTGAGCCTAAATTTCTTCATCTGAAAGTGTTGGGGAAAACTCTAGCCCTAAAGGTTTTTGTGACACTTACATGAAACAATATTTATAAACCATGTATCAGAGAGACAAGCTTAAAAAATTAAGCTCTTCATAGTCGTGACGACTTCCCATAGCTCTCTTTTCTCCAACCTCTCACTCCAATGGACATTTGCACATTACTCCTGAGCAAACATGAAGTCTCACTTTCTTTTAATACTTTCTGGATCATCTATGACCCTGCTATCATTTTACATTTTGGTGCCAAGGTCTTTACCAGCCTAGAGCCTGAGGACAGCGGTGTGTTGATTTGTTCATTCACAAATAACAGTTGTTTCAAAAGGCAGGATTGCGTAACCAAATGAGATGTATCACCCAGTTAAAATGGCTTTTATCAAAAAGACAGGCAGTAACAGATGCTGGTGAGGATATGGAGAAAGGGGAACCCTTGTACAATGATGGTGGGAATGTAAATTGATGCAATTGCTATGGAGAACAGTATGGGAGTTCCTCAAAAACCTAAAAATAGAACTACCATATGACCCAGCAATCCCACTGTTAGGTATATATTCAAAAGAAAGGAAATCAGTAGATTTAAAATATATCTGCACTCTTGTTTATTGCAGCACTGTTCACAGTAGCCAAGATTTGAAATCAACCTAAATGTTCGTCAATGGATGAATGGATTAAAAAAATGTGGTTTTATTAAAAAAATAACATAGACCTCCTGTAACCAGAATATCTAAATTGGAATGCCTACTGGCCACTTATTTGCATGAAACCTCCTTGGTGAAGGTATTTAACCTCTCTATTTCTTTGTTCCCTTAATGGTAAAATAGTAGTAATGATAGTAGTTACCTTTCACTGTGTTTTGCTAACTATTAAGGTACCTATGCCATTCTTTTTTTTATCACCTAATTTTATATTCAATCCAACACTTTCATTTTTCATGCTCTTCCTGTGTGTGAGTTTCCAGTCATCAGTCGTGCAGTATTTGCTTACAGCCTATATTGTGTATAGGCATTGTATTGGGCTTTGTAGCTTTGTGGGTGCGTATATATACACACACACCCATATTCATCCTTGAAAAGAGTAATACAGTTGTAAACTAATTACACATTTTACAAAGTATTCTTACAATAATTTGGTTACCACCAAGAGGACCTAAATACAAAGATACATACCTGGTATTTTAAATGACCCAAGTGTATAAAAAGCATTAAACGCAGCCAGCAGAGGGCAGAAGACCCTAACAAAAGCAGGACACATCGCTAGCTCTTAACCCTAAAGAGCCCCTTTTCTTTGAGTGATATTGCCTGGTTCCTGCTACTTCTTGGGATCTTAGGAACACCCTTAGAGAACTTGAGATCCGGTTCAGTTTTCTGGGGTCTTCTATCTGCTTGCCTTTCACTGGAGAGCCAGTACAATGGTTAGAAGTTCAAATTCAACACAGACCTGGGTTTGAAAACTATTATTTCCATTTACTGACATGTGGCCTAGGGTGAGTTATTTACCACCTTGAACCTCAGTTTCCCCCTCTGTAAAGTGAAAATATCACTAATGCATACTTTGTTGCATTAGTTATAAAGAAGCTATTAGGAGAATTAAATACACCTGGAAAGTACATCAATTAGATTGTTATTATGTCAAATATTGGACTATGGAGGTCACTGTTGGGATTAACTCCTGCTCCTTCATCCTCATAGTGAAGAGTATGGATTTAAATGCCCTGTTTTCCGTAGGCAATTGGACGATTCAATCTTGGAAGGGAAGGAAGTAAGGGAGACATTTATAGCAGTTCTCTTGTATGCCAGGCTCTGTACCAACCTTTTATGTGTATCTATTTTAACCCTTACAAAGGCCATGAAGTAGGTGTTATTCTAGTTCTATACACAGAGGCTCAGAAATGTCAGGTTATTTGGCCAAAAATACAAACCTAATAAGCAGCTTGAAATATGATTCAACTCCAACCATCACACTGGAGAGCCCACGGTCTTTCCATCGCACCACTAAGATTGTAGCAATGCCAGAATTACCTTTCAAAAGCCTGACTCCAGGCACTTAACTTCTTTACTCAAAACTATTTATTGGTTGATTAATTGCTTGGACCATTCATTCATTCAATAATTATTTACTGAATAGTCACCATATGCTTTGCTAGATGTTGAGATTTCAGAAATGAAAAACAATACACAGTCTTTCTTCTCAAGGTTCTAAATTTAGTGAGACCAGAGGTATAAACAACTATTATTCAGGCATGAAAAAGGACAACATATAGTTAAATAATTTAAATAATATAATATACAATGTAAAATATGAGTTATCATCTTGGAAGTATGAGACAGCCACCGGGGAGAGCCACTCAGATCTCTTTTTAAGACAGTGTCTGCTGTGAGGGGTGTGGTTGGCTGACAGCTCCAGTTGCTGTGCCCTCCAGATCCATCATGATGTTCACGGCAAGGTGACACTCTCCTTGAGCCATACCAGTCCAGACCATTCTTGCCAAATGCAGGACTCCTCTAATGGGCAGTCTCTGCTACAACCTCCGCTTTTGGCCTGACACTTTCTTGGAGGTGCTCTGTGGTCTGAAGCTTTTCCTTCCAATCCATTCTGCCCACCTCCTCTCATAGGTGTCTACCCTTTACTGCTCACCGACATTTTCTCGAATAAATCTCTTGCATGTTTCATGCCATCATGGTATCTGCTTCTCAGAGGGCCTGAACTGCCTCAGAGGTATGGTGACCAAGTACCCTTGGTAAAGTCAAAGAAATTTTCACAGAGGGTGCTTGACCTTAGATTGTAGTACTTCGGATAAAATATAAAGCCAATTCTGTCCCATGGCAGTAAGAAATCTGCACATGGCAACTCTCCCTCCTTTCCTAACTAATCTGTTAGCTTCTGGAATTCTGAGGTACACACACACACACACACACACACACACACGCGCACACACACACACTCATCTTCAGGAATATAGTTGTTGAATATATGTCTCCTAAATGAAGAAATGACTAATCACAATGTCTAAAACAAACCCACAAGCTTTTCAGCCCCCACGCCCTGCTCATGCATCCCCTTTACCTTACTTACCACGTCTACTCATGTTCAAAACCCACCCTATGGCCACATCTCCAAAGAGTGTGCCAGATGAGACCTCTCCTCCTTTAATTTTCACAGGCCTCTGCTTGGTCCAGCCTTAAGCCATGCATTTTACACTGTATAGCTTACTTTCTGGTACTCAGGTCTATATTTCACAGATCTACTTCTAAGGGAAATAGTGTGCTCCAAGCTCCAGCTGGCTGTGGAGGATATTAGCCAAAGAGAAGGGGGAGGAGAGAGAGTCTGAATGTTACATCATCACGACCAGCCTTCACTTGATAAAGGGCATTAGATCAGGAGACAACCTCTGACCTACAATAATAGGCTGTCCGGTGGTCAACAAAGAGGACTAGCATGTAAAACTCTGTTCAAACAAGGTCAAGCTAGACCAATCATATTCTATCAATCAGAAATCTCAAACATAAAAAAAAATAAAACAGGAAATTATGGAGTTGGCAGCAGGTACCAAAATATCCTATGGCGGAGAGTTAGTCATGAGGGCCACAGGTGTTCTAAAGTTATGAGAAAGCTGAATTTATGAGTAAGAAGAAACCATGAAAAACAAAAAGTCTGTTTAGTCAGAAATTTTAAGGTGATTAAGTGGTTAATAACGTGGGTCTTGAAGTCAGGTGCCGAGGTTCAAATTCCAGGCCTCACTCTCACTAGATTTGTGACCTTGGCAAGCAGTAACTCCAATTTCCTCACCTATAAACATGAGGAAAAAAATAGCTTTCTGTCAAAGAACTCACACTGGCTTATACTAATCCACATTTTTCATCTTCAAGTCCACCGTAATTGAACGGGGAATAATTGGAGTCATTGCCAAATAGGAAGAGACAGTTCGACTCTTGGGAAAACAAGCCACCCTCCTTATCAACAGCTGTAAAGTCTACAATGTCCACAACAGCATTTTTTAAATTTCATTTCAGAATATTACAGGGAATTTTGACACCATAGGCAGAGCTATCTCTGGAAGAAGCCAATAAAACAAAGAGAATAGATTCAAGTCAAGGATGGGTAACCAGGTCATGTGTCAAGGGTATCTGAGGTCAGCCCTGCATACACACTTTTCTGTCATGTGAGCCAAAGCAATTTTCTTATATGAAAGTAGATTTGCTTTTCTGCCTCCTGTGAGCATGAGCATTTGAACTGGTGTGGCTGGTTTGCAGACCTCCTTGGGGCCCAAGCCCCAGTGGCCATCCCAGGGAGTAGCAGACTTTCTGCACTACAATCTCTTTATTCTTCTAAGCGTCTCCTCTCCCCATTTTCCTCTTGGGGATTTTCAATAAAATCCCATTGTATTTAATAAATCCTGAGTAAGCCTCTTTTCTTTATATGCGAAGGTGCCTGACCAGCCCATTGACTTGCGTTGACCTGTTCTCCTCACTGCGTTGAGATAAATACAATGAATTACTTCTCTCTTAATTTCCAACAACACTGGTTACCAGATGGGGTGAGCTATCAAAATGACTTGAAGAATTTTTGCAACACACTTCAGGGCAGGGCCCAGGCCAGCTTCCCTGGTGTACAACCTGTGCAGCCAGGCAGGGACCCTGTTTAGAAGGGCCTTGCATTCGGTTTAATGCACTGCTGCCACCATCTTGAAATACTTAATAATTTTTAACAAATGGTCCCCATGTTCATTTTGCCCTGGGACCCACAAATTATGTAGTCAGTCCTATTCCTGCACTTCACATTTAATATTTCTATTCAGAAGCTCTGTGGTTGGGCTTGGAAATCAGCATTTTCCCACAATAACTTCCACAAGGTCTAATGTACAACACATCCGCAATCTGTACCTGTTTAAATGAATGAAAAAGTTTAAAATAAATTGATTTGTTTAAATATGCTTGAGGGAAAGATTTTCATTCTTGTGAGTGGATTTAGCCCTTGAAAAACCACATAGATTCAGGGATTCTGGGAGTTAGAAGGTCTTTAAAATTCTCTTTCCAACTGGTTCTTCACTAAGGCTGGAAGGCTGTCCCCTAGGGAAGGTCAAAAAAGTAATAATAATAAAACAAAACACAACAAAAACCAGTACCCATACCCAAGTTAAGCCCAGAGATGTTTAAATTCGATTAATCTGACATGTGGTCTGGGAATCAATTGCTTTTTAGAGGATTCTAATGTGCAACCAAAATTGAATACCACTGAACTAAGCTAATACTCTCATTTGAGGAAATGAGAACCAGAGAGATGAAGTGACTTTTCCAAGGTCACACTGAACACCAGGGACAGATCAGTAGTGAGTGGTGCATCAGAAAGTAGTTTTCAGAATTTTCTACTCCTTTTCCCTCGAGACGCCTGTGATCAGGACTGGCAGCCTGTCCACTTGGATCCAGACTGCTGTACCCACCGAATAAGTTTGATAAATATCAGTGACTGATTATGGTTTTTTAGCTACTCTCACTTACTCTAAGGAAATTGTTAGAACAGAATCACTTCCTACCATTACACATTAAGACATATAATATTTAAATGGCAGATTAGAGTAAAAGCAATAAATGCATTAATGACTACAAATGCTATAAAAAATGAAGTGCTCAGAGAGAAGGCTGCACTGCAGAAAGACACCCCTGAGACCCTTCTCTTGATAAACACAGCTGAACTAGCGCTCTGCCCACACCAACGTCTGTTTCTCTAGGCTTGGATTTAGTCCCAAGGTAGATCTTGGAAGGTCTGGGCAAGTCAGTTCAGCTTCTCCCGTGGTCAAAGTTAGCCATCTAGAGCTTTGAGGTCACAGGTGCAGCACTGAAGAAAAATCAAAACAAATAACTAGCGAGTCAACTTCTTTGTCTTCTAGCCCTAACTACGTGAATTTACAGGAAGCCAAAACAGAAAGATTAAAAGAGAAAAGATTGCTTACTTTTTCTCATAGTTCTTGTCAGGCTATGTTATACCTATTAATTTACTTGTCTTCTATCCTCACTGAAATTTTATCCACCTCTCAGACCAAATAGCCCTAGTATCTGTGACTGTGGAGGAAATATAGACAGGGACCAGCAAATGCTTGCCGAATTAATAATAATATTCACGCATGTGTTTGTATAGGGATATCATCTCTGTGTAATACTGTTAAATATTCCTTTTGAATATTATATACATTTTAATCTAGTTTATTTTTAGAGCAGTTTTAGTTTCACAGTAAAATTGAGCAGGAAATACAGAGTTCCCATATGCCCTTTGCCCCCTCATATGCACAGCCTCCCCCACTATCAGCATCCCCCTCCAGGGCAGTTCATTTGTTTCAATCGATTAACCTACATTGATAAGCTGTTATCACTCAAATTCCATAGTTTACATTAGGATTCACTCTTGGGGTTGTACATTCCATGGTTTTTGACAAATGACATGCATCATACTCTCATACAGAATAGTTTCCCTGCTCTAGAAATCCTCTGTGCTCCACCTATTCGTCTATTCCTCCTCCCTAACTCCTGACAACCACTGATTTTTTGTTTACTGTCTCTATAGTTTTGTCTCTTTCAGAATGTCAAAGAGTTGAAATCATATATTAATAGCATTATATAGTATGGTATGCAGTCTTTCAGATTGGATTATTTCACTTAATAATAGGCATTTAAGGTTCCTCCTTATCTTTTCATGGCTCGATAGCTCATGTTTGTTGTGGGGGTTTTTTAGTGATAATTAAAATCCCATTATCTTACTCACCATCAAATTGGTATTAACTTATCAACACTTCTGTGCACATATGGAAGTAACATTCATCAGGTGTGGGGCAGGTGGTGGGGAGGAGTGGATATTCACACCTAATGGGTGTGGTGCACACTGTCTAGGGGATGGACACACTTATAGCTCTGATTTGGGTGGGGCAAAGGTAATATATGTAACCTAAACATTTTTACCCCTGTAATATTCTGAAATTTAAAAAAAATTAAAAATGAACTCAATGCTAAAAACAAAACAACAACAAAAATATCCCATTGTCTGTATGTACCACAGTTTATCCATTCACCTACTGAAGGACATGTTTGTTGCTTCCAAATTTTAGTAATTATGAATAAAGCTGCTATAAACATCAGAGTGCAGGTTTTGTGTGCACAAAAGTTTTCAGCTCAGTTGGGTAAATACTTAAGAGTGCAATTGTTGGATGGTCTGATAAGAGTATGTTTGATTTGTAGGAAGTTTCAAAACTATCTTCCAAAGTGGCTGTATCATTTTGAATTCCCACCAGCAATGAATAAGTGTTCCTTTGATCCATACCGACATTTGTTATTCTCAGTGTTTTGGATTTTGGCCATTCTAATAGGCGTTTAGTGATATCTCGTTATTTCTATCTAACTTTTGAATCCCAAAAGTTGTTTGTTGGAAAAATTTAAGGAAGTACATATCACAATAAAGGAGTTGCTGATTTTGTCCCATTTATCTCAACTAAAGGCTTTACAAATGAACATTTACATTTCTTTTAAAAATATAAAAAGGAATATTTCAAGTGTTTTATTAAAATAAATACTATCATGTCAAGTACACTTTTTACAATAAATATTAACGGTGGCTGCACACAAAATTAATATCTACAGTAATAGCTTTCCTATACAAAAATAACCACCAGTTAAAAATGTAATACAAGATAAAAATATAACAGAAACAACAAAGATGAAATACTTGCCGATAAATATTTATAGAAATCTAGGAAGGTCTATATGAGAAAATATTTTAAAAACTACTAAGAGACACAGAAAAAGACTTGAATAAATGGAAAAATATACATGTGATCAGATAGAAAGATCCAAAATCATACAGGTGCAATTCTTCCTAAATTAATCCATAAACTTGACACAATGACAACAAAAATATTATTTTTTTTAGACTTAGGCAATAATGAATCACACTTTCATGTGAAAAAACAAATAAACAAGAATCATAATAGATTATTATTGACTCTGAACAGGCACTTTTCTAAGCAGTGTACTAAATGATACGCTCTCATCAACAGTTCTAGGATAAAAGCATCATATTATTTCCAGATTTACATATAATGATTTCAATAAACAGAGGGGTTAAGTAACTTGCCCAAGTTCACACAGCTAGTACATGTCAAAGGCAGTATTTTTTTTTCTATTAATAATTACTTAATTTTTTTCAACACATTTAGAAGGTAAAAATATTTTTTCTTACATGGATGAATTGTATAGTGGTGAAGTCAGGGCTTTTAGTGTACCCATCACAAGAATAGTGTATATTATACTCAACAGGTAATTTTTCATCCCTCATCACCCTCCAACTATCCTCACTTCTAAATCTCCAATTCCTATTATGTCACTCTCTATGACCATGCAGACCCATCACTTAGCTTCCACTTATGTGAGAACATGCAGTATTTGTGTTTCCATTCTTGAGATACTTCACGTAGAATGATGGCCGCAAATTCCAACCAAATTGCTGCACATGACATTATTTTATTCTTTTTATGGCTGAGTAGTATTCCATGTTGTGTGTGTGTGTGTGTGTGTGTGTGTGTGTGTGTGTGTATGCACACATATACACGCACATACAGGTGCCGTATTTTCTTTATCCACACATCAGTTGATGCACACTTAGGTTGATTCTATATCTTTACAATTGTGAATTGTGCTACAAAAAACATGTGACTTCAGGTGTCTTTTTGATATAATGACTTCTTTTCCTTTAGTTAGATAGCCAGTAGTGGGATTGCTGGATTTAATTTAATTCTTGGAGAAATCTCCATATTGTTTTCCATAGAGATTGTACTAACTTACAGTCCTATCAATGGTGTATAAGTACTGTTTTCACCACATCTGTGCCAACATCAATTTTTTGACTTTTTAATAATGACCATTCTGACAGGGGTAAAGTGTTATCTCAGTGTTGTTTTAACTTGCATTTCCCTAATGATTAGCAATGCTGAGTGATTTTTCATGTGTTTGTTGACCATTTGTATATCTTCTTTTAAAAAATGTCTGTTCATATATTTGCTCACTTTTTAAGGGATTATTTGTTTTATTTTTTCTTGCTGATTTGTTTGAGGTCCCTGTAGATTCTATATATTCATCCTTTGTTGGATGTGTAATTTGTGAATATTTTCTCCCATTCTGTAAGTTGTCTATTTACTCTGTTGATTATTTCTTTTGCTGTGCATAAGCTTTGTAGTTTATTTACATGCCACTTGTTTATTTTTGTCTTTGTTGTGTTTGTTTTTGGGGTCTCAATCATAAATTCTATGCCTAGGCCAATGTTCAGAAGTGTTTTTCCTATATTTTCTTCTAGAATTTTTAGGGTTTCAGGTCTTACATTTAAGTTTTTAATTGATCTTGAGTTATTTTTTATATATGGTGAGAGATAGGGATCCAGTCTCATTTTTCTGCATGTGGCTATCCAATTTTCCCAAAAACATTTTTTGAATAGGACATCTTTTCCTCAGTGTATGTTTTTGTCTGCTTTGTTGAAGATAGGTTGGTCATAGCTATATGATTTTATTCCTGGCTTCTCTATTGTGTTCCACTAGTCTATTTCTTTACTTTTATACCAGTGCCATGCTATTTTGGTGATGATAGCCTTGGCTATTTGGGTTCTTTTCTAGTTCCAAATGAAGCATAGAATTATTTTTCTTAGCTCTGTGAAATATGATCTTGGTATTTTGATGGGGATTGCATTGCATCTGTAAACCTCTTTGGGTAGTATGGACATTTTAACAATGTTAATTCTACTGATCCATGAGCATGATGTTTTTCCATTTGTTTGTGTCATCTGTGATTTCTTTCCTCAGTGCTTCGTAATTCTCCTTGTAGAGATCTTTCACCTCACTTCCTTAGTTAAGTATATTCCTAGGCATTTTATTTTCTTTGTAGCTATTGTGAATGTTATTAAGTCTTTGACTTGATTCAATGTTTGACTTTTATTTGTATATAGAAATGCTAATCATATGTGTACATTGATTTTGTAACCTGAGACTTTGCTCATTTTATTTTTCAATTCTAGGAATCTTTTGTAGGAGTCCTTATGTTTTTCCAGATACAAAATCATATCACTGGAAAACAGGGATAGTTTGACCTCCTCATTTTTATTTTGATGCCCTTTGTTTCTTTTGCTTGCCTGGTTGCTATGGCTAAGACTTCCAATATTATTAATATGTTGAATAGAAGTGATGATAGTGGGCATCCTTGTCTTGTTCCAGGTCTTAGCAGAAAATGTAAAACCTAAAACCATAAACATTCTAGAGGAAATTGTAGGAAAACATCTTCTAAACATTGGCCTAGCCAAAGAATTTAAAAATAACCCCCCAAAGGCAAATATAGACACAACGGAAGTAAATAAATGTGACTTAATTACATTAAAAAGTTTCTATACTGCAAGGGAAATAATCAACAGAATGAATGAACAACCCACAGAATGGTAGAAAATATCACAAACTATATATCTGACAAAGGACTAATATCCAGAGTCTACAAAGAACTCAAACAAATCAGTAAGAAAAAAGCATGGGCAAAAGACATGAACAGAGTTTTTTCCAAAGGAAAATATAAAATGGCCAAAAAACATATGAAAAAATGCTCAACATCACTAATCATCAGGGAAATGAAAATTAAAACCATGATGAGATACCAGTTTACCCTTATCAGAATGGCCACAATTAAAAAAATCAAGAAACAGTAGTTGTTGGAGGAGGGAATAGTGAAATAGGATTACTTATACACTGTTGGTGGGAGTGTAAATTAGTATAACCACTATGGAAAACAGTATACAGATTTCTCAAAGAACAAAAACTAGGTCTACAATTCTATCCAGCAATCCCACTGCTAGGTATCTACCCAAAGGAAAATAAGTCATTATATCCAAAAGACGTCTGTAGACATGTTTTTTGCTGCACAATTCACAATTGCAAAGATATGGAATCAACCTAAATGTCCATCAGCTGATTAGTGTATAAAGAAAATGTGATATACATGTAGTAGGGAGTACTACTCAGCCATCAAAAGAATGAAATAATGTCATTTGCAGCAACTTGGATGGAACTGGAGAACATTATCTTAAATGAGGTTTATCAGTAATGGAAAAACAAGCACCACATGCTCACTGTCACTAATAAGTGGGAGCTAAATAATGGGTACACATGGTCATACAATGTTATAAAGGATATTAGAACCAAAGAAGGGGCATGGGGAGAAGGTGGGAGGAGGATGATGGATGAAAAATTAACTATCAGGTACAATGTACATTATTCTGGTACCTGGCACACTAAAAGCCTTGATTTCAGCATTAGACCATTCATCCATGTAACAAAAACACTTGTCACCTCTTAACATTTTGAAATAAAAATTATAAAAAAGAATTTTAATACAAAACCAATTGGATCATCTCAATAGATGCAAAATAAACATTCAATAAAATCCAGCACCCATCTCATAATAAAAACCCCTAACAAACTAGGCCTAGAAGGAACATACCCCAAAATAATAAAAGCCATATATGACAAACACACAGCCAACATCATAGCAAACAGGGAAAAGTTGAAATCATTCCCCTAAGAATTGGAACAAGACAATGCCCACTTTCACCACTTCTGTTCAATATAGTACTGGAAGTCATAGCCAGAGCAATTAGGCAAGTGAAAAAAATAAAGGGCATCGAAATCAGGAAAGAGGACGTCAAACTACCCCTGTTTTCCGATAATATGATCTTATGTCTAGAAAACTCTAAAATCTCCTCCAAAAGACTTCTAGAATCAATAAACAAGTTCAGTAAAGTCTTAGATTACAAAATTAATGTACACAATTAGAATTTCTATATAACAGCCAACTTAAGAATCATATCAAGAACTCAATACCATTTACAATAGCTGCAAAAAAGTAAAATGCCTAGGAATATACTTAACCAAGGAGGTGAAAGATCTCTACATGTAGAACTGCAAAACACTGATGAAAGAAATCATGGATGACATAAACAAATGGAAAAATATCCCATGTTTATGGCTTGGAAGAATTAATATGTTTAAATGTCATCACTGCCTCAAGTGATTTATAGATGCAAAGCAATTCCCATCAAAATACCAACATCATTTTTCCCGGAATTAGGAAAAAATCCTAAATTTCATATGGGATCAAAAAACGAAACAAACAAAAACCTTGAAAAGCCAAAGGCTGTATTTTAACCCAAATAATCTGACTTTAGAATCTAGAAGTTTAATTAACATGCCTCACTTAAAAAGAACCAGTAATCTTCTGGGTAGAAGAGGGAATGATGGGGTGGAGAAGTGTCACATGATATTAAATCATAAGACAGAGATCATTAAGAGTAGTAATGACACATGAATATGTAGCTACAAATCAACAGAATAGAAGAGAGTATCCAGAGAGAAAACCAAACATATATGAGAGTTTTATGACAAATGTGACATTATACATCAGTGAAGTAAAGAGATACTTTTACTTAGATGGCAGTGGAACAAACTGTTGGCCATCTGGAATAAACATAAGATTGTATACTTACCCCACTCCTTCCATCATGATAAACTCCATATGGCTTGATGATTTTAACCAAAGCAGAAAAAAACTCAATCATAATAACATTAGTAGTAACATAAGTAATTTTAATAACTGGAGTGGGGAAAGACTTTTTTACTATTACTAAAAGCCCAGAGGTTATAAAAGATCAGAAAATTTAATAAATTTGAATCTGAAAAACAAAAGAGAAAAAAAGTGTTTGCACACTGAAAAATATTACAGACCACAGTCTAATTTTATTTAGAAAGGAAAAGACCGGTAACACAAGAATAGAACTGAGCCAATGACATGGGCAGATGGTTCCCAGAAAAAGAAATGAAGATGACTCTTACACATCTGAAAAGATGCTCAATAGTACTTGCTGTAAGCAAAGAGCAAATTAAAACAACAATGCAATACTTTTTTTCACTTAGCTTGGCAGAGATCAAAAAGTTTGAGAACATACTCTGTTGGCAAGGGGAAAAATACACTTATACACACGGTTAATGGGAGTCTAACTTGGTTCAAACTCAAAGGATTTTGCAATCATTATCAAAATTTGAAATGTACATACACTTTGCCCCAGCAATTTGGCTTGCAGAAATGTATCCTCTACATGCACTTACGTTCTGTGGACAGAAACATATATGCACATGAATATTAAGGGCATCATTGTCTGTATGATTACACTACTGAACCAAATGTAAATATGCATTAACAGGATTCTGGTTAAATAAATTATGACACATGTGTACAATAAATGGCTAAGGAGCCATTCAAAAAGGTGATACATATTCATGTGAGTAAATTTGGAAGGAGATCAAAACATAGTGTTAAGTGGAAAAAGCAAATTGCAAAACAGAGGGTAAAATATGTCACCATTTCTCTAAAAGAATACATAAGAGGAGGAGAAAATGCAGGAAGCACAATTGCTTTTTAATATAATCTGTTGTTTTATCATTTGATATTATGCTTTGATAACACAGAATTGAATTAATCATAACTAGAAGTTCAAGCCATGTTATTATTATTGGTCCACAGCTTGTCATCTTTTCTATTTTTTTATTATTAATTGTTATTAGTTTATTTTAAATATAATGAGCACTGCTAAACCAATCATATAACCCAAGAACATTACTAATAATTTACAGAGAACTGCTAGAAAATTAATTATGATTTGCAACTATTTGCAATTTGCATTGTTTGGATTTTAGACCATGCACATACATTGTCCACTCCAAAATTAACTAATTAATAACTTTGATTATAATGTGATTATAAAACAAAAGTAAATGTTGAAAATACCAACTTCCTAATAAGGAAAAATAGGTTGTATTCAAGTCACAACTAATATTAGCAGTATTATAATTTATGTTTGTTAAAAGTAATCAAAGAAATATATGTCAGATTTTTCTTTTACATTATCTGAATGGTACCTTATATAATATTTGCCATATTATTTTTTAAAAATTCCTGCAAAAGAGAGTTGAATATTCACTTTTTGGTGAGCTGGTTTATACATACAGTAAATTGCACAACTCATAATTATACAGCTCAATGCCTTTTTCCCTGTGTACCCAAAGAGCAGATCAAGATGACCCCCACCACCTCAGGGGCCCCCAGCATGTCTCCATTCCAAAAGGAAGCACTATTCTGACTTCTAAGGAAACAAACTGGTTTTTACCAGTTCTAGCATCTTGTATTAATGGAATTATACCATTGTCTTTTGTGTCTGTTTCCTGTCCTCAACTTAGTGCCCATGATATTCATCCACATTGTTAGGTGGAGGCCTAGTCTATTCTTCCCTCATGTCCAAGCCTACATTTGTACCCTTCCTGGTCTGGGTATAGTATGTGCAGTGCTTAAGGTTGTAAGGACCGCCAATAGCAACTGAAGAGGTATGGGACTTTCCTCATGCTTAGTGAGAATGAGTGGTCTAAGAGTGAGGAAAAAAATTCCCGGGAAGCTCTAGTAAACCTTTCCTTATGTTCATATGACAGACAGAATTCTGTCATATGTCCATATCTGAAAAAATCTCTGGTAAAGGGGCTAGTATCACTGTTGATATTCAGACCCACCTCATGAAATTCTGCAAACCATATGTGTGGGTGGTCAGTGGGGGAGGGGAAGGAATCAATGTGGAGAAGTCAACCACTCTGTCCAGGAGGCAGAGCAGGTGAGCAGGGCCATGTCGGTGCTCATGCAAGTCTCCCATTTAATCATTCGTTACATCAGTTTTTTTTTAATGTGTGATGGATGTATCATTGGTAGTATTCAGGATGAGTGCACAGATAAACATTTTTAATAAACAGTCATTTTTATTTCATTAATATCTTTATGTGTGATACAATTTATTGTAGTGATATAAAATCTCCTTATAAAATAAATTTACTTAAATGAAAAAATGGTATCACTTGAAAGATCAAATTATCAAGTTAATAAGAGTAAAATCAGTTTCAACTTTCTTATCAAAGTATGTTTGTCTACTATGAAAATATCTTTTAAATCAATGTCCCTTCTTTATGAAACACTGCCATATTTCAGGCCTTAATAGGCTTATCCCTGGTAACCAATCTGAAATATATATATATATATATATATATATATATATATATATAAAACCTACATAATCATAGTAATGACCTGATTAAAATAATGTTCTCAATGTGTATCATCTAAGAGGTGTGGGGATAGCACTTGGGATGCCATGACTATGCAAAACTAAATTACAGTTGTATCATTTGTATTTCAGGTGTTGCCTGCCCCAGGGTTCAATCCTTGCATTTCTTTTATTTACCAACATATACTCCCTCGAGTATCTCATTTAGTCTCATGGCTATGCATATGCTGAACCTCCAGATTTATATTTTCATCCTAGTCTTTTTCTCCTAAAGTGCAAACATGTTTCTCTGACTCTTTCCTCAACACCTCCCTTAGCTATATCTTGGTTATCCTTAACTTAAGTACCCAAAACTGAACCCCAAAGCTGCTTTTCCCATAATCTTCCTCTGTTCTGCAAAGGGCAACTTCATTCTTTAAATTCCTCAAATCAATCAACATGGAGTCACCTTGAGTCACCTCTATCTCTAAAACCCCCTAGACAATCCATTAGCAAATCTTGGTTCTAATTCCAAATGTACAGAATCTGAACACGATTCAACAACCTCTGTGATCTCTAGAACCTGGTGCTATCCAGGCCACATCTTCTGTCATTTGGATTATTGCAATTGCCTCCTAACTGTTCTCCCTACTTCTAGACTTGCCCCTTTTATTTTATTGTTGATTTTTGGCAGATGATCCTTTTTAAATACAAGAGAGATGATGTCAGTCTTCTGTTCAAAACCATCTCATTTGTTTCCATTTCTCTCACAATAAAAGCTGACATTTGTATACTCTTTTGCAATGTTCTATATAACGTGAACCTTTGCACCTTACCAACCTAGTCCTCTGCTGTTTCCCCATGTCGTACAGTCTTTTCTAAACACTCTACCCTCCCTGTTATTTCTGAAAAATGTCAGAGTCTCTAACTTGCTCCTTCTGCACGGAGTGCTCATCTCACAAGCATCTTCTTTACTCTGCATAGGGATCTGGACAAAAACAAAGGACAAGGCACAGGAAGAAGCTTCAGAGTACAACAAATCTTGCTTCAAATCCTGGCTGCTACACCTTATGTAAAATCCTTTAGCAAATTGCTTAACCTAGCTATATTAAATGAGTTAACTGAGAATCACTTAAACAAGATTCTATATCTAAAACTTGGAGTATAAATTGTCCCCTGCCCCCTACTCCATCCCGTAAAATAATATGAAAGTCATCTTCCCTGACAAGAAATCCAGCTCACCCGCTCACCAGGCCCTGCTGGACATAACTCTTAGGTTTCAACTCAAAAAAGCAGGCTGACCACTGAGTTGATCATGGGCAGCCCCACTTCAGAGACAGACCTGGCTGACAGAGAAAATAAACTGGGTGAGGAGTTGTCTCCAAGACAGTTTTATAAATCAGATCTTGCTAACAGCCAGAGGAAAACAGCAACTCTTTCTCCTCCCTTCTCAAACTCTGTGAAATATGGTATATTTTCCAAAGTCAAGTGCTCGCCGTTCTCTATTGCCTTAAGAAGCAGGAGGCCAGCAAGCGAGGGGCCTTGGGGGATGTGGAGAGGGGAGATCTATGACACATTGTTCTTCTGAGAAGGTGGAAGAGAGACAGAGGTGTGTGGTCCTGCAAAGCATAGGCTTGGCCGATGCCTCCCTCCCCCAAAAACTCATTTATCACCTTGATGGTTTCAGCTCATTTACAGCCAAGTTATTGTCACCCTTAAAATAATGTGGCTTGACAGGGAAAAAATGAAATCCTTGTGAAAAGTTACATAGTCATCACACTCTGGAGTCAAAATATAGACTGCAGTATCCAAACACCGGGCCCTGGGTATGGTGGGGGTGGTATTTCCTCTCCCCCGTAGGCTTTGGTTTTAGAACAAGACATTAACATTTATGTCATGTTAATGTGCACCTAGGCATGGCGTGTGGCCTCCTGCCATGGACACAGAGAAACACATGCTCCAGCGCTGCCTCGGCATGACCGCCAAGACTTTCAGTATAAATGGAGACGCGTGTTTCCTTGCCCAGAGAGTTAATAGCGGGCGACGACTTAAATGTTTGGTCATCCCCCAGTGCACAGACTCCATTTCAGATGTCAGGAAAGCACTAAATCTTGCTGCGCTACAAGCAGCAACTGATTTTCAACCCCAGAACCAATTAAGCCAAAGCATGCTCAGCTTGGAACCACCAAAACATCCTGGCCACCCCATTTAACTAGCTGTGTGTGACCTTGATCAACTTTTGTAGCTTCAGTGTCCCCATCTGTAAAATGGTGATAGTCAAGGGTACCCGTACATTTATTGCAAAGAAGAAATGCAAAAACGTATGCAAAAGAGTTTGTCCTGGTTTCTGGCACACAGCAGACATGCCGCACAGGGGAGTTTTCTTCCCTTCGAGTTTCTGTTTTGTATTCTGTGCCCTTAAATCTAGGTTCTAAGTACATCAGTCTCATAGAGCAAAACTATTAATAGTTTCCCATCATGGCATGCTAGTCAGATCTGCCAATATTACTATATATCTTGTTTCCTATTCTGCACAATGTGGAAAGAGACCAAACCAGTGAGGAGAGGTCCGCGGCGTTGGAGAGGCGAGGCTGGCCCGAAGGGAGCCCGGAGGAGAGGCCGGGAGTCTGGGCTGCGGCTCCTGCTCCTCCCTGCAAGCCCCGGGCCTGCGGCTCACTCTCCATTCTGCTCCCCAACAGATAGTATAGCGTCACCCCGCTGTGCTTTCTCTGCTTCGGCTTCATCTGCCTGAAATCCTTTCCTTTTATTTTCCCTTGCTGAATAGTTCCTCGTTCCAGGGCCAGTCAGAACTCCGTCCTCCATGAAAAGTCAGCCAGCTGCCCCTGACCGTTAGGGGGCCCCGCTTCCGTACCCTCCGTGTCCCCGTCCTCGCCTCATCCTGTCTGGCTACTTTATAAGGGCAGGGCTGCGTCTTTGTTTCTGTGATATCCATAGCATCTCTCCGAGCCAGTAGCACACATCGGTTAGTAAGGAAATGTTTGGTAAGATGCATTTAAACGTGTAATACAGATAATTCTGCAAAATTATTGTTGGGACAGTTGGTCCTATGTACTGTGTGTGTGTGTGTAATGACACCCACCTCCGCAAATCAGTACATGAATGTGTGTATATAGTCGATATGTCCAATATGAACAATGAATAATTTATAATATAACTAAGTCTTTTAATGAGCCATGCTATCACTAAAACATATTTTGCAATAGTATGATTATAAATATCTCCATATCCATTATGTTTCAGTTACAAACAACAAAGAAAAAAGATAAAACAATAACCAAGCCCTGGATTTTATTCAATGAACAAGTATGTATTGAGAAGCACATATAAAAGCACATGTCAGTGATGGTTTGTAGTCCTAACTCAATTACTGACCTACAGCATGATCTTAGAAAAATCACATTAAGTTCTCTGAACTTGCTTTTCCATGTCTTTAAAATGGGCATAATATCTACATTGTTTATCTCAAAGTTCTCTGAGTATCAAATGATATGCATGTGAAAGCTTATGGAGAAGAATAGTATTGTATAAATTCAAGAGACTGTATTTATCTATGCTTATTAGTATATGTCATATAACTATATTTTGTGGTGCTTTTCCTATACAGTCACTTAAAGTTTAATGAAGAGTCAATGGAAGAAAAATAGTAGATGTGAACTGAATGTAAAGCTAATGATAAATTAAATGATGTTTTTATTCACTCAGTAGAACACCGAGTAATTAAAAGCATGGTTTTGTAAATCAACAGAAAAATGGAAAGTCCTTATAATTTTTATTTTAAAAAAATAGAGTCTAAACTTGAATATGTACCAAGATAGGAACTATACAATTAAATATTAATATGAGAAGTAATTTAAACATAAAATACAAAAAGAAAGTTCTTAGATTGGTTTATACCAAGTGATATTATAGTTTGTTTCCTACAATCTAATGTGGCGTTCAATTATTTGTGCAAATAATGATTTTAGAATGTTTTAAAAATTTGTCATTGTAAAATATTAGAATATAATTGCTTTCAAAAAAACTTTTAGTTTTTGAAATACTGAAATTTACATTTTAATGTCAATATTCATACTTTAAATCTTTTCAATCAATTGATTAATTATATTTAGATCATTGGAATTGTGCAGAAAGTTGTATTTAAGTTCAATATTAATAATTATTCTGTAGGAAACAACAGTTTTTCAAACTCAGTGATAAGACAAAAGGTAAATAGGTATATGATAAACTTTAATCATATATCATGTTGTGTAAATATTTTACAATTAAAACAATAGTTTAGGGAGACTTCTGTGTTTATCCCTTTAAACATTACTGGCACACATACAGATTTATCTAAATGAAGTATTTAAATAATGAGAGAGTCAAAGTTGTAAGCAGGAGAAAAAGTGAATCTGCCTAATATTATTATGTTAGCTTAGATTTCAGCTGTGATTTAAATATACCCCCCCACACAAAATCATGTATTGGAAAGTTAATCCTGAATGCAGCAGTGTTAGGAGGTGGGGCATGATTCAAAATGTTTAGGTCATGAGAGCTCCACCCTCACAAATAAATTAATGCCAATTCTGAAAGGAATGAGGATGCTAGCTTGATCTCTTGCTCTCTATTTCTCATCTTTCACCATGAGATGTTGCAGCAAGAAGGCCCTCATTAGATGCCAGCTCCTCAATCTTGGACTTATCAGTCTTCAGATACATTAGCCATAAAATTTCTGTTCTTTATAAATTATCCAGTCTTGGGCATTTTCTTATAGCGGCAAAAAATGAACTAAGACAATTTCCCTGGATTTTGTGACCTAAGAAGTGAAAGTAGATACAATACATGTTTATCTCATCCAAAGTTTATGGATATATATATACACATGTATATACATATATATACACATACACACACAAATATATATATATTCTACATATATTATATATATATACAGTCCTCTGTAAAGTGTAATAGAACATTGGCTAAGAGTATGGATTCGGGGCCTAATGTTTTGGTTGAAAACCTGAATCTATAATCTACTTATTTCTTAGATTTGTTACTGAAATTCTCTACACCTGTGTTTTCTTTCCTGTGAAATAAAGATGACAATAATATGAACCATATCAGTTTCTTGTTAGGATTAAATGGATTAATGTATATAAAGACTTCTTTTGTTTTTTTACCAGTGATAAATGCTATGTATTTGCAATAAGCCTAAAAAGAGAGAGTTGGTATTTCCATTTGTTTTGTTGTTCTTGAAGACTGGCTTTTAAATTAGCTTGAGAAATTGAAAACTAATTTAACTAAATTCAACCTAAATAAACTTACACAAAATTCTTAAAAAAGAAAAGGAGACAATTGAAGTTGAGCAAAGAAGGGAAAGATAGAAGTAACATATGTAACCAATTCCATAATTTGCCCTTTTTGTTTTACCCCTTGTCCCACTGCAAGATAATAACATAGTCTAAGAAATTACTGTTAAAATAGATGTGAGTAAAGGATAAATACCTATATATGTATGTGTGTGTGTGTGTGTGTGTGTGTGTGTGTGTGTATTTAGTATGTGTTACTTAATAATAAGAATACATTCTGGGAAATGCATCTTTAGGTGATTTTGTCATTGTTTAAACATCACAGAGTGTACTTATAAAAACCTAGATGGTATAACCTACTACACATCTGGGTTATATAGTATAGACTATTGCTCCAAGGCTACAAATCTGGACAGTATGTTACTGGTTACTGTACTGAAGATTACAGGCAATTGTAACATAATAGTAACTCTTTGTGTATATAAACATAGAAAAGGTACAGTAAAAATACAGTATTAAAGTAAAAAAAAAAACGGCACATCTTTATAGGGCACTTACCAGGAATGAAGCTTACAGGACTGGAAGTGGCTCTGGGTGTCAATGCGTGAGTGGTGATTGAATGTGAAGGATTAAGACATTACCATACGCTACTGTAGACTTTATAAACACTATACATAGGCTATACTAAATTTATTAAAAAATATATATTTTCTTTTGTCAATAATAAATGAACTTTAGCTTACTATAACTTACTTTATAATTTTTTTAGTTTTTCTTAAATTTTTGTCTCTTTTGTAATAAAACTTAGCTTAAGACACAAAACATTGTACAACTTTACAAAAATATTTTCTTTCTCTATATGCTTATTCAAAAAGCTTTTTTCTATTTTTAATTTCTTAAATTTCTTTTTACTTTTTAAACTTTTTTGTTAAAATCTAAGAAATTAACATTCACATTAGCCTAGACCTGCACAGGGGCAAGATCATCAATATCAGTGTTTTCTACATCAACATCGTATCCCACTGGAAGTTCTTCAGAGGCAACAACACACATAGAGCTATTATCTCCTGTTATAGCAATGCCTTCTTCTGGAATACTTCCTAAAGGACCTGAGGCTGTGTAACTGTTAACTTTTTTTAATAAGTAGGAGTGCACTATAAAATAACAGTAAAATGTATAGTATAGTAAATACATAAACCAGTAACATAGTTGTTTATTATTATTATCAAGATTATTTACTATATGTAATTGCATGTGCTATGCATTTATATGACTGGTAGCTCAGTAGGTTTGTTTGCACCAGCATTAGCACAAACATGTGAGTAAGGCACTCTGCTACCATGTTTCAATGTCTATGACCTTACTAGGCAATAGGAATTTTCAGCTCCATTATGATCTTATGGAACACTGTAGCTTATGCAATCCATCATTAACCAAAATGTTGTTATACAACACACGACAGTATATAAATCCCTTTTGTGTATTACTTTTTTAATGTTTTATCTTTAGATGCTGAAGGAAATACGTTAAAATATCTTCCTGTGATAGAAGATCTATTCTTTTCTCCATGAATTCTGTTAGTGTTTACTTCACATATAGATAAGTCTATGTTGCTAGTGCAAATATGTTTATGATTATTATATTCTTATCATTGATTATTGCCTCTAGAGATAAAATTGTTCTGTTAATAATATTTGCCTTAAAAACCTTTATAAATTGTTCAATTAACTTTATTTTAACTAATATTTGCATTTGGATATGTTCCTGTTCAGTTATTTTCAATTTCTCTGTGTTAATTGGTTTTAAGCATATGTTTCATAATTATCATACAGCCAGGCTACATTTATTAACTTTAAGCATCTTTGCTGTTTAATATGAATATAAAACTATGATGTTTGTGTAATTGATATGTTTGAATTTGAATAAGCATGAACCCACAGGATGTGGAAAATGAAAGAGGACAGAATGTTAGCACACTCTGGGAAGTTAGACAACAGATTAATTGATAATAAAATAACTAGCAGCTCTTAGAGAATTAATTCTCTCTTAGAGAATTAATTTTTAAATCAGTGGTGGTGAAAAATAGAAATGAAAATGGCTTATATAGCTAAAATGATATGAGGCTTATTAATCTATGACCCTAGTTGACTGATAATGAGAGTCTGTGGAGAGGAAAATGGCATGGCTACAATAAGGCAGATTGGTTGAAAGTTTGTTATATTTCTAGACTTTTTCACTCACTTCATAAAGCTCAATGGCAACTCTTACTTCAGTCTGGCAAAATGTTGTATATTAAGTCTCTGGAGAAGAGAGTCTCTGGACTTGAGGCCAGGAGGCATTAATAAGGTTGGAAGTAGCAAAATGAAAACAAGAAGATTAAGTTAATATTTGTGTGTTGGCTGTTGAGACATCTGATGTGCTTTTCTGACTCAGAAATCAACAATTTCACCACCATTTACAGAGCCCTCACAGAGAAGATTGGTAAAATCTTCTCTGAGGAGTCTCACAAGCCCAAGAAAAAAGACACAAAGTTATTAACATTGAAGGTTCTGCAATTAAATAGCCCCACCAGATCTCCCATGGATAAGGCTCATATTTCAGAGAATCTACTATATGATTAGAGATTTCAAAACCCAAAGTTTTAAATATTATCAGACATATAAGAATTACCAATCATCTGATTAAACCTTATATGAAAGATTTTAAAAAGCAAAATAAACAGAACACAAGAAACTTAGAGGAAACAGAATTACATTGATATCATTTATATTTTGAAAGCTAAGAGAAGGTATCACAGCCGTAAAAAGTATACTGAAACAACAATGACATTTGTTATAAAATTAGAACAATTTAAGATAAACAAATAACTCAGTGGAAAATAAATATGAATATATTTGCTTAAATACAAAAGAAAACACAAAGATAGAAAATATAGAAAAGCCAATTAGAATATAAAGTTTATAAGAACATGTAAATAATAAGAGTTTCAGAGAGAGGAAACAGAAATATTAAAAGCAGGGCATTAAGAATGTAATATTTTAAGGAAATTTTCTCAGAACTAAAGGATATAAATTCCTCACTTGAAAAGACCCACTGAATACCTAACACAATAGATGAACAATAACCTACCCAAGATGTCTGCAAAGTATGATCCATGGGCCAAATCTGGCTTACCATCTATTTCTGAAAAAAAAAAAAAAAAAAAAAAAAGTTTTATTAGAAAACATTCATGTCCGTATGATTACCTGTTGTCTATGGGCTGCTTCACAATATTACCAAGTTGAGTAGATACAAATGGACCCCAAATTCCCATCACAGTGGGATACTCTAATCCACATCTGTGGATACATGACAGGTAATGCAGTCAAGATTTAATAAGAATATTGAAATTTTACATAACACAGGTAGCAAACTTGACTAAAATTTTCTCCCTTGTGTTATGCTAATTTCTGCTACATATATTATGAAGCTTTCTTATGAGAAGGATACAAATTTAGAAATGTATCTTTTGATGAACTCCCTCCTTAAAGTTAAAATGCCCCATTTTTATTCTTGCTGAAGGCCATCTTTAGCAGTTTTTTTTTTCATCAAAGATCCGTGGATAACTATTCTCTATTACTTTTTATGCATCTAAACATCTTTATTTTTGCATTCACTATTAAAGGGATTTAGAATTGCAGGTTGGTGGTAGTCGTTTATCCTGATTACTTTATGGTAATCTCTCTCTTCAGGAATCTATCACTGCTCATGAAAAGTCTAGTGTTAATCTGACTTTACTCCTCTGAAGACAATTTATGAGTCCATTTTCTTAGATTCTGTTTAAGATTCTCTTTAGATTTTTGTGGTTCTACAATTCTATATAATGCATCTGAATATGTGTTTTTATTATATTTTTTCTTTCCACACTTGGGAAAACTTTACTATGTGCAGACTTAAAACGTTTTACTCTTTCCAAATCATTTAGTAGATCTGTGATAGACTTTCTCAAACTATATTACATCTTCCTAAATTCTCTTTAATGTTTTTCATCTTCTTATGAACCTATGTGGCATTTAGATCTTCAGTTTAAGTGTCAAATATATTCAATCTAACATCAGCTGTGTTTTTTCAGTATTTATCCAACCCATTTTTAAAAGAAAAATATTTCACTAGGTATATTTCCCATTTCCAAGGCTGTCAATTGCTTCTTTCTCAGGTGTACCAATTTTTGTTTGATAGCTTCCTTGAATCGTTCTTAAGAAAACATTCCATCCTTTAGCATACTAACTTTTTATGTTTAAAAACACATAAAATATGAATTAAATGTAAACTTAAGTTTTGAGTAAAAATAATAAATTCTCATTTCCACACACTATGTGGATTAAAGTAGATTACCAGAACCCTAGAAGTGCCTTTCAGATCCCTTCCCAGTTGGATTTTCTCCCTGTTGCTGCTACCAGAGTTAATACCTAACCTAAATTTCATTCTCATAATTTCCTCACTTTTCATTATGGGATATATATGGCACTATATGAAATATATAATAATATCAAAATAATGTATTGTCTAGTGTTATTAAACTTTATAAAGTTTTTAATCTCTTATGTTTTGTGTCTTAATTATATTTTATCTGATAGTAATGTAGTTAAAACAATGTTTTTTGTTTATTATTTGCATGGTAAATGTTTTCTCATCTTTTGAATTTAACCTTTTTATTTATGTGCATTTTGCCTATGTCTTTTCTCAATAACATACAGTTAGATTTTGTTTTAAGTTCACACTGACAATTTTTCCCTTAACTAAATAGTTGAGGCCAAGCACTTTTTTTTTTTTTTTTTTTTTTTTTTTTTGAGACAGAGTCTCACTCTGTTGCCTGGGCTAGAGTGAGTGTTGTGGCATCAGCCTAGCTCACAGCAACCTCAAACACCTGGGCTCGAGCAATCCTCCTGCCTCAGCCTCCCGAGTATCTCGGACTACAGGCATTTTCCACCATGCCCGGCTAATTTTTTCTATATATATATATATATATATATATGTTTTTAGCTGTCTGTATAATTTCTTTCCTATTTTTAGTAGAGACGAGGTCTTGCTTTTGCTCAGGCTGGTCTCGAACTCCTGAGCTCAAACAATCTGCCCGTCTCGGCCTCCCAGAGTGCTAGGATTACAGGCGTGAGCCACTGCGCCGGCCAATGCACGTTTTTATGGTAACTATTTTATCTGGATTTATTTTGACTACTTTATTATGTATTTTCTTTCTGCCACATTTTTTCTAACTCCCCTTTGTTTCTAGCCATCTTTTTGGGTTGATTGATTGTTTTTTCTTTTTCTTTCTCCCTTTTCTCCCTTTACTTTTTTGGAAACGATATACTCTATATATGTCATTTTAGTGATTACATGGATTATATGACAAGGCGTCTTTGACTTGACAAGTTTAAAATAAAGCAGTCTCTTTGTCTCTTTCAAAATAATAAAAACAATTAATTATAACAATAAAGCTTAGATTTCTTTAAATCTATTCACTATTCTCCAAATTATATACTACTTTTGCTCAGTATTTTAGTTCTTTTTTTTAATTTTCCCACAAATTAGACATTATCGTTATTTTATGCAGTCAATTTTTGTTTAAAATCACTCACAAAATACTTGATATATTTTCTTCCCATCCATTCTTGCATTTAAGATTTTCTATCTCATATCTTTGTCTTTCCACCTGAAATACTACATTCTTCAAAATTTTCTGTAGTGACTGGTAAATTCTCATTTATGTGTCTGTCATTTTACTCTCATTCTTAAAAGATACTTTACATACATGTAAATTTCTAGGTGGGTA
The DNA here is from genome assembly GCF_020740605.2 of Lemur catta. Lineage (NCBI taxonomy): Eukaryota > Metazoa > Chordata > Mammalia > Primates > Lemuridae > Lemur > Lemur catta. The sequence continues at coordinate 83,895,627 of NC_059131.1, forward strand.
AGTATTTTTGTCAACATATTAAAAAATTATGTTACTGTGTTCTGTCTTTAGTGTTTGCTATGAACAAATCCGTTATCTGTCTTCTAGGCTTTCTGAGTAGGTACGTAATCTTCCCCTAGCAGTCTTCTCCTGGTAGCTTTTAGGATCTCTTTTTCACGGTGTTTAAATGTTTCTAGGTGAGGATTTCCTTCAGTTTTTCCTGCTTTGTGTTCATTGGGCTTTAGAGATCTCAGAATTGGTATTTTTCAATCATTTATCAACCTTTGCCATTTTGACTCTTGCTTTTTTCTTGTCATCCCTATTATGGTCTCTGTAATGCCAACAAGAACATGTTAGAGCTTCTCATTTCCTCCTCCATGCCTCTTTACTTTTCTTCATTATTTCTCTCTCTCTCTCTCTTCAGCTTTGTGTTCTGCTTTAATGTTTCTGTCTTCATTAGTACATAATCTATCCATTGTGCTTTTAGTTTCAATTACTATATTTTCATTTTTAGATGTTTTATTTAATACAATTTTGTATCTTTTTTATTTATTGCTCACCACTATGGATTTTCTGATAGTCCAAAATGATTTTGCACTTCTTTGTATGCATGGTTATACATGTTTAATATATTTTTTAAAATAATTAATCTATTTTTGGAATAGAAGAAATAAAGATTCATGTATTTATGCTGTCATTAACTGAAATGCAATATTCTTTTTTTTTTTACTTTCAAAGAATTATTGACCTCTTTCTCTATTGTACTTCAGTTCTCAACTTATTCACTATTACCACCCAAAAGCATGACTATTATTGTTGCATATCTTTTAATCATAAAATTGTTTTAATATTTACCTTTTCTTGATTTGACATAGGTCATTAAGTCCATAGCACTAATCACCTCTCATATCCTGAAACTTTTTTAAAAATAAAATTCTTCTAGAAAGGCTCTCTACTATGCTTTTATAAATATCTTGAAGATGTATTTCAATTGTTATGTAGGAGTGTGATATTTTCTTCATGATTATTTGTTCTTATTAATAATTTATTAGAGAAAATTCATGATTTATGATCATACTTAATATCTTACATTCAAGGTATATACTTTTTTAATGGTATCATTTAGTTTGGAATAAGCTTTCTGGAAGATAGTCTAGAAATGTATTTCAAGATCACTTAAAAAGTTTATAACTTATAATCCTATAAATTTGTTTGTACTGTATAAATTTATCCTAAGGAACATCAAATATGTATTGAATTTTTATTTTAAAAGATATGAAAACTGTTCATTACAACATTTTATGTGTCTGAAAAAATAAGCATCATTAGTTAAGATATGAAATTCATTAAATTATGATACATGTATATAATAATATATTCAGCTAGTAAAATAATGATTTCTAAGAATATTTCATGCTGAGAAATATGCTTATGATATGTGAATTGATAAATAAAAAAACCAAAAAGCTATATAATATTAAACCAGTTTCTTTTCTGTGTCTGTCTGCCAATTTACCTATCTATATATTTATCTAGCTGACAGAAAACTGGAAAGAAAAATGGATAAACCAAAAATACAACTGTAATTATTCTGCATGATAAAATTTTGGTATTTTTCTTTGCACTTCCATTATTTTTTAAATTTTCTATGATGAATGTAACATTAAACTTATGGAGAAAGTGTTAATGTTTTTATTATCACAGAGCTATGTTCAATACTGAGATATGGCAGAATGGAGAGAGAGAGAATCAAAGGGAAAGAGAAATAGAAGGAAGGAAGGGATGGGAGGGAGAATGACTTGAAATGCTCTCTATCCTGACATATTCTATTTCATTGTTCAATATATAAAGTAAATGTAAAACTGAAGGACCTGTTGTTGATCATGGCAGGCACTTAAAACTCATCAGCCCGAGTCTGCTAACATTTAGGAAAGCAAACAGACAACCAGGGGTTCCAAATAAAAGCACAGGGCAGAAGTCAGCAAAGATCATTATGGCAATCTTCAAAGGCTGGCTCAGACCACACATTTGGGTGGCAGCTCACATGCTCACCATTCAAGAATTCAGAGAAGGAACAGATTTGGGGTGGGGGATGGGTAGAAAAGCTGTTTCCTATGCCAAAACCCTGTAGGCTTCTAAAGAAGCTAAGGGATGTCACATTTGAAAATGACTGAAATAAACATTTCTGAGTTAGAATGAGTGATGCCAATATATTTCTGGTATTTGGAATGAGTCTTTTTTTTCTTGCTTTTCCCATTGGAAAATTATTTGTTCCACTAATACATAGTTATAGCCATGATATTTTGGTTGCCCGAATCTGCTCAGGTGGGCATAAATGAAGCATGCTTTATTATAAGACACTACTAAATTATCTCACCAGTCAAAGCCAATCTCAGCTTTTTAAGAGCTATATTGTTACCTGTCTTGTGTCTTTCATTCTAGCCTCTCCTTTATCTTGCCTTTGTCTGCAATTGGGTTTCTCCCTATCACTCACAGCTTCTCTTCTCTCAAAGCCCTCTCACTTCTCATATTGCCAACACTGACTCCAACTATATGGAACTCCTTGGTTCAAGAATCCACGATTCTCAAAAACTCATTCTCTCAGTGCCAGTGTTCTTAATTCTTCAGAGAGGACCTCATTGCTGGGACCCCATTGCTGGATTGTCATCCACTGTACAATTAATGGTGGTATATTTACATGTGTACATAGGTTGGGCTCTCTTGAGGGCTGCAGATGAAGTTGTCTCTCTACTAGAGTCAGTGATTGACATGTCTGCTGCACATACTTCTTAGGGAAAAAGAGCCATGTTTGCCTGACAAAATGCCAGGGTTTGATTAAGAGGTTTCAGACACCAAGGAAGGATTAAAGAGGGAAATATTTATTGAGCACCAGAATGCACACATATGGCAGCTCACTTAATTATGGGAGAGATTAGTGTTATCACAGTGGTTAATGCCTATTTAGCATCTACTACTGAACGCCAGGCACTTTGCTGTGTGTCATGTCATTTCATCTTCATACAAATGCTTCAGAATTGTCTTACTTTACCAATGAGAAAAGTTAACCTTCAGGATTTTGAATAACTCGCCCACATAATAGGAATGAAATTTCAAGAAAACTCTTGCCTGTCTAACTGCATTAGGTAATGGTTTTCTTAAAACCTCAGTTTAGCCTAGAGTCAAGCACTGATTTACTGTATGATTTGGTGTAAGTCACCTACACTCCAACCTTCATATTTCTCAACTATGAAGCATAAATATTCTACAAGATATTTTTATAGTACCTCTAAGTTTTAACTTTTGTGAAACTTTGATAATGTTTACTTATTACTTGGTTTCATCCTATTTTTAATGAGTCACCATTTCTTTGAATTTAGCAGTAATTCTAAGTAATCATACTACAAATAAATATTGGTAATAAAAAGGAAAAGTGGTGTTTGCTAAAATAATAAAAAGGTAGTTCTAGGTGCAAGGATTTCAGAATATACAACATCAAAGCTACGAACATATCAGAGATTACAGCAATAAAAATTGGCCAGTATCAACTGAATACTTTCTTCCTTTGTGGCCAGCCACTGTCAGGGACACTAAGAAAAATCAGATATAGAATGCTCTGTGTATCAAGTGTTTCACAGACACACAAGTAAATGCAGATGAAAGGATGAGATGTTAGAAAGTGCAAACAATGACATCACTCAGTGTGGAGGGTTTGAAAAAGCTTCCTGAAAGGAGGAGCATTTGAAATGTGTATGAATCATATTAGCCAAGAGTAATTATTCATCTGAACCAATAATAATCACTATACTCTTTAAACAAAATGAACTGAACTCTTTAAATTGATTTGAAATAACTTGGTTTGTACTTCATATATTTTTTTCTCTATAAGTCCAAGCTCCTTAATAGCAGAATGCTTGTAAATAGAAACACCTAGAGACAAAACTTACAGAACTTTGATTCCGAGAGGCAAACCAAGCCAGCTCCTTGGGGGAGAACACATTGGAACCTGAGTGCAGCTGCAAGGCTGTTTCCCTTGACTTGTGTGGCATGGAGCTGAGAGAGTGTAAAGGACGGGAAGTGATGTGGAACCGGAATTTAGAACGATCCAGGTCCCACTGCAGTAAAAGTCTGCCTGAGAAGCAGCTGAGTACATAAAAGCTCATAAAGAAAACCAAAACAATGATATTCCCCATTGTGACTGTTTAGTCTTTCTGTAGAGACTCATGGGGTCCTGGCTATTATCTATTTTTAATATCACTCGACCTGAAAATTTATGCTACCATCTGGTAAAAAGTGGAAAGGTTTTTTTCCCCGAATGTGAATATGGGTGAAGAAAAATAATGAGGAAAGAGTCACCAAATGTTTAAATCTTTTAAATCAACAGATGTCACTTATTTCTTGACATTTTACACATAACTAAATACATTGGACATTACATCAATTGATCAATTACATGGTGTGTACCTTCTATACCCCTTATCCTGTTTCACTGAATTCTCAAATGCGAGAGTATGAAATCAAACATTCCATTTCCTATACACATTTTTTCCTTTAAAATAGAAAATAAAACTACTCTTTGAAAAGGTGTCACTAATAGTTTTATTGATTATCTTCTAATTTATCACCATTCTCTCACCTTCGGTTTGAAAGAATCAGACAATTATGCCTTTCTTCTGGGACCAAACTAGAGATCTCATGGAATTCAACTCAATCTTCATAATTCAATCACTCAATCAAGAGTCAGTGTAGGGGCCTCATAGAAAGTGGGAACTCTGATAGATGCCTGGTGTATAGACATAAATAAGTTCTTATCAATACCGTCGGGGATCTCAGAGCCACAGAATCAAAGAAATAATTTAGGAGGCAAACTCGCATGTGCACATGCAGGGTATAGAGCATGCACCTGGTTGCAAGATAATACAGAGCAGGGAGAGATGAATGTATTGGCTCGAAGAAAGTTGCAGGGGAACAACTAGTGCACAGTGCTCATAGAAGTTCTCTCAGGGGAAATATTTGTTCAAGGGTTGTTAAGTATCAACAGTAATTTGCCAAGTGAACAAGATAGAAAGGTCATGACAACTCTAATTATCAGAAATCCTTCTTACATTTCAGTTAAAGTTATTACTTATGCTTTACAATAAGCCACAATATGGACATAGAAGACTTAATTATTCAGTGTACCAGACAATGATGTTTAAAATACCATGAATACGACTTCCACTGAGTATCGTCATGCCCTGTTGTTTCCCTGTGTTGGGAGGAGGGATCCACTCTTCCTCTCATGCTCCCTTTATGTAGAAAGAGCTACCCTAGCACAACCCTCCTGTCTTCTAAGAAGAGGAAGTAACTACCTAATTGTTAATTTAATTATCATATGATCTAGCAGTCCTACTTCTGGGTATACATCCAAAGGAACAAAAATCAGGATACTGAGGAGGAACACTGTCATGTTCATTGCAGCATTATTCACAATAGCCCAAACATGGAAGCAACCTAAATGTACACGAACAGATGAAAGGGCGGGGAAAATGTGGCATTGACATACAATGGAATGTTATACAATCTTAAAAAAGAAAAAAGAAATCCTGTCATTTGCAACAACGTAGATAAAATTGAAGGACATTATGCTATGTAAAACAATCCAGACACAGAATCAACTTGTATGATGAATCTAATATAGTCAAATTTATAGAAGTAGAGAGTGGAATGATGGTTGTCAGGGGCTGGGGGAAGGAGGAAATGGGGTGGTTTTATTCAAAGGGTGCAAAGTTTCTGTTCTGCAAGATGAATATGTCTTAGAGATCTGTACAGCATACTGCCTGTAGCTAACAATACTGTATTGCATACTTAAAAATTTGCTAGGAGGAATAGATCTTATGTTAAGTGTTCTTATCACAAAAATAATAATTATTATAATGAAGAGGGTAGGAGAAACCTTTTGGAATTGAGGGATATGTTTATAGTATAGATTGTGGTGATGGTTTCATGGGTATATACTTACCTCCAAATATATCAAGTTGTATACATTAAATATATGCATTTTTTTGTGTGTCAATCATACCTCAATAAAATGATTTTAAAAATAAATAAAAATTAAAAGTGCAAGTTTCAATGAAAAGAAAGAAAGAAGAAAACCCATACATGTATGTCCAGCTCCCTTTTTCTTTCTCCCTTCTTTGCATCTTTGCATAGTGCAGAGTGTGAGCACCTCTCAGCCATTATTTGGGTGGTCGGTGAAGCTGCCCGAAGCTGGAGTTCAGCAAGGGAGAGTCATTTGCCCACACATAGGGCTCATTTCCTCTTACATGAGTTTTATTAGTAATGGAAGTAATATTTTAACAAATATCTGCCTTATTCCTTTGTATTACCTTTCAACTGATTCAGAACATAGATTTTTTTTTTTTTTTTGGCTGGTGTGATTCTGGTCTTCTCTTAGTAAAAGTAACATAAAAGTGTAGTTATGTGCTTTGATCTTGAGTCAAATAATGCTGATGTGAGCCCCTCTTCTAACATCTCTGATTCAGAACATTTTGAAAAGTTGCTGAATGGCATGGGGCCTCAGCTTTCTCATCTACAATATAGAGATATTTAAAATGATAAACTGGCCAGTCAGTCCCCTTTAACCAAAAGGACTTCTAGCAAAATTTTTCAGTGTTCCTTACCATTCTCCCCTCCTTCCTTCTTTCTTTCACTCAGCATAGAAGAGTGGTTAAGTGTATGAACTTAGGAGGCAGACAGTATGGTTTTGAAGCCTGACTTTGCCACTTACTTAGAGCTATGACTTTGATAAGTTTGATAAGTTCAGTGTATTTCAGTCATTTCATTGGTAACTTTGGGATAATAATAACATCTATATAAGAATTGTTGTTCAAATAGGCAAATATTTTTAAAGTGCTTAGAAGACTGTTACTAATATATAAAATACTATTATATATACATTTTAATTAAGCAAATAAACTATTTAAGTATCAAAACTCAAACCAATATTAGGCTATGTGCTGCCAGAGGCACAAAAAAAAAATGACACAAACTTTGCATTTAAGGAGTTCAGTATATTTAAAAATTACAAAATTCTATGACAGTGGATAAATGTTCATACTCCCAGCTTCCCAAGAAAGCAATTTCTTCTGGATACCTTTGCTCACTTCCCGGCCACTTCACCTCATCTGGAGCTGCTGGAGGGGCCAGAATGAGTGTTTCCCTACCATGCAGGTGGGGCTGCTTACCCAGCTTCCTTAATGTGGGTCTGCTGTGTTTGTGGCTCACACCCGATCACAGCAAACACCTACACTTCCCAGGTTACCCAACAGCGCTGACCTCATCCACATGATTCTCTGTAGAGCTCTCAGTCTGGTCCAAGCCCTTGTTCTGGAATCCTTTAAAGTCATTATCAGTGGCCAGCAAACTCTCTGATATCTTCAGCCACTTCTCAAATATTACTGAATCTGTGCTGTCCCCTGTCATTGCCACTCTGGTCATAAAAAGTTCCCTTATCCCAGCTGCTCAAGAAGCAGTTTCCTAAGAAGATGCTCTTGGAACATCTCGTGCCACCTGGCGAGCAGCTGTTCCTAGTAGAGGCTGATTATTCTCTAACACCCCAGGAAACACTTCAGGAAATGCAGGTGACTTTTTTTCCCCCTTTTCCCTTCCAAATGATATCTCCTGCAGTTTTCTTCAAAATCTGTAGATCCTTGGATGCTTATGAAACCCGATTTAACTACCTGTTTCCTTCCACCATTGCTGCCCTCTAAGGATCCCCATTCACTCCTCCAGGTTAATTGTTTAATTTAGTACCTGACTCACTGTATTTTTTTCTACTGTATCTTTATTATCACTCTTATGTAGACGATCTTCCTCATCCCTGTAGAGGATCCCGCATCCATGTCTCACCACCCTGAAGCCACCTACTTCTCCTCTCAAGATACCACCTTGTGTGCTTCTCTTTGACCTCTTGGATTCATTTGGCTGCCATATGAAAAGCCTGAGTAGGCTTCTTAGAGGATGAGAGACCATGTGGGAAAGAATCACCCCAGATCAGTTGTCCAGGCCATCTCATCCCAGCTGACCCACATACTGATCTCAGATGCATAATGAGCTCCACTGAGATAAGCCCAGCCCAGGGCAGATCTGTAGAACCAGCTGATCTCTGGATCCGTGAGCAGTAATAAATGTTTATTGTTTTAAGTTATTAGCTTTTGAGGTCATTTATAATACAGCATTATTGTGACAACAAAAAACTTGTTCAAACAGAGTAAGTCAAACCACTCTCAGTATTTTATTAAGAGGGAACTTATCACAGGGAATTAAAAGTTTCCCAAACCACTGGAGGGGCTTGAAGACTAAAAGTTAGGTAGAACCATGAATGACTTTCAGGAAATCAGCAAGAGCAGGAATCACAGGAGCCACTTGTCAATGTTTTCAGCTGCTTGGCCACCAAAGTAAAGTGATTTTCAAGATCTTTTCAAGAAGTCTGGAAAAATTCACAATGTAATCTGTCCACATACGTAGCAGATTCTCTCAGAGGAGAATAATGGCTTATTCTTCTTCCTGTCTTCTAAATGGTGTGCAAATGTGTCTCATTTGCAGAAACTAAACTAGAACCATGATGAAAGGGGTGCAGATGACTGAGATTGGCAATAATTAACTTTCTGCTTAATTCTTCATCTATATCATTTATCCATATAATTAATTTACATAAATTATTTATCCTTTTGTATTGTCATTTTGTATTGTCTCCATGTTCATGCAATCATAAGGGGATAAATATATGCATGCACATATAGCCACATATTATAGGACAATGTTTTCACTGTTTTATAAAAATGGGGCCATGATATGCATATTGCACTGCATCTTGCTTCTCATTCAAAAAATCTTATGAAATCCTCTTAGTAAACTAGTTTAGCCCTAATTTAGTCCTTTTGTTGGGATATTGTATTTCTTAGTATAAATAGCTTAGTCAAATTTTCAATGTTTGATAAATATTTAGTACTTGTCCATTTTTCCCATTATGAAGCATCTACAATAGACTTATTTTCATGCACATCTTTAAACTCATTGTTATTTAATTGTTATAGGGTATATCCCAAGCAGTAGAATTGTTTGGCTGAAATTTATATGTATATTTATTTTTAGTAAATGTTGCCTGATTTCTTTCCCAAAAGAGCATAATAATTCACATTCATCAGTTGTGTGTGAGTATATGTTTTCTTTGTATCCTTAAAAAAATAAACATTATCATTATATATATATGTGTGTGTGTGCACGTGTAAGACAAATTAATGGAAAGTATTATCTCATGTACTCTAATCTACATTTATCCAACCACAAGGGAGTTACATATGCCTGCTGGTCATTTGGATTTGCTACTGATTTTTTATATTTATTGGTTTAACATAGTGTTTAAGAATGCAGGCCCTGAGCTAAACTGCATGTGTTTGAATCCTGTGAGATTTTTTTTTTGAACTATGTTTGTCAGATTTTGCTATTAACTTGCTGAGTTCATAAAATTACTTAGGGACATGTTAATGATTCCTCTTACCATAGATGTTTAGGAAACAGGGATTCAGTTGAATCTCCCTACAAATTATTAAAGCTAAAATAAAAGAAGAGGGCAAATAAGTGTAAGAATTCACCTTTGTTCTTTTTCCTCATGATCCACTTCCATTTTGAGGTCTCTGTTCTAACTCATTTCTTGTTTGGTCACAGTCCTTCCTTTAGTAATTTATTCAGTGGTATGAGTGGATGATAGACTCTGAATCTTATAATAGCCACAAATATCTTTCCTTTATCCCATCGGGGGGATGAGTATATGACTAGTCAGTCTCACTAAAAATTTACTCATAAACATATGTAGATGTTATTCTGCCATCTCCTGTTTTCCACTTTCACTTAAGTTGTCCAATTATCAAACCAATTTGCTTCCCTTTGTAGCTAAACTGCCCTTTGTTTCTAGAGGTAGAGGTGTCCTTGTTCCTGCAAATTATTTATCTATCTATCTAACCATCTACATATCTATCTTCTAATCTTTATCCTTGAAGTTCATAAATTCTTCCAGTATAAATCTAGATATGTATCCTTTTTCATCTAACTTCCCTTTCGTTCTGTAGATTCAAGTATTTCTCCAACTCAAAAAAATTTCCTCATATCATATGCATGATTATACCTTGTTCTCATATGTTTATTTGATGCTGTGTAAATATTATTTTCATTGTAGGTCCTCCATGCCTCTTATTAGTTCCTTTACAACTTCCATGTCTTTAGGGTTTTGTTGTATACTTGCAGATAGTTCTTTTACCTGACATCCAGGTTAAAAATTCAAATTTTGATTCAACTGTTCACTTCTTCAATTTGCCTACTATTGTATGTTTTTTTCTTAGTTCAGACTCATGACTGTTGCCATGTGAAAATCCTGAGATATGCTTATTTTTTTGTTCAAGCCCTTGGCTGTCTGCAGCAGTTCTATTAATGTTTCGCTGTGTTCCTGAGCTGCTTGATTCTCCTCTCTGGTAGTTGGACCCCCTTAAAGGTTAAGTTTTCTTTTGGGGGTTATTGGGATTTGCTACCAATCCTAAATCACAGCAACACAAGATAAACATTCTCCATCTCCATGGCTGGAGTGGGTAGTAACAAGTGTGCAACCAGTCTCCTGCTGGGACCCCAGAAGGAAGTCTTTCTGCTCTCTGGTATTCTTGAACTCTCCCAACCACAGGACCAGAAGGCTCAGCCCACCTAATGAGCTTTTTCTCTATCATGGTAAGAGAAACACAAAGTACACTAATGTGGGGAAGATGTTTATTTTCTCAATAACATTCCTTAGGTCTCTGTGGTTCAAGCTCCTCTCAGGACTTCAAGAATCCAGTCCTTGCTCTTGGGTTTTCCACTGGTCCTCTGGCTTCACCTGATCAATCCTGCAGATATTTTGCCCCAGCTCTTTGTACCAGGTTATCAGCAAACCAAAGAATTTACTCATTCCCAATTGCCACCAGACCCTAGCAGCTCCTTGGTTCAGTACAAGCATCTGTGTTAGGCTGGGAACAGAGAAAATGAAAATGTATCCAGTCCATTATATTCCAAGAGCCATGTAAAAGATTGCACTTATAAAAAAAAATAATGCCAGAAATCAATTGCCCCTTTCTCAGTCACTCTTCCTCACATCAACCCAGGCCCAAGAAACAGGCACATATTCATGATTATCATCTTCCCCCTCACTCAAGAGTGTAAGCCCCATGAAAGCAGGGGCTGGTTTGATTGGGTTTACTGCTCTCCCCTATCCCCACACCTGCCATACCCATAGCTGTGCCTATCTAGTTTGATGGCGGCAACTTACTTTCAGATGTTTAGGTGAAAAAACATGGAGTCATTCTTAACCACCTTTTTCCCTCCTCATCTACCAAATCTGTCAGGAAATCTGTAAGCTCTACAGTGAAAAATATATTCATGATCTGGCCACTTCCTCCCACATTCATGACTATCTTCTTATTCCAACTACCATAATTTCCCTCCTAAATTACTAAAATGGTCTTCTTAGTGGTCTCCAAGCTTCAACCTTGTCCCTATGCTTTATCTTCAGCACAGCAAATAGAGCTGTTCTTTTGTAACGTAAGCAGTTTTCTTTAAAAAGGTAGCTACTTGAAACATGTGACGACAGATCTCCATTCTATTCAGAATAAGAGCCAACATCATCATAATGACTTCTAAGGCCCCCAATATTTGAGCCACACTTTTTTTATCTCATGTCCTAGTTTATTCTCTTACTTACTGTGCTCAGACAGAATCTTTTCTATTCTTCAAGCTTGACTGACATTATTTACTTAGTGTTTTGTACTTGTTGTTCCTTCTGCTTGTAACTCTCTTTCCTCAGATATCTACATTAAGTCATGCCCTCATTTCACCCAAATTTTGCTTAGTTATCTTCTCAATGAATTCTTGCTTGACCAGTTTTTTTTCTCAACAGTATCATTGAGGTATAATTGACATGTAATAAACTGCACATATTTAAAGTATACTATTTGATAAGTTATCATGTATGGATAGAACTGGGAAATCATCACCACAAACAAGATAGTGGATATGTCCATCACCCCAAAGTTCCCATATTCCCCTTTCTACTATCTCTTTACCAATCCTCTCTTTTCCCAGCTGGTTTTCCTCTCCATCCCCAGGCAAGCACTTCTCTGCTTCCTTAGCAATAGATTTGTTTGCATTTTCTGAAATTTTATATAAATGGAGTATAAATCTATGTTGCTGTATAGTATTCCATTGTATCGATATACCATAGCTTCTTTATCAATTGCACTGTTGATGGATGCTTGAGTTCTTTCCTGTTTTTGGCTATTACAAAAAAAAATGTTTCTATAGACATTTTTGGGAGGAGGGCAAATACCTCAGAGTAGAATGTCTGAATCATATGGAATATATGGATGCTTAACATTTTTAAGAAACTGCCAAATTGTTTTCCTAAATGGTTATGCCATTTTACATTTCAGCATTTTGAGCAGTGTATAAGAGTTGGTGTGGTTAGGTAGTTTTTTTTTTTTCATCATTTTAGCCATTCTAATGGATATATAGCATAATCTGATCAGGATCTAATTTACATTTTTGTAATGACTAATGTTGAGAATTTTTTCATGTGCTTATGTGCCACCACTACCATTTTTGGTAAATTTTCATTACGGTGTTTTTGTTTGTTTGTTTGTTTGTTTTGAATTGGGCTATTTTATTTCTTATTATTGAGTATTGAGAGTTCTCTATACATTCTGGCCACAAGCTTTTTACCAGATATACAATTTGCAAAGGTTTCTTCCAGGCTGTGGCTTGTCTTTTCATTCTCTTTACAGTGTCTTTTAAAATATGAGGTATTTTAAAATTTTGATGAAGTCCAATTTATCAACTTTTTATTGATTGTACTTTTGATATCATATCTAAGAAATTCCAGAGTCACAGCAGTTTTCTCCTTTGGTTGTAGGAGATTTTTAGTTTTGGATTTTAAATTTAAGTGTATGGTTTATTCTGAGGGTTTTTTCCTTAATATGGTGCAAGTGTCCATCATTTCATGGTTTGGTGGTTGTTTTTTTTTTTTTTTTTTTGCATGTGGACAACTAATTGTTCCAGTAACATTTATTAAAAAGACATCTTTTCTCCATAAGGTTGCCTTTGCATCTATGTCAAGAATCATTTGTCTATTTATGTGTAGAGTCTATTTCTGGACTCCACTCCTTTGCATATTTGTCTGTCTTTTTGTCAACACTACATTGTCCTGAGTACTGTAGCTTTATAAGTCTTGAAATCAGGTGCTGTTGGTTGTTCCATTTGTTCTTCATAACCACCCTTTTTAAAATTAAAATATGTACCATTTTCCTTTATGTACTTTTTATGTATCATATCTATTATATGATATTAATATAAATCACGTATTATGTGATTTATGTATTTAATATATAAATAAATCCCCATGACCAGAATGCCATCTCATTGATGGAAGGGATTTTTAAAATTTTTTGTTAATCACTGATGAATCCAAGTGCTTAGCACATAATATATTTTCAATATCTATTTGTTAAATAAGTGAATATAGAATAAGCAAATATAAATGCTGAAAAAAATCTTAATGGTTATTTTTACATCCAATCTCTGTGTAATTATAAGTGTATAGAAACAGAGCCAGAGATGTAAAGTCATTGCTCATCCAGCTGTGTAATCAGGGAGTCCCAATCTGATTCCCTGAGCCTCACTCTTCCCCTCTCCCTCCTGTCTCTTATCCAAGTAACACCGAACTTCTCATGATTTTGCCAATGTATCCTCTATCTCACGTCTTTGCAGTTTCTCACAGACTGGTACTTTCATCTGAGATGCCTTTCGCTATTTCCCTATTTTTCTTAACTCAAGCATCACTCCTACTTGGAAAACTTTCCACATCCCTAAACCTGGTTCAGATTGTCCACATCTTAGCCTCTGTGTTCCCAAAGTATATAGTATGACCTTCAGATTTACTTATACTGACCATGCTCTGTGTAAAGGCAGTGTTGTAATATATTTCCTTAATCATACTGCCTAACACAATTCTGGAGATGTAGTGCACTCAGTTGAACAAGTACATTCCACTGGTCTTTCTTCTGACTCCAGAGAATAATTGAAATTTACCCTCACCACATGACATATCTATATGCTAATCTATTTTTTGTGTTTCTTTGTATGTGTACATGTGTGTATTTGCTATTGCCATTGCATTAGGTCAAGTTTTGTCTTTACCATTAGGTAGAAATGACAAACAGGAAATGGATTTCTCAATGTTTTCTATGTTTATGTTCCTTAAATAACAACTACCCAACACATCTAAACAATGTCAAGCATGCTCATTGAATTCAGGCAGCTAGTCATAAAGGTCACTTTCTTATACATTGAAATACTTTAATCACATAAATTAAGACACAAAATAACCACATTCTGAACCCAATTTTCCATGATTATATGGCACAGAATAACACAGAATCCTTGGAACTGACTTCTAGAATAAAACGTAAGTACTTCTGGTGCGCAGCCTCCTGAAAAAATCGTCCATCAATTCTGACTACCAGCCCTAAGCAGATAGTTCACAGATCATTCAGAATAATAACATGGAAAGTCTTTGATAATTTCATTAAGAGAGCTATAAAATAACTTGCATTGTATCTGATCAGTTTGACTTTGCATATCAGAATCCTTAGTCCAGAAATGACTTATATAATCAGCTTGTTGTTGAGGAACTTCTGAATTTTGCTGTCAGATGGAAGTGACATGGATTGATATTAAGAAACAGTTAAATCCCAGCATCACTATCTACCCATGAGAACTCAACTAAATTATAAGTATACCTTGGAGATACTGCAGGTTCAGTTCCAGACCACTGCAATAAAGTAAATATTGTGCTAAGGCGAGTCACACAAATTTTTCAGTTTGTCAGAGCATATAAAAGTTATGTTTACACCATATTCTAGTCTATTAAGTGTGTAAAAGCATTATGTATAAAAATGCACATACCTTAATTAAAAAATACTTTAGTATTAAAAATGCAAACCATCATCTAAACCTTCATATATTTTTTGCTGGTGAGGGGTGTTGCATTGATTTTCATGGCTATTGACTGATTAGGGTGGTGCTTGCTGAAATGTTGGGGTGGCTATAGCAATTTCCTAAAATAAGACAACAACAATGCCTGCCATATCATTTTTTCATGAAAGATATCTATGCAGCATGTGATGCTGTTTGATAGCATTTTACCTACAGTAGAACTTTTTTGCAAGATTAGAATCAATGTTTCAAATCCTGCCACAACTAAATTTATTCAATATTCTAAATCCTTTGTTATTTCAATAATGTTCACAGCATCTTCATCAGAAATAGATTTCATCTCAAGAAACACTTTCTTTCTTTGCTCATCCATAAGAAACAACTCCTTATCCATTCAAGTTTTATCATGAGATTACAGAAATTCAGTGACATCTTCAGGCTCCACTTCTAATTCTAGTTCTCCTGCTGTTTTCACCATATCTGCAGTTATGTTCTTCAATGGAGTCTTGAACACCTCAAAGTCATCCATGAGGGCTGGAATCAACTTCTTCCAAACTCCTACTAATGCTGACAATTTTACTTCCTCCCGTGAATCACAGATGGCATCTAGAATGGTGAATCCTTCCCAGAGGTTTTTAATTCACTTTGCCCAGACCCATCAGAGGAATCACTGTCTAGGGAAGCTATAGCCTTACAAAATGTATTTATTAAATAATAAGACTTGAAAGTCAAAATTAGTCTTTGATCTATGGACAGCAGAATGGATGTTATGTTAGCAGGCATAAAAACAATATTGATCTCTTTGAATATCTTTATCAGAGATCTTCAGCAAAAAGGTGCATTACGAATCATCAGTAATAATTTTATAGAAATCTTTTATTCTCAGCACTAGGTCTCAACAGTGGGCTTAAAGTATTCAGTAAGCTATGCTGTAAACAGATGTGCCGTCATCCAGACTTTGTTGTTTCATTTATAGAACACATGCAGAGTTGATTTAGCATCATTCTCAAGGACCCTAGGATTTTCAAAATTGTAAATGAGCATTGGCTTCAATTTAAAGTAACCAGCTGTATTAAGACTCTAATAAAAGAGCCTGTCTTTTGAAGCTTTAAAGCCAGGCATTGACTTCTCCTCTTTAGCTATGGAAATCCTAGATGGTATCTTCTAATATAAGGCTGTTTTGTCTACATTGAAAATCTGTTGTTTAAGGTAGCCACCTTCCTCAATTATCTTAGATCTTTTGATTAACTTGCTGTAGTTTCTGCATTAGCACCTGCTGTTTCACCTTTCACTTTTATGTTATGGAGACCACTTCTTTACTTAGAATTCATGAACTAACCTCTGGGAGCTTCAAACTTTTCTTCTGAAGCTTCCTCAGCCTTCATGTAATTTAAGAGAATTAGGGCCTTACTCTGGATTAGGCTTTGGTTTAAGGGAATGTTGTGGAGCTGGCTTGATCTTCTTTCCAGACCATTAAAGCTCTCTCCATATCAGCAATAAGGATATTTCACTTTCTTACTATTTGTGTGTGTGTTAGGCCCTTCTTATAGCATTGCTATAAAGAAAATACTGGAAGCTGAGTAATTTATAAAGGAAAGAGGTTCATTTGGCTCTGTGCAAGTATGGTACCAGCATCTGCTTCTGGTGAGGGCTTCAAAGAGCTTCCAATAAAGGCAAAAGGGCAACAGACATGTCACATGGCAGGAGAGGCAGCAAGAGAGGGAGGAGGTGATGCCAGACTCCTTTAAACAACCAGCTCTGGTGAACCATATAATAATAAAGTGAGAGCTCACTCATTATCGCTGGGAGGCAACCAAGCCATCTTAAGGGATCTGCCCCCTTGACCCAAACACCTCCCAACAGCCCCCATATCCAACACTGGGGATAAAATTTCAACATGAGATATGGAGAGGCCAAATCTCCAAACTATGTCAGTGTATTCACTGGAATAGCATTTTTAATTTCCTTCAAGAACTTTTCTATTACCGCCGTCCTCGTTAGTATAGTGGTGAGTATCCCCGCCTGTCAAGAACTTTTCTATTGTAGTCATAACTTTTTTGGATTATCTCAGCTTTCCACATGCCTTCCTCACTAAGTTTAATCATTTTTAGCTTTTGATTTAAAATGAGAGACTTGCAATTTTTCCTTTCACTGGGACATTTATCAGCCATTCTTATTAACTGGCCTAATTTCAATATTGTTGTGTCTCAGGGGATGGGGGGCTCAAGGAAAGGGAGAGAGATGGGGGAACAGCCGGTCAGTAGAGCACTCAGAACACACAGAAAATTTATCAGTTAAGCTTGCGGGCTTTTATAAGCATGGTTTGTGGTGCCTGCAAACAATAATAATAACTTCAAAAATGAATGATCACAGATCACCCTAACAGATATGATAATAGTGGAGAAGTTTTGAAATATTGCAGGAATTACCAAAATGTGACACAGAAACTCAAAATGAGCACATGCTGTTGGAAGAATGGTACCGACAGACTTGCTTGACCCAGGGCTGCCACAAACCTTCAATTTGTAAACATTGCATTATCTGCAAATCACAATAAAATATGATGTGCCTGTATTTAACTTCTCTATTCCTGCCTGAATCATAGGGCCATTGCAGATAACAAATGATTTTGTAGCACAAATTCTGACTCAAAGAAAACATTGAATAAGCATTCATTCCCTTCTCTCTTTTTAGTTTAAACTAATTCTGTCAATACACAGTAAACATTCATTCTCACTCCAGTTTATTCTTCTAGTGTAGAATTCTCTCCCACTGAAACTTATGATGCTTCTCCACACTTCCCTGGAGAGCTATGACCAATTGATGAGCATTGGCAGGAGGGGGGAAATATATCTAACATTTCAGTCTAAATTATGAAAGTTCAGTCCATTGATCACCACATTAGGGTAACCAGGATACGTTACTAAAAGTGCAAATCTTAAGCCTCAGTCTAATCCTTTTGAAACCAATTTTCCAGGGTTAAAGTTTAGCAAATAAATGTTCAGTAATTTCCCAGGGTTCTTCTTAGTCAATAATTATTCCAAGGTTCATAATATTTTAAGAACCACTGTTACTTCATTTAATTTTAACAATATTTTTCTGCCAAGATGAATATTAGACATAGATCTTGCCCTATAGAAGGTCATAGAATATTGAGGGGGCAGATAAGAACAGGCATCATAATAATTTAACGATGAAGTTTAATATAGAAGACTGAGTCAGGATCTCTCAAATACCTAGAAGCCCCCAAGGTCACATTTGTGTGTGTTTTTGCAGTACACTAAAAATTGTAAAAATTCTAAATCATAATTACAAAGGTAAAATATAGACATATACTTGTACTATTCACAAGATAAATTCAGGATTAAGAAATAATATTTTGGGTAGTCATCCTGTATTTGCTTGCAAATAAGCTGAGTGACCTGGACAAGTCTCTAAGTAACTCAGAATTCTTCATCTATAAAATGAAGGATTTAGCATTGAATCATCTCTAAAATTCTCCTTCATTTGGAACAGTCTTAAGAATTGTATTCTCTGAGATATGTATATTGTTTATAATAAGCTATCTACCGTAATGTATTGGCTGTAATAGAGAACAATGAATTAAAGTGTAACAGTTCCCTCCAACCATAAAAAAAGAAATAATACTCAAAGCTAATGATATGCAATTTGAACAGGATTTGAAATACAATGACAATTTAAATGTATGATTAATGTCTTTAATCTTGTCAGTATATTTCTGTGACAATAAAGAAATTCATTTGAAGATTATGTCTCTAAATTTGAGATCAGCCCATGGACAAATAATCCTCTAGTCAACCCTTCAACCCCACTTTGTGTTAATTTCTAAGATGAACAAAGTGCAGTGGGTTACTGGCTTGGGGAAAGTCTTCACTGAGGAAAGACAATATATCTGGGTGTTGAAGTTTGACTAGAAGTTTATTAGGATGCCCTCTCCATGTTTGACTTACTGCTGCATGCTTTTGTGTGGATAAGTATCACACAGTTTCCTATATAATTTCATATAGGATAGTGGCATGATTCAAGAAGTCTTTCAGATCTATTATCCCTTCATTACAGCTCTCAGACTATTAATCATTGCCATGATTGAGCCTGGTGCTACTCAATGTACAGAGGGACTTTGGCAGGGATAGGAGGACTTTATAAGAAGAACAACTGCAGTAAGGAATGTTTTTGAGCCACTGCTGCTGCCCCCTCCCCTCACTACTTCCACCTGTCCTGCTACTTTGCAACGAATCAAAAAGAAGGAATGGGCATTCTTACTCAAATATGGTGAGCTTTGGCCATAGATCTCTATGCTGAGGATCTTTGTGGCATTACCTCTCCTTATCTCTCTTCCTCCAGGTGGTTTACCAGGGAGAGAATAATGTCCTTCAATGCAAGCCTCTGCTACAAAACTCTCCTTTTGAATTTTTATTTATTTTATTTTTTTTATTTCAGCTTATCATCACGGGGGGGGGGTACAAAAGTTTGGGCCACATACACTGCCCATGTCCCACTCATCCCTCCAAGTCAGAACTTCAAGCGCGTCCATTCCCCAGATAGTGCACATTGCACTCATCATGTAATTATACCCCCATCCCCTTCCCCCACCCCCATCCCCCCTAGTCAGAACATTCAAGCGTGACCATTCCCCAGACGGTGCACAATGCACTCATCATGTAGTTATACACGCATTGAATTTTCAATCATATATATTCCTTAGGTTGCACATGGACATTGTCTTAGAGTCTTGTGTATGTCCCAAACAATATTTTATTAGCAAAATAAATACTGACATAAATATGCAACTGTAGTAAAATTTTATTACAAGCTTCCACCCAGGATGAGTTATTTGTTAAGCATTTGATTCTAATGATAAAGGGTTCTGTGGGAAACTGAATAATTTCAAAAGAAAAATTTTAGTGAAATCAAGTTTTATGGTTTTTAAAATTTAATTGCTTTTTTAAAATGTCAATTGAATATATTAACTAATCCAATGGCAGTCAAAAACACTACTATTAAATTAGAATATATTAATGTAATAAATATACACCATCTAAACAGCATTAAGTGAGTTACAAAATATAAATGATCTGGAAAGAGAAGAAAAGCTTAGAGTTGAATAGTAAAATGAAGCAATAGACAGTTTATGAACAGAAAGATATGCCCAAAGGTTTTAATTCCTTCATAAAAATAAAATGTTAACTGAAATTGTATCTCTGAGCTTACTAGCATCCAAAGCAAAAGGCAATATTTGTGTGCTAATAATATTTTTTCTCTTTCTTGCTCCCATAAGTAATAAATCATCAAGTCTTAGCAAGTTTAACTCTTGTAACAAATCCATGCGCTTCTTTCCAGCTTCTCCACACCTTTCTGAGCCCTAACCAGTGACATCCCTTGCCCAGATTATGATGACAGCCTCATCTGGTTTTACAGTTTAATACTCTGATCTGGCCACAACCTATTTTCACTCAGTAAATAGCAAGGCTGATCTTAAGATGTAAATATGATCCCATCCCTCCCTTGATTAAAATCTCCCAGTGGCTTCTTTTTGTATGGGGAATGCAAGACGTATATTCTCTGCTGCTGTTGTTCACCAGGCTTTTGAGGATCCGGCCCTACCTTCTTCCCCAGCGTCATCACAACCTCCTACTTACCTCTCTGGCCTTCAGTTTTGTCTTTTACTATCTCTACAAGCCAATTTCTCTCTGTAGAGATGTATTTTGTGCTCAGTGTGTTTTTCTCCAGGCAGCCCTCCACATTCCTGTACTCCCTACTCTTGCAGGTCCTGACTGTAACCTTAGGCCATGAGGGAGGCCCCAGGAGAAGGTTGGTTACTGCAGGTTGTGCTTCCAAAGCAACATGGCTCCCCTCATTGTGTATCCTTCCCATTAGATGCTAAACTTCATTCGTGCAGAGACCCCATAGAGTTTTCTTCACCGCTGTAACCTCCCTACCTACTACATTGCCTGACATTTAGTAGGGACTCAAATCCATGAATGAATAAATCACTGAATGAACGAATGAATGCCTACGTGTCTTATTTCAAGAGTCATAAACTGTCAGGTAATTAGGGTATAAGCCTTTTACTAAAAGAATACTTTGAGGAATTAGAAACTCAAGATCCAAGCAGAGGAGACTAAGGACTTCTCCTTCTGGCATTCCCTTCATTTTTCTTCCCTTGGTGGTCCACTTGGACTGCAGCCATCAGAGTCCCTGGTGCCAATTTGTCTCACATTATGAACTGATGTGCTCCATAAACTACCCATAATGTGCTGGAATATGGCTCCCGGGCTTTCATGTTCACTGTGAGAACCGCCTGCTCTGCTTACATAGCATCTTTACTATTTACTCAGAGTTATGGAGCTCCAGGTCAGGAAAAGTTAGAAATTTACTCTTTAGAACCAGATATTTGATTCTATTCCTACTTGAACATGTCTTTTTTTATTTGAGGCATCAGAGAGTTTTGCCACTATATTTCTTATCTGCAACCACTGGGAGAGAATTTCCCATAAATCAATACAGCAAATATTTATTGAGTATCTCATATAGACTCAGACTTCAATGGGTCTATAGAGACTGTCTAGTCAAACTTCCTTATTTTATAGGGAAAATAATGGAACCCTAGTGTAAACCTAGGACTTCTGATCTCTAATCCATTAAGTAATTCTCTATGCATGCAAGGAATATAAAAATAAATAAGGTGTTCTCCTTGTTCTCAAATAGCTCACATCTTTGTGGGGAAGGGGTTCAAATAAATAAATTGGCAGTAATAATATATTTTAACTGCCTAACATAGCGACTGGCATGAAATAGGCAGACAATAATGCTCTCTTACATAACTGCATGATTAGATGAATGAATTAACTGATAAATCAATCAAAGAATTCAATATAGTATGGTACTTGTAAGAGGAGTTCTTTATATTTATGTGAATATTCACTAATTCAGTTTTTGTTGTACCTTTATAAAACCTAACTACTGTGACTATTGAGAATTGACTCTATATGCTCAATAAGTATGGAAGGAAGGAAGGAAAAAGGGAAGGAAAGAAGGAAGTGAGTCTACTAGTGGCAAGACAGATGGTACTTTGTGAGAACAGAGAATGAAGTGTCAGAAGGGTCATAAACAACACCTCAGACCCAAACGTACATTATAATTACAGTCATCCCTCAGTGTCCAAGGGGGATTGGTTCTAGGATGACCCACGGATACTAAAATCCATGGATGCTCAAGTCCCTTGTATAAAATGGTGTAGTACTTGCATATAACCTACATACATCCTCTCATATACTTTAAATTATCTCTAGATTACTTATAATAACTAATACAATGTAAATGCTATGTAAATAGTTGTTACACTGTATTCGTTTTTTTAACTGTGTTTTTATTGCTGTGTTTTTTTCTAGATATTATAGATCCTCTGTTGGTTGACTCTGCAGATGCAGAACCCATGAATACTGAGGGCCGACTGTACTGCACAGGTCCCATGTTGAGGTACTGTGCCTAGGGAGACATACCATGGTGGGAAGACGGTAGCACTCTCCGTGAGTTTGTGCTCACAGCAGAGTCCTTGCAATGTTAGTCAGATTACCTGCTACCCAAGTTCAAAGTCATACTTTCCAGATCTTAGCTGTTTGACTTTGGGAAAACTACCCAAACTTCTCTTTGCCCCCTAATTTGTAAAGTGGGGATAATCATGGTTCCTATCTTATAATGCTAGAGGGAACCTTAAATGAAATAATAAACATAAAATAACCCAGGGCCTGACATGAAGTCAGCAGGTAATAAATATTATCTATTTTTTATTTTGTTTTATTTCAATTTAAAAATGTGATTTTATATTATACTAAAACAATTTTCTGAGATACATTTCCCAATTGAAAAAAACTAATGTTACATGCAAGTCCACTTTACGTTTGCATGTACAAGGAGGCTTTTTCTAGTGATCAGCACTGTCATGGAAACACATGTGCCAGCTTTTTATTTGCCATTTTGAAAATCAGGTCCCCTAACTCTTCACAACTATAAATAACTTGATTTTCAGCCTACAAAAACATTAGCAGGATAGTGTCCTTCTTGATCCCTCTGTTCTTGGATGATAAATGCAATTATAGTGACTGCCCTCTTGTGCTGTCAAATAGTTTTGCAATAGCACAGTGATCCAAGAATTCCTGCCACTTCAGTCCAGCCATGGGCTAACAGCTCCACCCTTTTTGTCCTTTTCCTTTTTTTCTTTTATTATTTTATTAATTTTTTAGAAAGAGTGAATACCTTTTATTGTTTTAATTTTATTTTTAATTGACAAATAATAATTGTTTGCCTGCAAACAAAAGAGATATATCTGAGGTCATTTTCAGCTTCTTAGTAATTGACAGTCCTACAGAAACTGAGCAAAGAAAGGAAACCAGATTTTTCTCCAGGGTCAGGGACCCTTCTCCACCTGAGAGCTAATTCTGATTTCCCTCTGATTTCCTTCACACGCCACATGCCAGATTTGCAATAACTGGACATCTATGACAGAAAATATGTCAGGCTGTGGAGACTCTGGGCACATCTTGCCCATGGCAGGGGACACATTTTCACTTCATGTGGGTGATATCCCTTTTGTAACTCTGCACTCATCCAGTATGAGATAATATATCACTTCTAATTTAAGTGAAGATAATTGAGCATGCTTCTTGTATTTTAGGCAAATCCTAAAAAAAAAAGTCAGCCCTCATCATTTAGATGTGCAGGAATGGATCAGCTACTAAGAGCAGAGCCATATCAGTGAGGATTCAGTTTCGCTGTACACAACAGTGTGGTAAATAAGATAAGAGCTCAGGTTTTCTTTTCTTTCCTTCCTTCCTTCTTTCCTTCCTTCCTTCCTTCCTTCCTTCCTTCCTTCCTTCCTTCCTTCCTTCCTACCTACCTTCCTTCCTTCCTTCTTTCCTTCGTTTCTTTCTTTTTCTTTCTTTCTTTCTTTTTTTTTTTTTAGGTAAAATAAGTCCAGAAACAGGCAGACCAGGCTGGTATGATGGCATGTCAAAGATATCAACAGAGATCCAACTGACTTCTATCTCTCTGCTCTGCTAATCTTAGCAAGTGACTTCCATTCTCAACATTGTTTCATGGTCACCAAAATGATCACTGCAATGCCAACAATTATCTCCGCGTTCCAAGCAACAGAAAGCAGAACATGCCTACTGGATAGGGCTTACTACCCAGCTGAATCAGTTCTCTTTGTCTAAATCTTCACCAGAGGCTCTATCTAATACCTTTCTCTAGGCTTTATTGGCCATTTATATCAGCAAGGAAGGCTAAAAAATGTAGCGAGTTGGTATACATAATTAGCTGTCTACTTTGCTGCCCATAGGGTATTATTAGTAAAAAATAAGGAAAATAAGACATTGAGAGGGCAAGAGACCTTTATTTCTTTAAAGGTTTTTTGATTTAAGTCCTCTTTTAAAGTCATGAACTGATGTGATATATAGTACAGCAAAGATACTTGTAAACCATTTATTCCCATTGTAAACTCAATCTTGTTAATGGCATGGGATTAGGTGTGCTGGTGAGGGAGTGACTGGAATATGGACAGCTGGGGAGGTTTTATGTGACTGAACCTGCTGGGAAGCTCCTTCTCTTGCCCTGAACCTACCTTGAAGTCAGTCTCAACATGAGGTTTTACTGAGGGTTTTATGAGGATATTGGGGTGGAAATGGAGGCAGCTTGGTTTTGCCATCTCAGGCTAATATAACAAAATACCAAAGACTGTGTGACTTTCACCACAGACATTTAATTCTATCAGTCCTGGAGGCTAAAAGTCCAAGATCAAGGTGCCAGCAGACTCAGTGTTGGGTGAGGGAGCTTCCTGGATTGCCCATAGCCACTTTCTCACTGTGTGCTCACATGGCCTTTGCTTGCACCGTGTGTGTGAAGATCAAGAGAGATCTTTCTCTTCTTCCTCTTATATGGGCACTAATCCCAACATGAGGGTTCTACTCCCACGATCTAATCTACACCTAATTACTTGCCAAAGGCTCCTTGTAGTCAGGGTTCTCCAGAGAAACAGAATCAATAGGCGATAGATAGATAGAAATGTATTATAGGAAGTGGCTCATGTGATCATGGAAGCCAGCAAGTCCCATGAGCTGGCACCTGCAAGCTGAAGAACCAGCAGAGTCAGAGGTGTCATTCAGTCCAATCCAAAGGTCTGAGAACCAGGGGAGCTGAGGTCTGAGGGCAGGAGAAAATTGATGTCCCAGTTCAAGCAGAAGCAAATGCACCCTTTGTTCACTTTTTTGTTCTATTCAACCTTCAGTGGGTTGGACGATGCACACCTACACTGGTGAGGGTGATCTTTTTTACTCAATCTCCAGATTCAAATGCTAATATCTTACAAAAACACTTTCCTGGAAACACCCGTAAATAATACTTTACCAGATATCTGGACGTCTTTTAGCCCAGCCAAGCTGACACATGAAATTAAGCATCACATCCCATATCCAAATATCATCACATTGAGGGTTAGGGTTTCAACATATCAATCTGGGGGAAAACTAACATTCATTCCATAATACCAATCAGATTCTATATGAAAGAGTCCTCCTAAATTCTCTGCCTTTGTCCTCAGTGTTGTCTCCAGGTGTCCTATACGCCTTCCAAACAATCCTGTTTTCAGCTTCTTCAGCCACACTGGCTCTTCCTCACCTCAAAATTCCAGTCTGCCTGCAGAGCTCACCGGTCAATACAGAAATTAGTGAAGACTCCTCCAAATGGAAATTGCAGAAGAGGGTGAAGAAATTTGGGTGTATGCTTTCTGATGCAATAGCATGACCAGAGATACCTGAGAAGACTTTTGAGAGACGTGAGCAGCAGCTCACTAGTGGGGAGGGGGGAATACTAGACAGGAAGAGCAGGTTGGAAGAGACACAAGAATTAGTGAAAATATAGCTCGAAAGGCTAGATCTTAGTGAAATTAGCATGTGAATATTTTGGTGAATAAAATAAACAGATATTGTCCCTTTTTCCTGTTCCCATGGAATTTCAGTCTAAGAGAGTAAGCAGACGGTATGTACATAATTACACAAATATGCTCTAAGGTCAGTGAGGACATCATTTTGTTTCTGCTTGCACTTATGTCCCCCAAATTTGGCACTGTGCCAAACACACAGGCACTCAAGAAATATTTATGGAATGAGAGAAAAGAGAGAGGGAGAAGGATTTCAGATGAAACCTGAAGATTATGAAGCCACATTTGAGAAGGGGGCCAAGAAGGAGAACAGTGAGACAGTCAC
Organism: Lemur catta; assembly: GCF_020740605.2. Lineage (NCBI taxonomy): Eukaryota > Metazoa > Chordata > Mammalia > Primates > Lemuridae > Lemur > Lemur catta. The sequence continues at coordinate 83,921,933 of NC_059131.1, forward strand.
CTGAGCTTCCCATGGGTAAGTGTTAGATACTCAAACCACTAGAAGAAAACGATGGTGGGAGGACTTCAGAGACTCAGGAGAGTCAGGACAAGCTGGAGATGGGGCAGGAGTTGGACCATCCTGGCCTAGTAGGATTTCACATTTCACTTTTAGATAATATAACTAATTGAGTCTTCCTCCTTAGCCCCTAGGTGCAATTTTTGGACTAAATTAACCATTAGTCTTTTTCAGTGTTAGCCTAGTATCATCCCATCATTTAGGCAATCATTCTGGGTCATTCTGTTTCATTAGTATAAAAGTGCTCCAACTCTCAAATATCTTCCCCTTCTCCACATGTTTCTCCCTGAATGGTCCATGAGGGAGAAAGCTGACACAACGTCATCAGGTGTGTGCATGTGGAGGCAGGTGAGGTACTCCCCCAGCCTAGGTCAGTCCTTTGGTGCATACTGGCTGCTTGGTCTCTGTGAAACTGTCTCTGGCTTTCTCAGTCACCTATCCTGCATCCTCTTATGCTGCAGTCTGTACCTAGTGAACTCAGGGACCTATTTTTTATTTTATTTTATTTTAGCATTGCTCTTTGGGAGCCCCAGCCAAGAGAGCCCTGGTAGACTCAGCTTCTTCCAGGAACCACTAGCTGACACCTCTGAGCCTGAACTTCTAACCATGCCCTCACAAAGTTAATTAATTCTGCCAGAGCAGTACTGAAACAGGCCCATGAGTTCCCTACATAGAAAACATCCTCTCAGGAACAAAGGGCAGCTCAAGTCTCTCTTTGGCTTGCCCATGTTGTTAGTCTATGCAGGAATGTCCCAGGGGGCTGAGTGCTTAGCCTTGAGGAAGATTTTTCCCTGAACCCCAAAATGAATTGAAAGGCAAGAGAGGCCATTATGTTGCATTATTTTGGGGATTGCAATTTAAATTGCTACCTTTGTGTTGGGCCGTATGGATATCCTGAAGTAAGATCCACTTGACGTTTTTGGTAGCTTCCATTTATTTAACACATTATGCACTCTCTGGGCTAAGCCTGGGGATGGTATGTGAATAGATGCATGTCTGACTGCATCACTCAGCGTCAAGCTTTCCTCGTACTTCTCCTACCTACTTTTTTGTGGAGTGGCCCATCACTTCACAGGCTGATGGGGCATCCCCTTCAGAGTCCTCCAGAATGCCACTGTTAATCTGTTAAAAGGGAAAGCAACACACATCTCTTATGTTCCGTCTCACATCTTCTCTTACCTACCTTTTTACTCCAGATGTTGTGTCAGCAATCACCTGTGGTCAGGTGTGACCTACTTGCACTGTACTGCTGCCACACCATGTAAGTCTTGCCCCAGGACCTCTAAGCCTCTGCAGCCTGGGAAACCCAGGAGTGCACTCGCCCATTCTAACGCATGCACTGCCCTGGGAGTTCTGGAGAGTTACTCTCCTGGGAAAATTCATGATAAAAGGGACTGATAGAGCATAAGGCTACTCAGAGGGTCCCCAGTGGGACTGAACCCCAATTTTCTGTCAGTGGTTAACCTGATAATCCACCCTTAAATTATATTTCCTTTCTCTTTCACACATGCAGTCTCATACTCCCTCTCAGGAGTCTCTTCCCCAAATAAACTCCAAACATCAAACCCTTGCCTTCCTGTTTGTGGAGGAAACAAGGCTAAGATAGGAACCTAGAAGAATTAATAAATCTATTTTCAAGAAAACAACTTGTCTTAAAATGCTTTTTGTATCATGCAATTTAATTCACAAATTAAAATATTATGTCAGTGTTTCTCCTAGTATTCCTTTTATAACACAAACACACTCTATGAAGGGCAGCATGGCATATAGTTAAGAGCGTAGGCCCAAAATCCAGGCTGCCTCTTCTAATCTTGGCTCTATCTCTTAAGCTACATGGCTTTGGAAAACTTATTTAATTCTCTCCAAGTTTCAGTTTCTTCATTTGTGAATTGAAAAAAATTCATATTGCAGTAAGTTCTAAGATGCACCTTTTAACTGAGGCCCACAAAATGGAAGTGAATTGCTCAAGGTCTCACAAGATCTCAGGTCTCCTCTCCCAATCCAGTCATATTTTTGTCCCAGCCTGGGAAACACCAAAGAGAAGAGATTAATTTTTGTTTGATTTGTGCCCTGTGAGGGATTCCCCCAAAGGACTTTCTAAAGTGAAAATTCTGGGGTAACAATGACAACATGAAGGATTTATCCCTTTCTTTCAAGGCTAAGTATAAAATTATTTATTCCTTAGCAGGCTGTAATTCTTTAGAGTTTACAGGGAATTTTTTATATCCATCATCTTATTTTAATGACATATAAACCCTGAGAAGAACACAGGATAAAAGTGTCTAGCTCCCATTTAGGAGAGTCATTCACTAATACACTTATTTATTTATTCAATTCACTTGTTCATCAATTCATTCTATGTCTACTACATGTCTAAATTGTTATGGATAATGGGGATGTATGAATGAGTAAGTCATACCTCTGCCTCAAAAGTCTTCACAGTTTAGTAGGGAAAGTGGGAATGCAAACAGAGGTGTGTTGCCAGCGCTGTGATCAAAGCAGCTATGGGATATCTCCAGGATATAAAGAATGAGGTAATACTAGATGGGAATAAGGTGGACAGGGAAACCTTCACAAAGAAATGATACTTACTCAGTCTTCAGAGATGAGAGCTTTTCACTGGGTAGCTAATGGATGAAGGATATTTTTTTTTTTTTTTTTGTGAGACAGAGTCTCACTCTGTTGCCCAGGCTAGAGTGCCGTGACGTCAGCCTAGCTCACAGCAACCTCCAGCTCCTGGGCTCAAGCAATCCTCCTGCCTCAGCCTCCTGGGTAGCTGGGACTACAGGCATGTTCCACCATGCCCAGCTAATTTTTTCTGTGTATTTTTAGTTGTCCATATAATTTCTTTCTATTTTTTTTAGTAGAGATGGGGTCTCGCTCTTGCTCAGGCTGGTCTCAAACTCCTGAACTCAAATGATCCACCCGCCTCGGCCTCCCAGAGTGCTAGGATTACAGGCATGAGCCACCATCCCCAGCCGAAGGACATTTTTGATCAAGAGACCAACATGAACGAAGGTCTACAGAGATGACAAACCTATTATTCAGGAATCAAAGTACTGGGCCACGTCTGAATCATAGTGTACAAGGCAAGGAGGAGATGAAAGAGGTAGTGGACACAAACAGCTTATAGTGGTTAATCCATAACTGGTTAACAGAAGATTCTAAGGTGTATTAAATAGGGAAATGCCACAGTCTGATTGATTTTCATTTTACAAAGGCTACTCTGGCAGCAGCAGGAAGAATGGACTTAAGAGATAGAGTCTGGTGGCCACCAGCCAGTAAGGAAGCCTGTAGTTATTCAAGAGATGATAAAGACATAAATTAAGGTAGTACAAGAAGATAGAGAGGATTCAGATGTTAGATATATTAAAGAGGTAGAATTCTTGGAGTGTCATCACAGATTGCATAAGGAGGATAGTGAAAACAATGATCCACAATAGCTCCCACATGTATGGCATAGATTACTGAGTGCATATTAGTTGGCATTGTTCTATATTGGGATTTATGAAAAAATAAAAAAAAACAGTCTGAAGCAAAGACAGTAACTGAAAGTATGTGTATCTTGAGCTTGAATTGTTCAGAGAAATGTGTGTTCACCATTTGACTAGTTGCTCTACAGTTTGGAACAGCTAAGGAAATAGGTTAGAAGCTCAGACTGGTGGTTCATCAAAAATAGATGGTCATTGAAGGCATCACATAATATGGAATTGATTAAGAAATTATACAAAGTAAAAAGTGAAGAGAACTGAGGTTAAAATTCTGCCATTGGAACAAATAAGGGTTGGGTACAAGGAATAGACCCCACAAAGAGCTGAAGAAGAAATGAGCATAGAGGTGGGTGGAGCAAAAGTGGCATCATAGAAGCCAAGGAAGAAAACAGAAGGTTCCCAGTTAGGCAAAACAAGGTAGAAAGGTTGAAAAAGGTGATAGGATTTGGCAATTTATGATTTTTACAGAGTGATTGCCATGTAGAAGTGGATAAAAGCCCTTCTCTAAGCAGCCTGCAGAATAAATAGGATCTGAAGACTGGAGCCAGCAAGAGCAGACTCTTACACTGAGTAATTCCTGTGTGAAGGAAAGCGGAGGGTTATTCCTCAATCTAGATGGGGATTTCACGTCCCAGAAGGGCACTGCCCCTGCTATGTTATGGGACACTCAGCATGTATATTGTCTACAAGGAAGGAGCCAGTAGAAAAGGAAATGTTAAGTCATGTTTTAGTTCTACATCCCAGGGAAGACAGATAGGAAGGATGGAAAGGTGAGCTGAGTCAGAAGGAGTGGAAAGAGATTCACATTTGTATTAGTTTCTTACGATTGCTGTACCTGTGTTGCTTAAAACAATAGAAAACTGTTCTCTCACTGTTTTCGGGAAGCTAGATGTCTGAAATCAAGGTTTAGGTAGGGCCAAACTCCTGAAGGCTCTAGAAAATCTATCCTTGCCTCTTTCTGGCCTCTGGTGGTTGCTGGCAATCCTTGGCATTATGTGGCTTTTAGTGGCATCAGTACAATGTCTGCCTCTGTCTTCACAAGGCTATCTTCCCTCTATGCATGCTTCTGTGTCTAAATCTTCCTCTTCATATAAAAGCATTTTGATTGCATCTGCACAGAAACTATTTCCAAGTAAAGTTACATTCATAGGTACTGAGAGTTAGGATGTCAACATACCTTCTTGGAGGAAGCCTACAACAGCAGCAACATAAGGAGTGTAAATGTAAATTTACTATCGCAGATATTAAGGCAGGAAATTAGGGGACAATTGCCTCACAGCCTATATATATTATCTAAGTAGGTTGAAATACATGGTTATCTACTGAGAGACTGAGGGAAGATGCAGACATACAAATTCTAATACACCAAGAAAAGTATTTCAATGAAAGTCTGATCACGATGTGCTGTGAGGACACAGTGGACAGAGTGGATAACTCATGGTAGACCAGGACGTGAAAAGGCTTCTCTGAGGAGAGAGAATGGGACCTATGTCTAGGAAGATGACTATGAAAGTGACCCACAGAAAATGTGTGTGGTTGGAAAACATTCCAGGCAGAGAGAGCAATGTGGGCAGAGGCGTAGGCTTGTAGAGAGGCTGGAGAACTACATCAACTGCCCAAAACACCTCGACCAGCTATGCTAGGTTCTTATGTTGTTTACTCCCAAATTCCATTTTCCTCCCCCCTACCACCCTGGAGAAGGAAATAATGATGTTGAATCCTTGGCCCAGGGTGTTTATTTTCTGATTGGGTGTCTCCTTACCTGTTGTACCATTATCAATCCCAAAAGGCCCTGAGGTTTACTGAAATGCACAAGGTGGAAGTAATGATTAATGTATCCTGGGCCAAGGAGCTGCAGGAGCAGGGATGCCTGCCTCCTCACAGAGATTCCATTGTTCCTCTCTGAGACTGTGTCCCTGCCTCTCACACCCTGACCACGGCTTCCCCAAGCAGAGTGTTTATGTGTTGAGTGCAACACTCCGTAGACTTCAGGGTCTAATGGGGTGTGAGATGGGGCCTGGGGTTTTTCATCTTGTTTTCAGCTGTACAAACACCCCACAATTTCCCCTTCCACTCAGAGTCTCAACTCAGGCCTGTTAAGATACCAGGGGATGCAAGGTGTTGGCAGGGACTGCACAAGTCGAAAGAGAGGGACCCGGTGTCTTCTACCCTAACACCAAAGACATTCCCAGTGTTTATTTTCTCAGCCCCCACCTAAGCTCTCAGATAAACATTTCACTGGTTGATATTTTAGGACTCCTCAGCAGCTTTGTTTAAAGGAAACAAGATGGGCACTGCATTGTCCAAAGCAAGTAGAACCTGCTGCCAAAAAATGCAATGAGAACAAATGAATGAAGAGATTTTCTCTATCACTTTTCTTTTCTTTTCTTTTTCTGTTTTTTTTTTTTAATCCTATGAACATTAACTTAAAACACCTTCCTACAAGTGGAACCTTTTAGGAATTCTTTGGAATGACTGATTAAGTCCTTCCTCCAGGATCAAAAGTAGATTCAAAGGAAAAGAGATGCAGGAGAAAGAAGCCAGCAAATGTTGAGCTCCACTTAAGCTTCTGTTACCATGATGCACGCTTATCATGTTATCCACTTAATTTCACAGTGGCATGGGAGGTAAATGCTATTATCCCCTTGCTACAGATGAGAAAACTGAACAAGCTAACCTAAGATTTTAGTCAAGGTCTCTCTAACTCCAAGGCCCATGCTTTTGTCTTTCTCTACCATGCTGTTTTATCACCAGCTTCACACACACACACACACACACACACACACACACACACATTGCAGAAAGAGAAAGAAATGTGCATATCATCATGAAATAGCTATGGTTTTGACCAAACACAACTGCTATATGTTATTCAGACCTAAAAGATGGCATGTTTTAGCAGAAATAGCTGGTTTAGTATCTCAAGAAATGGATTTCAAGTCCTAACTTTGTTACTTAATATTAAAATTAATTGTGGAATAAGCTAAATGTCCTTAGGTCAATTAGAATTAATGTTATATATTCTCATGACTACCTCATCACCTCTTCTGTAGCAATATCTTCCATCCTCTGGCATGAAATCCTAGGCAGATTGCAGGCAAATTAGGTTTACATTCAGGTATTACTGTAGTCAGCTAATGCTAAATTAATGCTGCATAAAAAACTGCCCTATAGTAACTTAAAGCAATGATTATTTATTAGTGTTCACAGACCTGTGGATCAGATCGAAGTTGGCTAATCTCAGCTGTGCTTGGTTCCAAGATGTAGTTAGTTTCAATGTCTACTCCATGCATCTCTCATTTTCTGTGGACAAGTAACTACTCAGGAAATTTTCTCACGACGATTGCAGGCAGACATACAGGTGAGAACAGTGAACACACAAGATGCCTCTTATCAACTAGACTTGGAGCTAGCACTCTGATACTTCTGCTCACAGCCCATTGGTCAAAATGAGTTACAGGGCTGAACTCAATCTAAGGGGCAATGTGGTAGACAAACCCAAAGGTGACCCCAGTGATTCCTGCTTTCTGGTATTTACATCTTTTTAAGTAACTCCTCCCATGAAATGTTTTTATTAATTTATAGTTCAAAATATTAAGGGAGTTTAAATAGTTTTGTTACATAGATATGTTGTATTAATATAATGCTTACGTCTGGGATTTTGATGTGCTCATCACCAGAATAGTCTTCATTGTATCCAATAGGTAAGTTTTTATCCCACACCTGCCCTCCTGCCCTCCCCCCTGCTTGGTTTCTCATGTCCTTTATATAATTCTGTCCCATGTGTACCCATCTATTATTTCCCACTTAGTGAGAACATATGGTGTTTGGTTTCTGTTCTTGAGATACTTTGCCTAGGATAATGGTCTCCAGTTCCATACAAGTTGTTGCAAATGGCATTATTTCGTGCCTTTTTATGGCTGACTAGTACTCCATGATGTTTGTGTATGTATATGTGTATGTGTGTGTGTGTGTGTGTGTGTGTGTGTGTATATATATATAAAATGTGTTCATTCTATCTAACTTTATAACTGTATTTTGCACCGATTATTCCTCCTCACCACTACCCTCCCCAGCCTCTGGTAACTTTAATTCTACTCTCTATCTCTATGAGATCATTTGTTTTAATTTTTAGCTCCCACATACGAGTGAGAACATGTGAAATTTGTCTACTGTGCATGGTTTATTTCACTTAACATAATGTTCTCCAGTTCCATCCCTGTTGCAAATGACAGAATTTCGTTCTTTTTTATGGCTGAGTAATTTTTTGTTGTGCATATGTACCACAATTTTTTAATCTATTCGTCCATTGATGAACACTTAGGTTGATTCCAAATCTTGGCAATTGTGAATAGTGGTGCAATAAACATAGGAGTGCAGAAATCCTTTCAATATACTGAATTGCCATCATTTGGATATATACCCAGTGGTGAGAATGCTGGGTCATATGATAGTTCTATTTTTAGTTTTTTTAGTAACCTCCATACTGTTCTCCAGAGTGGTTGCACTAATTTACATTCCCATCAACAGTGTAGGAGGATTCCCCTTTCTTTACATCCTCACCAGCATTTGTTATTTGTTATTGCCTGTCTTTTTGATAAAATCCATTTTAACTGGTGTGAGATGATATCTCAGTTTTGATTTGCATTTCTCTCATGGTTGATGATGCTGAGCATTTTTTCATATGCCTGTTGTCCATTTGTATGTCTTCTTTTGAGAAATGTCAATTCAGATCATTTGCCTATTTTTAATTGGATTATTTGATTTTTTTCTATTGACTTGTTGGAGTTCCTGATATATTTTAGTTATTAAGCCCTTGTCAGTTGGGTAGTTTGCAAATGTTTTCTCCCCTTCTGTGGGTTGTCTTTTTACTTTGTTTACTATTTCCTTTGCTGTACAGAAGATTTTTAGGTTGATGTGGCCCATTTGTCAAATTTTGCTTTGGTGGAATTACTCAAAAAGTCTTTGCCCAGACCAACGTCCTGAAGCATTTCCCCAAAGGATTTTTAAGTAGTTTCATAGTTTCAGATCTTAGATTTAAGTCTTTAATCCATTTTGGTTTTATGTTTATATATGGTGAGAGATAAGGGTCTAGTTTTATTCTTTTGCATATAGATATTCAGTTTTCCTAGCACCATTTATTGAAGAGACTGTCCTTTTCACATTGCATGTTCTTGGCACCTTTGTCAAAGATAAGTTCATTATAGATGTGTGAATTTATTTCTGGGTTCTCTATCCTATTTCACTAGTCTATGTATTTGTTTTTATGCCAGTAATGTACTGTTTTGGTTACCACAGCCCTGTAAAATAATTTTAAGTCAGGTAATGTGATACCTCCAGTTTTGTTCTTTTTGTTCAGGATGGCTTTGTCTATTCCGGGTTTTCTGTGGTTCCATATAAATTTTAGGATTATATTTTTTTTATTTCTGTGAAGAATGTCATTGGTATTTTGATGGGGTTTACATTAAATCTGTAGATTTCTTTGGGTAGTATGGACATTTTAACAATATTGATTCTTCCAATCCATGAGCATGGGGTAGCTTTCCATTTTTTTTGTGTGTGTGTCTTTTTCAAATTCTTACATCAATGTTTTATAGTTGATGTAAAGACCTCTATAATGTTTATATAGAGGCCTTTCACTTTATTGGTTAAGTTTGTCCCTAGGTGTTTTATTTTATTTGTAAGTATTATAAATGGGATTACTTTCTTGGTTTCTTTTTCAGATTATTTACTGATAGCATATACAAATGCTACTGATTTTGGATGTTGATTTTGTATCCAGTAACTATACTGAATTTTCTTATCAGTTCTAATAATATTTTTGTGGAATATTTAAGTTTCTCTACATATAAGATCATATCATCTGCAAATGATGATACTTTGACTCATTCCTTTCCAATTTGGATGTCCTTCATTTCTTTCTCTTTTGTGATTGCTCTAGCTAGAACTTCCAGTACCATGTTTAATAATAGTGGTGAAAAAGAGCATCCTTATCTTGTTCCAGATCTTGGAGGATAGGCTTTCAGTTTCTCCCCATTGAGTATGATGCTAGCTGTGGGTCTGTCATATATGGATGTTGTCATTTTGAGGTAAGTACCCAGTTTTTTTGAGAGTTTTTATCATGAAGGACTGTTGAATTTTATCAAATGCTTTTTCTGCATCAATTGCAAGGATCATATGGTTTTTTACCTTCATTCTGTTGATATGATGTAACACATTGATTGATTTGCATTTGTTGAACCATTTTTGCCTACCTTGGATGAGTCCCACTTAATCATGATGGGATTTAAATGTGCTGTTGAATTTGGATTGCTAGTATTTTGTTGAGAATTTTTTTTTTAGCATTTAAATCTTTATTTTTTATTGTTATTTCAAAATATGGTGGTATAAATGTCTTTGGTTACATGGATCTCTTTTATAATGCTTACATCAGGGTTATAAGCTGTGCCCATCATCCAGATAGTTTTCATTACACCCATTAGGCAGATATTCACCCATCCCTGCCTCCTCTTTCCCCCTGCCCAATTTCCATTGAGTTTTATTTCTCTCTGTGTACATGTGTGCTCATTGCTTAGTTCCAATTTAATAGCAAGTGGTGTTTGTTTTTCCATTCTTTAGATACTTCACTTAGAATAATGGTCTCCAGTTCCACCTAAAGTGTTGCAAAAGGTATTAATTCACATTTCATCATGACTTAATAGTATTTCACGGTATACATATATCACATTTTGTTAATCCACTCATAAATTGATTGGCATTTGGGTTGATTCTTCATCTTTGCAATTGTGAATTGTGCAATAAAGATTCAAGTACAGGTGTCTTTTTGATAAAATGACTTCCTTTCCATTGGATAAGTACCCAGTAATCTGATTGCTAGATCAAATGGTAGGTCTACTTTTAGTTCTTTGAGGAATCTCTGTACCATTTTCCCTACAGGTTTTACAATTTATAGTCGCACCAACAGTGTATAAGCATTCTTTTCTCTCTGCATCCATGCCAGCATCTATTGTTTTGGACTTCTCAATAAAAGTCATTCTAATTGGGGTAAGGTGATATCTCATTGTGGTTTTAATTTGCATTTCCCTGGTGATTAGTGACACTGAGCATTTTTTCATATGTTTATTGGCCATTTGTCTATCTTCTTTTGAAAAGCTACTGATCATGACATTTGCCCACTTTTTAATAGGATTGTTTGTTTTTTTCCTTGCTGATTTGCTTGAATTCTTTGTAGATTCTGGTTATTAGCCCATTATTGGATGCATAGCTTGAAAATACTTTCTTCTATTCTGTAGATTGTCTGTTTGTTCTGTTGATTATTTTCTTAGCTGCACAGAGGGTTTTAATTTAATTAAGTCCCATTTATTTATTTCTGTTGTTGCTGTATTTGCCTTTGAGGGTCTTAGTCATAAATTTTTTGCCTAGGCCAATATCTAGAAAAGTTTTTCCTAGATTTTCTTCTAGAATTTTTACGGATTCATGCCTTACATTTAAGTCTTTTATACATCATGAATTAATTTTTGTGAGTGGTGAGAGATATGAATCTTTTTCATTCTTCTGCATGTGGCTATCCAATTTTCCTAGCACAGTTTATTTATTGACTAGGACTTCTTTTTTCCAGTGTATATTTTTGTCTGCTTTGTCAAAGATCAGTTGGCTGTAGTGGATGGTTTTCTGTCTGGGTTCTCTATTCAGTTACATTGGTCTATGTCTCTATTTTTCTAAAAATATCATGCTGTTTTAGTTACTGTAGCTTCATAGTACAGTTTGAAGTTTGGTAATGTGATGCCTCCAGATTTGTTCATTTTGCTTAAGATTGCTTTGCTTATTCAGGTTCTTTTCTGATTCCAAAGAAAACAGAATTATTTTTTCCAGATCTGTGAAATATGATGTTGGTATTTTGATGGGGATTGCACTGAATCTCTAAATCGCTTTGGGTAACATGGACATTTTAACAATGTGGATTCTACCAATCCATGAGCATGGTATGTTTTGCCATTTATCTGTGTCATCTGCGATTTCTTTCCTCAGTGTTTTGTAGTTCTCTTTGTAGAGATCTTTCACCTCCTTGGTTCCGTATATTTCTAGGTATTTTGTTTTCTTTATAGCTATTGTGAATGGTATTGACTCTTTGAGTTGACTCTCATCTTGATTGTTATTTGTGTATAGGAATGCTATTGATTTTTGTACGTTGATTTTGTAATGTGAGACTTTTCTGAATTTAGTTATCAGTTCTAGAAGTCTTTGATTAAATATATGCCAACACAAACCATCTATTCTGTGTAAAGCATGAGATGAATCCCTATTTGAGATGTGTATCAAAGAGTAAACTGAATTAGACCTAAAAATTATTTTGTCAATCCCTTTCTGTAACAAAAGTGAAAATCACAGATAGAAAACATCTATGTCTTAGTTTTCCTTTTTTTTTCTTTCTTCTTTACAACTTTATGGAGATATAATTCACATTCCATAGAATTCACTCGTGTAAAGTGTAAAAGTAAAGTTTTACAATCATCACCAGAGTCTAAGTTTAGAATATTTTCATTGCACCTAAAAGAAACCCCATACTCAGTCATTCCTTAATCCCTATTTACTTCTCCTGTCTAGCTCAGGGCAAACACCAATTGTTTTATATTCTACAGATCTATTCTAGGCATTTCATATAAATGGACTCATATAATATGTGGTCTTTTATGACTGGCTTCTTCCATTTAGCATAATGTTTTCAAGGTTCTTGAGATGTCTATGTTGTAGCATGCATCAATACTTCATATTTTATGTACAAATAATATTCCACTCCATGGATATATAGCATTTTCTTTATATACTCATCAGTTAATGGGTATTTGAGTTATTTCTACTTTTCGGCTACTATAAATCATGAAACTATCACCATTCAGGTACAAGGTCTTGTGTGGACATGTTTTCATTTCTCTTGAGTTTATACCTAGGAGTAGAATCGTAGCATTTTAAGAATGAGAAGTTGTTTTCCAAAGAGTTTCTACCATTTCACATTCGTGTAAACAGCATATTACTCATGTTCTAATCTAAGTCAAATAACAAAATGGAGTTTTACCTATTTCCTAATGAAAATAAATTTATTAATTGACTCTCAATTTTTCCATCAAATTTGTCCATTGATTTTAAAATATAATGTTATATCATTTTCAATTTTTGTATTAAATATTTAATTGCCCTGTAATCCAAATTTCTTTTTTAAGATGATTTTTCTCTTTTAGGTGTTTATTGTTGGGGGTTAAAACATATTAGTCAATAGTCAAAGTGACTTATAAAACTTCTACCTTTTGAATATTTTGAGAATTTTTTGTGGTCAATTTTTGTGAATAATCTAATTTGTGCATAGTTTAAAAGTGGATATAATTCTTATTAATGAGCTGCAGAAGTATTTTTTTAGAAAACTATTAATTCAATATTATTAATTGTATGTTTTTCCCCATTATTCATATTTAGTGTCTACCTCAGAAGTTTATTGGAAGGATTGAATGACCTAACTCACATATAGCTTGGGAGAAAAAAGACTGGCACATAGGGAAATAACTCAGTATTGGCTATTTTTATTTAATCATACTGAAGTAAAATCTTTTAAAATTCTGTTTCTGTCTGTTTCTTCTCATGTCTCTAATATTTGCTCATGTATTCAGAATCTGTGCTATTTAACTTATACTTATTGATGTCACAGCTTCATAATTGAATATCTTTTATCATAATTAAATGAAACTTTTTATTAATACTTTCAATTATTTCTAATTTGTCTGAATCTAATACTGGCACATTTATTTTCCTTTTGTTTACATTTAAGGCAAAGTAAAACCCTGTTATTCTTTAACAGATGTTTTCCCCTAAATCAATTTGATCATATGTATTTTTCTGAACAAATATTGTTTAATTTTATTTGTAATCCATTCTAGATATTAATCCCATTGACAGGAAAATTTAGGTTCATGACATTTATTATGATGATTTTTATTTGTGGTCTATGATGCCATTCTGTGTTCTGCTGTTTTAGGCTTCCCCAATTGATAATCTTTTTTACCATGCATTTTATAAAAGAAAGTTAAAATTTTAAGATGACTTGGAATTTTATTTTTACCCTATTGTGTAAGTTGAAACAAATTTAGAAAAGGAAAATCAACAAAAAAATATTTATTTTATTTTATTTTAAATTTATAATCTTCTAAAAATTTACTGGCTGTGGAAACAGCTATTGGGGACATGCATCACGTATATTTATAGCGAGCTGCTAGCCATTTGGGAATGGAAGACAAACAGTTGGAATTTCCTATGAAAATGCTGACAGACACTCTTAAAAGAGTCATTTTCATGAAAATTTTATACCATGGCCATCTCATAGTAATATATCATCAGTTTAAATATTTTATGTTAGTTTTCACAGAAATCTGGACTGGCCAGCTCATTGGCTCCTAGTCACATTCAGTTCTTGATTCCCAGCAAGGTTTACCTATGAATTTAGAGGTTCAGAAGTCAGTTTTTTCTATCAACAAAAAAGACAATGGCACAAATAAATTAGATGGCTCTGTAAAATTTGAATAATCAGTATTTTCAGGTTCAGAAAACAACGGTTGTCCCTTTTAGGACAGAAGAAAGAGTGTTTCCAAACACACTATCTAAAAACACTTTAGAGTCATAAATAAATATGTACAATCTTTATAGAAAGTGGTTCTGAAATGATAATAAACAGAGATTTATGGACAGAAACTGTGGGTTTTTACCTATTATCCTTTTCTTTTCCTTCCATGGTATTGATTTAAATGTTTGTCCTCTCTGATACTCATGTTGAAACTAAATCTTTAATGTGACAGTATTAAAAGGTGGGGCCTTTAAGAGGAAATTGAGTCATAAGAGGTCTGCCCTCATAAGTGGATTAATCCATTCATGGATTAATGGATGAATGGATTAATAGACTGTGAATTAATGGATTATCACAAGAGTGGATTAGTTATTGTGAGAATGAGTCTGTTGTAATGGCCAGTTTGGCTCTCACTGTGCTCCTTTGGCCCTGTGATGCCTTCTGTCATTTTATGACATAGCATGAGGCCCTTGTCAGAAGCCAGCCAGAGGCGTACCCCTAGATCTTGGACTTTCCACCCTCCAGAACTGTAAGAAAAAAATCCTTTTTAAAAAAAAAATAAATTACCCAGTCTTAGGTATTTGTCATATAGCAACAGAAAACCAACTAAGTTGCATGGTCATGCAGCCAATTATAGTCTGAGCACAGGGACCCAGAATGGAAATTACATTTCTAGCCTACCCTACTGCTGGCTCCGGCTAGGTGAAAGAAACATGCAAGTATCAACCTAAATAATAAATAGGGAGGCAACTCTCTAAAAGAAAATGGTGTTTATTTGGGAATGGGCATTGCAATGAGAATGTGTTTGCCCTAGTAAACTACATACGTATTCAGGAAAGTAAAGAAGACAAAGATTTTTAAAAGAAAAAATGAGGAAGATTACATACTTGTTTTGAGAAAATTATCCTTGGCTACAAGGATCAATAGCAAGGATGGTGTCAGTTCAAGGTTGGACAGACATTTGCTGGGCAGATGTCCTCACAGAAGTGTTTTTTTGTGTAAGGTTGCAATGGTCTTTGTGTAAGGTTGTGGTTTTTACAAAGTCTTTTGTGATATTTTTTGTTATCAGGTACTCAGGCATGAGAACCCTCTCTTCATGGCCTTTTCTGGCTCCATTTTTTAGGCTTTTGTTTAGGACAAAAGAAAGAAAATGCTTTTCTAAACAGACCATCTAAAAACAATTTAGAGTCAAGTGACTCCATTTTGATTTGGACAACTTTAACATAAGCATAAGTGTCACAATGGAAATGTAAGTAGTTTTATATATGAAATTACTTGCATGTATCCTCTCTTTTGCCTCTTGCTCTGTACTGCTGCCTGAGTGTGTAGTCAACATTGTATTGTGACAATAAGCGCCACTTTAGAAGACATCCGTGAACTCATCTTCACCAGGATGGTTTACCTCCAGGCATCATGCTGTCTTCACCACTGGAAAACCTGGAGGAAGTTAATATCTCTGGGTCTCAATTTCCTCATTTGTAAAGTTAGAATAATATTATTTCAGAGGCTTTTGTGAACAATTAAAAGAGTCAACAAATGAGAAGCATTCAGAATAGTTTATTCTCTCCATGGCTGATTCTTACTCCCATCCATTAGAGAGACTAAACCTCTATCTTTTTGAAAACATTATTATTTAGTTTTTTTGTTAGTCACAGCCAAACTTGCTTTTAACTTAAACATCATGCAGATATCAATTGTGGGTATAATAAAACGCAGATTTTTGTTAATGTGTGTCAAAATTCAATGCATAAATTTCTCCAGTTTTTCCAAGGTTCCAACAGGAAACTATTGAGAAAGGAAAAAGAGAATTTGTATGTTTATTATTTATATACTTGTGTTGCTATGCAGATGAATAATAACTTTGTCATGGTGCAGTTTACTTCCCATTTACCCCATGAGCCAAAGCTCTTGTTGGCCTTTCCTTAAGTCACTATTCCTCTTTTACATATATTATGTGCATATATACATATGTTCATACACACGTACACATGCATGGATATACGTACATACATACATATGATCAAGTTGTGGTTATTAAGGCATTGGTTTGCCTTTGATATTTACAGTTAAAAAAAGGAACAATGAACAGTTATCATATTTTTCAGGAACTTTTATTCATTGGCTCCACCCTTGTTTCCCACACTGAGAATTCTTGCAGAGACTTGTCCTTTTTTTTTTCTATCACCCACATGTGTGTGGTATGGTACCTGACACATAACTAGTATACAGTAATTAAGCTTTGACTGAATAAATAAATCAACGGGTTTTATAAACTCCCAGAGCTAGTAGTGACTCCATTTTACTGGAAGGAAAATCAAGGCTCTGAGATGTGAGGTGGTTTCTCTGAGCACCTGTAGTCACTCCCTGGTAGGGACAAGTCAAGAGTTCAGGTCCCCCACATCCCAACCCCATAGAATCTGTTCAATCCCACTACATGTCTGAGATTTTAGAAGTGAGAGCGTTTACTTTTTTCTCCCACTTTTTGTAAGTGGTGCTAAGTGATGAAAAGAAAGGAGGAGGGGATATAATTCAAGCTGCCAGGGATGAAAATAAATTAGTAGGAGGCATCCTGAAGGTCCAGGAACTAATATCCATCCACGGCAGCAGGCATTTGTTTTTCCTGGCATACTTGGGCTCTAAATGTAAGCAAACACATAAGTTGGTATTTTATTACTTTGAGCATTTATATTAGGGTGTTTTGTATATGTCAGTGGTGTGTAGGAAAAGAGAAAGATTAAAAAGAAATTTCTTGTTATAACATACTTTGAAAAGTTCTGTATTTCTACAGCATGGTTTATTTTTGGTTCTTTTTCTCAGCATGCAATCTTGACAATTTGGAGATAGAAAAATATCTAACAGACAAGACCCCTTTGACAGAAATTCTTATGTACATACAATATCTAACACAGGCTGCCTAAATTTGAATCCTGGCTTCACTTCTTTATAGCTGTGTGACTTTGGAAAATGAAATAGCATTTGGGGTCCATTTTTCTCATCTGAAAATGTACTGTTGAAATTTTTAAAAACAAATATAGCACCTACTTCATCAGGGTGTCACAACACTCAAAAATGTTAAACATAATATTTGCAAAGCACATAATATCTATCTAGCACATTGTTTGGTACATTTTGCATACTCTATCAGCTATTTATTTATAATAAACTGCCTTAAAACTCAATGTCTTAAATCAATAGGAATCCAAATATTTGAACCAAATAGAGAGTAAAATGGCAGTTAATAGGGTCTGGGGTGGTTGGAGGGCAGGGAGGGCTGGGAAGATGTTGATTAAAGGATATAAAATTTCAATTAGATAGAATGAATAAGTTCAAGAGATCTGCCATACAACATGGCGACTACAGTTAACAATATGTTGTATTCTTGAAAAATGCTAAGAGAGTATATGTAAAGTGTTCTCACCACAAAAATTATGATAACTATGTGAAGTAATGCATATGTTAATTATTAATAGCTAGATCTAGTCATTCCACTATTATACATACTTTAAAGCATCATGTTGCTGTACTTGGTAAATAAATACAGTTTTATCTGTCAATTTAACAAAGAATAAAAGAAAGGAAGGCAGGAAGGCAGGAAGGAAGGAAGGAAGGAAGGCAGGAAGAGGGAGGAAGATGGAAGAGAGGTCCTTTTGGGGAAAAAAAAATGAGCATTTACCATTATACAGTTGACAGGTCTGTGGATGGCAGAGTGTTGCCTGACCTGGGCTTAGCTGAGTGACTATTGATCTTCGCTGGACTCATACAGGAATCTGAGGATTGGATTGGAATCTTCTCTGGATTGGAATTGGCTGGGGCAACTTCAATGAGACAGCTCTGCTCATATGCCCTTTATTTTCCTTCCAGTACTAGCCAGCCATCCCAGGCATGTTCTGCTTGAAAAAAAAAAAAACCAGTAGAAACGCAAGAGCAATCAAGCCTCATATGCAAACATTTTTCACAACTCTGCTTGCTTCACTTCTGTAAACATTTACTTGGCCAAAGTAACTCTCATGCTAAGACTACTGATAGAAATGTACCACTCCAACCCACTTTCCTTGGTATCAAAGTACTGCAAAAGACATGGATACAGAGAAATGTGACAGGTTGGGGCCAATAACATAATCTACAACATGCAATTGTACAATACTAAATAATATTAACTCTATCATTTATACCCCAAGTCTTTGCACGTAAAATACCTTATGTTTTCCCAAGCTATTGGATGACACAGAGTACTTGTTCAAATTCTTGTCAATATCAGTAGACTGAGGATTGGTGAGCAGGAATGTTTGTGCTTTTACCAACAGTATCCAGCAGCTCAGAGCAGCTATATCATCCCCATCCTGTCAGAAATGGGGATTCCATTGCACATCTCTCCTATCTTTCAGGTGCCTTCCTTTCATCCCATTCTCCTTTCAAATGTAATGCTTGGCACTGCTTTTATGGCTATAAACTTGAGCACATTCAGATTCTCTAGCATTTTTTTTTCTCCCTTCCTCTTTGGATTGAGTAATTTTTGTTTATTTATCTTTTAAGTTCATTGAATTTTCTTCTGTTGAGCCCATCTAGTAAATTTTTCATTCTGTTTTTGTATTTCTCACCTGTAGAACTTCCATTTATTTTCTGAATTACACTTACCATTTCTATGCATGTCTTGGTTTTTTGTTTGTTTTTGTTTTTAAACTGGACAGTTCGGATACTATTATGTAGCTGCTTTACGTTCTGTCATATTTTCTCATGATTATCATTTTTATTTTTTGTTCTAGAAGGTAGTTAACTTGCTTGAACCCAAACTGCAATCTTTATCTCTTCCATGGTAGCAGCTGAAATCTCAGTACACTCCTTACAGCCTCAGCTGCTGCTGTTTTAGCCTGGCTTCCTTGGGGAAGCTTTATGTTTACATTTATGATTTGCCAAATCATTGTCTAAGATTTGGGAAGTTCTACTCAGGTTTTTGAGTTTACTCTCTCTTTCAGTTACCTTGATTCTGAAAATTTCTCTGCCAGGCGCAGTGGCTCATGCCTGTAATCCTAGCTCTCTGGGAGGCCGAGGCGGGAGGCTAGCTGGATCTCAGGGGTTTGACGCCAGCCTGTGCACAGTGAGACCCCCATCTTCACAAGAAGAGAAAAACAAAAATTAAAAAAAAGAAAATTTCTCCACTAATTCTCTGCCTTTCTGATTGTGTCCTTCTGTCTTCTGACCTGTCAAGCCAATAAAGCTTCATATTTTCATCATGTGAGATACATGCTTGGAGAAGGGATTCATTAAACAGTTAGCAGACTCATAGATTTCACCTGTTCTTTCTTGTCTTTACTTGCATTTTCATTGACTCTCCTGGGTCTCCCACTAGTATGCATGAGAAATCAGAAATTTTCACATAGCATATAGGAAAATTTTGGGTCCATTTCTTTTCCAGAACTAAAGTCTTTTTTTGTGTTTTTTTTGTTTTGTTTTGTTTTTTTACTTTGAGTTAGTAAGACTGCGATTTTCTTGCTGCCACAGTCATGGGGAATGTCCTACCGTAACAAAGCCACAAACTTGCAGTCATTACCATTACCAGTTGGAAATTTTGAAGAATAAACTTTCTTCTGGTTTATGTCTGTTTTGAGATACTTTCAAGTATCTTTAAATAGTTGTTTTTTTATAGTGTGTCTACTCTAGACTTTACACAAGTCAACCTAAGGAGAGGTCCTGTGAGCACTTCACCCCACTGAGTACCAGAAATCCTCTGCCTGTGAGTATTAGGCAATGGTGACAATGTTGGCCACCTCCTCAGGGTATTTTAAAGATAAACACAGATCTTAGAGACAAGAATATGGGGCCATATGCCAAAGCTATCATCCAATCATGGGAAGTGTTCAGGAGGTTGATAAATAAAAACCATAGTGCAGTTAAACAGAGAAGGCCCTTAAGAAGATGACATGCTAAAAAGATGGCCAGGGGATAATTTCTGGAAACAGCTCTGAGAAGCAGGAAAGATATGAATCCAACTTATACAGCATAAGGAAGAATGAGCAGCCTTAGGGGACTGCAGCTGACATGGTGGATTTATAATTGAATTGAGTGAAATGCAGGAAATATAGAAGACATTCAAAGAAGAGAAGAAGACTATAGTGGACCTCCAAACCTTAGGAGCTGTTGAAGACAGTATAAAAAGGGTACTTAGCAATGGGTTCTATTAATAGCTTCTGAAACCTCTCTATGTCCAGATTCTGTCACTTAGCTGTGCAAATTAGAGCAAGTTATTAAACTTGCTAGTACTCATTTATGAGCACACAGTAGAAATTCAATAAATATTAGATGTTGTTATACACTTTTACATAAACTCAAGATTTCAGGAGGCAGAGGGCAAGATGCATGGAGGAGATAAATGAGGAGATGTGTAAATGGAAAAGAAAATATTGACTTTTATAAAAATGCAGAGATTGGGAAGACTCAACTATCTGCAGTAGTAAGGTTTGGGTCAGTCAACACTAAATTGGTGTAAGGCAAATTGGGTTTAACCCTGATATATTTATGAGATTATATAAAAGATGTGGAGGATTTTCAGGCCTCATGGAACAGTAGAAATCGAGTGACTAAGCAATGGCCATGCTATTTCATCCCTGCTACCTTTTCCCACTTTCTTAGGGAAGACAAGCTAATCAAGTACACCCCACTCATAAAG
The DNA here is from genome assembly GCF_020740605.2 of Lemur catta. Classification (NCBI taxonomy): domain Eukaryota; kingdom Metazoa; phylum Chordata; class Mammalia; order Primates; family Lemuridae; genus Lemur; species Lemur catta. Next base: position 83,942,751 of record NC_059131.1, read on the forward strand.
GACACAGGGAGGAACATAGTGATCAAAGTTCAGTCTTGGGTCTGTCTTCTAATTCCTCCAGCTGAAGTTAAAGACCATGACCTGGAATGTCTCCCATTTATGGGGCTATCACCTTAAAGGGACTAGGCAGGACCAGAGTGCTACCCACATTAGTGAGGCCTAACTGAAGGCTTGAATTCTTGGAGAAGAAATAATGAGGTTCCTAAGATTTCTATGCTCTCCATTCAAGATCTTCAAAGGGAGAAAATAGAAGGCATTCAAGGAGTCAGAATCTAAGAAATAAACAACCAGAGGTTAGAAGCCAGGGTTTTATTTTGAACTGATCAGTGTTCTATATAAAATAAAAGTATTACTGAAAAATAAGGGTTCCTTGCAGCTTTACTATGCTAGAATGTGAAGACAGCGTGAGTGCAGAGAAAAAGGGAATGGTCATCTTTATATAGAATAAGGTATCTTGGGCCTAAAATTATCATTTGGTCGTTTTCAAGGCTATGTAACATAATGGCTAAAAGTGTGGACTCTGGAGCCAGACAACCTACGTTTGAATTCCACCATTGCCATTGGATAACTATTTTAACTTGTATCTATGATTTAAAGTCTTTATGTTGTTAAATCAAACTAAATTTGGGCTTCAGAAGCCTCCATAACAGTCATACATAATGAACTGTGACCTAACTCAATACATAAAGAAAGTGAAAACCTAACTTAGGATTTTGCTTTTGTAACAAATGGCTGACTCCCTGTAAGCAGCCAACTAGCGGTCTCTATGCCTTCTTTCCATTTCCTGTACATCACCTTCCTTTTTCTGTCCATAAATGTTGTACAACCATGTGGCAGCCCTACAGTCTCTCAAGGTTTCAAATGGCCTCTACATCATAAACTTCTATAGTCATGACTTCATTTTTATTGGATTTGATCTCATAGCATTATTTGACACAGTTGATGACACTATCCTTTCTGAAATTCTCTCCTCCCTTGGCTCCAGTGGTATCACATGCTTCTGATTTTCCCCCTTTCCTCCCTGGAGTAAGTACTTCTGTCCTGATTTCTTTCTCTCCTTGTGACCCATGGCTCAGTCCTGGGATTTTACCTTTTCTCAACATTCACACTCTCATTTACCCAATGTTTTAGCCTTAAACATCACTGACATATAAAGAATCTAAAATGTTTCCTCAAGTCCTAAATTATTTTCAAAATTAATATATATAACTACTATTTTATATCTTTGCCTGATTTCTCAATATGCACCTCAGACTTAATTCTCTTGATTCTCTCTTGATTCTTCCTTTTCAGTACAGCCAACAGTTTTCTCAGTCTTATGAGATGGTGCCATGATCTGTCCCATTTCTTAGGTCCAACATTTAGGATATATCCTCTCTTCCTTTCCATCCAATCCATTAGTGTATATGATTGACTCTTCCTCTAAAGCACATCTCAAAGCTGACTACTTCTTTCCACTGTCCCTGATCCAAACCACCATCTTCTCTCATACGACCTGTTGCAATAATTTACCAACTAGTTTTCCTGCCTTCACTCCTACTCCACTATAATCCAGTCTCCATACTGTGAGCAGAGTTTTCCCTTAAATTGTACATCTGATCATGCCACACTCCTGCTTCAAAGTTTTTATGTTAAAAGTTTCCCATCTCACTAGGATAAATCCAAACTTATTATTCTTGCCAGTCCCTGCTTACTTCTTCAACATCTAGAACGATTTTCCAACTTTTAAACTATGCTTCAGGGGAGTTGTCCTTTCTACAATCCCTTGAACCCACCAGGAACATTCTTCCTGGTTGTCCCCACAATTTATATTGATCTTCCTTGATCTTTTCATAGCTGATTCCTTCATGTCATTAAGATCTCAGGTAATATTTAAGCCCAACCACCCTATCTAAAGTCATAGACAGCTACTTTTTAAAACAGCACCATATTTTAATTTCCTGCTTATCCTTAATCATTCCCACATAATATTTTCCTGTTCCTGTTTCCATTAATTGTTTGCCCTTCTTTGGAGTGAAGCAGAACTTTGTCTGCCTTATTCACCATTATCTTCCCAGTGCCTAAAACAGTGCACATACTAGATAATCAAGTATGTGTCAACTGAATGAATTCTTAATCACATCATCTTATTGAATAGCATAGGGAAAAAAACAACCCTTCAAAATCAGTGCTACTGGGAAAAGTTATCAAGTTTCATAATAAACATAATATTATGTTATCAAGACTGTTTTCTTTAGTAGCCACCTCCTGGGCCCAGCCTGCCTGTTTTCACTCTAGACCAATGCTGTCCCAGAGAACTTTCTGTGATGTCCAGTACAGTAGCTATTGGCCACATGTAGCTAATGAACACTTGAAATGTGCCCAGTGCAACTGTGGAACTAAATATTTAATTTTATCCAATTTTAATTATGATTGACCCTTAAGCAACACAGGTTAGAACTGTATGGGTCCACTTATACACAGGTTTTCTTCTGCCTCTGACACCTCTGAGACAGCAAGACCAACCTCTCCTCTTCCTCCTCTTCCACCTACTCAATGTGAAGACAATGAGGATGAAGACATTTATAGTGGTCCACTTCCACTTAATGAATAGTAAGTATATTTTCTCTTCCTTATGATTTTCTTAATAACATTTTCTTTTCTCAAGCTTACTTTCTTGCAGGAATATGGTACATAATACATACAACGTACAAAATATGTGTTAATTGACTGTTCATGTTATTGGTAAGGCTTCTAGTCAACAGTAAGCTATTAATAGGTAAGTTTTTGGGGGGTCAAAAGTTATGTGTGAATTTATTGGGGGTCAGCACTCCCTAAACCCCACCTTGTTCAAGGGTCAACTGTAATTTAAGTTTAAATAGCCACATGTGGCTAGTGGCTACCATACTGGATACAGCAACTCCAGCATGAAAGCTCTTTCAAAGGCAGTTTCTATTACTTAGTACATCTCAACATTTTTGGTACTCAGAAAGTGTCTGATGTTGCACAGGTGCTCTTTAAGGCTGGTTATAATTCCTGAGTCAAGGGTGGCACTGAATGACAGGACAATAAGAATTCTTGGCCCTGCTGTAGGAGGGGCAGATAATCCAATTGATTTCTCTGTGTCTTAGTCTGTTCAGTTTGCTATAATAAAATACTCAAGACTGGGTAATTTATAAACAACAGAGATTTATTTCTCACAGTTCTGGAGGGTGGAAAGTCCAAGATCAAGGATCCAGTAGATTCAGTATCTAGTGAGGGCTGCTCTCTGCCTCAAAGATGGCACCTCTTTGCTGCATCCTCAGATGCAGAAGGGACAGACACACTCCTTCAGGCCTCTTTTGTAATCTCATTCATGAGGGCAGAGTTCTCCTGACCTAATCATTTCCCAAAGGTCCCACCTTTTAATATCATCACCTTGGGGGTTAGCTTTCAACTTATGACTTTTGAGGGGGTGTAAACATTCAAACTACAGAACTCTGTGGCAGGGAAGGCCACTGTATTGTGCTTTCCCTTCAATTTAGTAATAGTACCATTCTTAGGTTAGGAGATAGGGATGCAAGATATCCACCTGTTATGTACTAGTTATGTGACCTCAGACAAACCACATAGCGATCTCTGAGTTTCTGTTTCCTCACCTGGAAAATGATGACAGAAGAAGGTAGTCTCTAACTCGTTGGATTTTTATAGGAATCAATTGAGACCATGAATAGGAAAACCAAGCTGTAAATGATAAAGTGGTCTGTAAGTATATGGTTTGCTTATTAGTTCCACAGATTGATCTCGTTGGCAGATAAAATATCAAGAGTCAGTTATCAAACATCATATCATCTAAACAGCCCTGGCCCTAGAAATGTTGGCATCTGCTCGTTTTACTCTGTGATGGAAAAAAAAAGAATAAATAAATCATAAATGATTAATTTAGACTTCCCTCCATGCCTCCCGTTAACAGCTCAAAGCCCCCACCACACAGCAGGCTCAGTGATGAACTAGTGTGGTAGAACCTTCAAGACGGCGGCTAACCCTTCTCCAAGTACAACCAGCTGTGAAAACAAATTTAACTCCACCAACACAGCAAAACAGCAAAGCTTTTTCATAGGTTAGAGATATAATGTTCACCTCATTCAGAGGAATCCAAGACAAATACCAATGGCTTCTGGGGGTAAGGATATTAAGTATAATAGACAGATTATCTGCTAGTTTACTAAAGGTGAAGGAAGAGACATTTGTCATAGTTTTGCTAGAAAATGAGACTTTATCAAAGGGAGGGAGGGTGAAAGGTCACCAGTTCCATTGGTGCGATTATTATCTTTACATAGCTGGAGTGGCAAAAGAAATGATCCCAAACAGAGCAAAACAAAACAGACCTCACCGAAGCACTTCAAGATGAGCCCTAAGAAGCCATCATACCAGACCCATTGGCTTCACCTTAATTTATCATCTCGAGCCTGTTGACAAGAGTTGATTGGGTTCTCCATCTATCCAAGCTGGTGCAGGTTTTACCACAGCAAAGCATGTGGTGACATTGAGGGTGGTTATTGTTTAGGAATTAATCATTACAATAACAATAATACTATCATTTTTGAGCACGTACTACACCCCTAAAACTGTGCATTTTATTTATCTCAGTTAATAATCCACAAAGTAAGCATTACTGCTGGCACTTTACAAATGAAGCAATTTGGGTTAAAGCAAATTAGACCATTACAGCAGGCTTTTAGGATGATTTTGTTTTTAGTGTTAATATCACTATCATAAGCAGCTGCTTATATATTAATAAGTACCTTTCTTGGTTCCTCAAAAACAATTCATACATAAGGGACTGGATAGGAGATGCCTATTTTATGTTTATGTCAACGTCTTTGCCCACATCTCTAGATAGTCTCTTACCTTGGAAAGCTAGGAAACCTCAAAAAACTCTTCTTTTGTTCAAGCTATGTTTTTTTAATATTGCCTTCACCATCCTTGTCAGACATCTCATATGCCTCAGACAAAGAAGCTAGTTACTTGCCTCAGATAAAGCAATTTCTCCAATCTCACTTTTCTTCTCTCTTCCTCTGTTCTGAGCATGCCACCCTCACCTGGTTACCTCACACAGATCTCCTAGCATCTAGATGCACTCTGCCTATCTAGCCATTTAGCAAGAGCCTTGGGTGGTCTGTCTAGTTCTTGCTTTATTGTCCTTCAAAAACATAGCCTCTTGGATTTTCCTGTTCTTTAGATTAAAAACATTAGGCTCTTTTACATACCTTTCCCAGAGCCAGAAGCAAACCCAGGACTTTTAGTTCCCATGATACTTTCCACTGCAGGGAGATACTTCGTATTTTAATGAAGATACCTATGATTGAATAAACACTAATGCTTCAACATTAATTGAATCTTAAAAAATATTTGCAGCCCACATATTTTAAGTGTGTCCTATAAACAGGTGGTATACTAAGGTGTCATACATATTATCACATTTAATCCTTTAAAATCATGATATATGGATTGCAACCTTAGTCCATTTGCTCTGCTATAACAAAATGCCTTATACTGGGTGGCTTAGAAACAAGAGAAATTTATCTTTCACAGTTCTGGAGCTGGGAAGACCAAGATCAAGGCACTGGCAGGTTCAGTGTCTGGTGAGGGTTCACTTTCTGGTTCGTAGATGGCACCTTCTTGCTGTGTCCCTCACAGAGTGAAAATGGTGAATGAGCTTTTTGGAACCTCTTTTAAACGGCCACTATTCTCATTCATGAGGGTTTCACCCTCATGACCCAATCACCTATCCAAAAGCCTCACCTTCTAATACCATCACCTTGGGGGTTAAGTTTTCAATATATGAATTTTTAGAAAACACAAACATTCAGACCATAGCATGGCTATTTTCATGAAACAGATGAAGAAACTAAGGCACAAAGAAATTAAGGGATTTGTCCGGGACCACACAGGGGAAAGTAATAAACCAAAATCTACCTCCAAACTTATACTCTTATGTATCCTAGAGTGATAGAATGTTAAAATGATTTAAAAAAAAAAAAGCATATGGACATTGAAGCCAGAGCCTTGAATCCGATCCATCTCTACCATTCCCTGTGTCCCAAACTCTCTACCCTAAGCAAATCATTCAACATCTTTGAACAGTGATTATGTGCATGAACTCTGGAGTCCACCTACCTGAGCTGGGATCTCTGTTCCACCACTTCCACTTAGCAGCTATGAATCCTGGGACAATTCAATAACCATTCTGTGCCTCAGTTTCTTTTCCTATGAAGCAAGGATATAATGGTATCTATTCCCATACATGGCTAAATGTGCTGATGCAAGTAAAGTGTTTATAACTATGCCTGGCCCACAGTAAACAGTAAACAAATAATAGTTACAGTTGTCACTATAGTTGACAGTAAATTTCCTCATCTATTAAACAGGGAAAATGAATCTACTTCATCTGAGTGTGGTGGGAACAAGTCAACCAATACGATCATCATCAAATAACACAGTCTGTTACTGTTTGGCTTTGGTAGATGTTTTGGAGAAGAAGCATATATGTAAAAATGTACTGAACCAGAAGCAACTTTCAGAGGGAGGTTGAATGGGGATGTTTTTAAGGCCTGGGAGGTAAATCTGCTCTGTTTTTTCTCTCTCTAGGTCACTTGATGACTTAGCTAATCCCCAGCCTCTTCACACAGGACAAAAGACAAGGACAACCTCTCAGACTTGGGAAGACATGAGGGGTGGTAGAATTAGCAGAGATGTGAGTCAGACAGCCCTGACTTCAAACCCTGTCTCCTATGCTTATCAGTGGGCTGACCTTTGGCAGGTCACTCACACCCCATATCTGTAAAATGACAATGAGGATGCTAATCTCACAGGCTATCGTGTCATCATAAATGTAGCGTATGTAAAGCATGCAGGAGGGTTTTCCATCCCCCTTCCCTTGACCAACCTCTCAAGGCCTTGGTCAAATCTATATCTCCCATTAGAAGTTAAGGAGCCACAGGGCTGGATTTTTCCATTTGGAAAAGAGAAAAAAAAAATAATCATCATGTGATTAATTTATTTAAATTGCGGTATTGATTCAGTTTAAGTTGAGTTCAGGGCTTGAGTTAAGCACTGAATTCATTTAGGTAGAGTATAAATGTAAGTATTATGTATAAATAAAGCTTAAGTATAGTAGTACTGTTTTAGTTTAAGTAAATCGATCCAGTTTAAGTAGAGTATTGTGCAAGCCAAATGTCACCAGTGATTCCTGGTATTAGAGAAGAGCAACTGAAGGATGAGGGTGGTCAGAGGAAGTTGAGGGTTCATCTAACTCTTGAATCATCCCCTGATCACTTTACCATTCTCTCCCACTTCCACCTTCACAGATACCCCTAGGCATCACAGGATCCCAAGCTTTTCAAACATTTTAAAGAAAAATGTTTAATAAATAATTTATGAGTATCATTCATTCTAATCACATTTAATGAGCACCTACTCTATTCTAGGCTGTCCTGTGTTAGCTGCTCATGACATAGACCCAGTCCCCCAAGACACTCACAGAGATTGGATAAACAGGCAATTTTCCCTGGATCTAAAAAGTAAGAAAAGATTCAGAAGACATGGATCCTTTCCTTAAGGGATTTTCTTGAGTCTAATAGGGGAAGAGAAAGCTTAGGCACAAATAATGCCACTGATAAAGGTCCCTGGAGTTCGGAGGATAGTGGTAGATTTGAGATGGGGGTGGCATGACAGCAGAAACCAACATATTCTAGGTAGAAAGAATGACCAGAACAGAGATATAGAAGAGCAGAAAGCTCTGGGCATACAAACGGCACAGGGAGTAGAGCTTCCTGGGGCAGCTTCCTAGTGTCAGTAAACAGAACCCAGGACATTTGACTTCTACTCCATTTTTACATTTGACCTTTTCACGTTAAGAGTCTGTTTTGAGTACTTACCTCCAAAGGGTAAATAAAAAACAGCGAAGTTGCACCAGCCAAATGACCAGTAGCAAGTTTCTCAAGAGTTTCTAATTTGGTTCCCTCCTCAGCAAGAAATCTCTTATACTATGTAAATAAGAGGTCAAGGTTATGTCAGTACTCAGAATCCTCAGAGGGCTTACAACTTATTTAATATCCGTGAATACCTGGGCATTTAATTCATAGCTTAAAACTATGATGCACAGTATCTAGTACCTAAATAAAATCATGAATATTAGATAAGAGGCCCCAACCCTAAAAGTAGAGACTTTATTTTGTACCTCTTTTGGCCTAGAATAAGATCTGGCATATAGAAGACATCCAATAAGCGTTGATTATGATTAAAAATTAACATAATGAGAATAGAACCACTGAGATGGAAACTACTAAGAATCTTGTGCAATAAATTCTGATGTCAACTGTGTCGAATTTTAATGAAGCAATATGACATGAAAAACAAACCTGAGTTTCAGTCTTGGCATGGTTACTTACTGAGTGATCCCGAACAAGTCACTTAACTTCTCCACAACTCAGTTTCTTCATCTGGAAAACGAAAGCTAGTGACTTCCTTGTCTACAGTGGTCACTAATTATTCCCACAGTTCCTACTTTGCAGGATTGCTGTGAAGACTACATGCAATAGATGTGCAATGTACTTGCCACATGGAAACAGAAGTGGTCATTATTATTGCAAATTTAATGATAACAAGCTTTTCCTTACAGAATAGATTTTCAGTGAGGTATTTCCTTGGCTTCTGTGGTCTTTATTTTAGCTTCTTGTTCCAAGTCAATCGGTGTATCCTATCTCTCTGCCATAGTGATTAGTTCAAAGCTGGATATATGACACAATCTGGACCAGTGAGACCCAAGGAAATGTTCTGGGTAGACTCAGGATTCAAATGAAGCTTCCCTGCTTTTCTGAGAGAACTGCAAGAAGAATCAGCTCTCTTTCTTCTACACAAGAACAAAGAAGCATGAACCCCTGGAAGCTTCTGGTGCTCATTCTTCAGTCACAAAGGGAGCATGTCTTAGGATAAAGCATTCAGTGGAAGACAGAGAGAGAGAGATGAGGAGAAATGGAGTTTGTGGTGACATCGTAGAAGTGCTAAATGAAGCCTCATCAGAAGTCCACCTTATTTCTGAACTTTTCAGTTATATGAGAAAATAAACTCCCTTTAAAATGTAAAAAAAAAAAAAAAAAAAGTCTGTTCCGTACACCACTTTGAAGAGGGCATAGGAAGCTGCAACAGACACCAAAGCCCTGCAATGCCGTGGAGAAACATCTTGCCTGGCCTCAGCAGCCCACATATCCCACCCCCCCATAACTGGACCATGTCAACTGAACAGGCTGTACTTTTATTTCCTCATCCATGAAAGGAGTGTGTAGGACAATACACACTCTGCCCTGCCAGACCTGCCAGCCCTGATATTGTTTGATTTTGCAAATGCTCCAATAGTAACTGGCCAGAGAGAAAGATATCATATGCCCTCATCTCTGGACAGCTGATTGTGCATATTGATATTTTGCCCTGAAACACAAAGTAATGAGTTTCTGTTTCCAAATGCTATTTCATACCTAGGAATTCTGGTGTAGAGAAAAATGTGTGTGTCAGTGGAAAACGATGCATTGTCTATATACAGCTCACCCTTCTTGGCTACCTGATTCTAGCCTTTCCTAGTCTTCAAGCTCTTTTACAACTATAATTTGAAGGTAACTGATAGCGATGTGAACTAATTCTTATCTACAGACAAGCAAATGCAACCTAGTTTTTAGAGGTTGTTTTTGTCTATTGGGGTGCTATAGCAAAATAGCATAAACTGATTAGATCAAAAACAACAGAACTTTATTCCTTACAGTTTTGGAGGCTGCGAAGTCCAAGATCAAGGCACCATCAGGTTTAGTGTCTGGGAAGGGTTCATTTCCTGTTTCATGGATAGCTGTGTCTTCACGTGGTGGGAGGAGTGAATGAGCTCCCTTGTGCCTATTTTATAAGGGCACTAATTCCACTCATGAGGGCTTCATCCTCGTGACCTAATCACCTCCCAAAGGCCCCATCTCCTAATATCATCACCTGGGGTTAGGATCTCACATACGCATTCAGAGGGGACACATACATTCAGACCATAGCAGAGGTCTAATGAACTTCCAGCACCCACTTGAGACAAGACAGTTTTACCTTCATTTGCACATTCGTTCCCATATTCCTAATCTATGAATGTGCCTGTTCTTCATATTCTCCTCTAAACTTAGGTAAATCTCTCAGATAAATCTCTCACCCTGTGGACCTCAGCCTTCTAATCACACATGGGGAAGCTCAGGTAAAGGTAGGTCTTGAGGGTTGGTAAAGCTATCCCAGCTCTTGCAGCTCATGCTTTTGTCATCACTGTGGGTTCAGAAAGGGCTTTCTACTAACATGAAATGAACATCAATATTTCTTTCTTTTTTTGGCAAAGGTGAGTGTATTAGTTTGCTAGGGCTATCACTACAAAGTACCACTGACAAGGTGGCTTAAACAACAGGAATTTATTTTCTCACAGTTCTGGAGTCTAGCAGCCTAAGATCAAGGTGACAGAGGGTTGGTTCCTTCCGAGGGCCATGAGGGAAGGGTCAGTTCCCTGCCTCTCCCATTAGTTTGTAGACGGTCATCTTTTCCCTGTGTCTTCACATGGTCTTCCCGCTATGTGTGTCTCTGTGGTCAAATTTTCTCTTCTTATAAGGACACCAGTACTGTTAGATTAGAGCCCACCATTATGACATAATTTTAATTTAATCATTTCTTTTGAAAACTTATCATCAAATACAGTCTTATTGTCAGGTACTGGGGGTTAAGACTTCAACATATGAACTTTTGAAGAGACACGATATGGCACGTAACAGTAGGACTGAACAAAAATGAGTTTGCTACCTTTTATGGATTATACATGTTCTTTGGGACTATAAAAACCACAGAGTTGGAACATATACATCCACCAAATTGTCTGATAGGAGAGGTTAAAGGATTTTCTTGGTGTGATGACTCACAATCCAACATCCTTATACTATAATAAGGCCCTCCTGACTGCATCTTCCAGCTCCTACCCCCAATGTGCCAATTTTACTATACCAGAAACAGGCCTCCAAATGTAACAATTTTCTATTCAACAAGCATCAGATTTAGCAAATCAAAATACAGGACACCCAGTTACATCTGAATTTTGGATAAACAATGATATTTTTTGGTGTGTGTCCAATGCAATATGTGAGACATACTTGTGCTAAAAAAATTATTTGTTGTTAATCTAAAATTAAAATGTAACTGGGTACCCTGTATTTTATCTGTCAATCCTACTCCAATCCCTTATTGATATTCACACGCTATATTTAGAATTCTCACTTGTCACCTCCATGCACTTTATATAGATAAATACCCATCATTCTTTATCATATACTGAATGTTTGTGTCACTCCAAATTCATATGTTGACTCCCTTAACTACCTGTGTGGCTGTATTTGGACATAGGGGTCGCTAAGGTTGTATGGTTAAATGGTGGGGCCCCAATACAGTAAGATTAGTGTCTTTATAAGAAGAGATACCAGAAGGCATGTTCATTCCCTCTATCTCCCTCAACCCCCACCCTGAGAACACATGCACAAAGTAAAACTCATGTGAGCAGACAGTGAGGTGGCAGCTGCCTACAAGCCAAGAGAAGAGGCTTCAGAATGAACCTTGCCTAATTGGCATCTTAATCTTGGATTTCTAGCTTCCAGAACTGTAAGAAATAAATTTCTGTTGTTCAAACCACTGAATCTATGGTATTCTCTTATAACAACTTGACCAGACTAATACACTCCTTAAAACAGCACACCAGGAACTCGTACACAGAGTACCACACAACATAGGTGTTCATTCTTATTGAATGAATAACAAATCTAATCATTTTGGATCCTGTTGAATGAAACAGGTACCAACCTTCTCTTCTGTGATTGACTCTGTCTTACCCTGTCTCTGCTGGAATCTGTCTTAACACATCACCCCATATTGCCAAGGCCTGCTCATTTGTCTGCCTACCACCAGGGATCTTGGTGGGTAAAGACTATGCCATCCATTCATTGTCATGCTGCTAACATTAAGCAAAGTCTCTCCCACACAAAATACTTGCAATTTCCAATGGCACATACTTAAGGAAAAAAAAAAAGGACATGTGATGAATTGTGATATTAATCAGATCACTTGGGACCCGGGACTTTGATAGTTCTTAGGAAACAGGAATCAATTTCCAAACACCTCCTTCAAGTCCCCTAATTCAAATCTTCTCTCACCACCCAGTTTGGAGACAATCCACATGTCCGGGCACTACTGGGATGAGATCAAATGTTTCCTGTTGGAGCTTGGTCTCAGCAGCCCTTGGAGGGCCCCCAATGACCCCTAGAGCCGGTGTGAAAGTGGACGAGCAGCCAGATGGCTTCACATTTCCACATTCCTTTAGCTTGTTTTCTTATTGGAGCAGATACCCAAGAGCATCCCAAATCCTCAAGAGAGATGGGATTTCAGGAAAATCCTGGTTACTTTTGCAAAGCAGGAGATGCGAACTCTTGAACCTGATGAAGAAAAAGAAGATTTAAAACATCTACCAAAGGTTTTCAAGCTATCAACAACAATAAAAGAAAAATATCAAAATAGTAGGGTTTTTTGTAGGGTTTTTTTTTTTTTTTTTCCAACATTCAGTTCCACCTGGGGACAAAAGTGCCACACATACCCACTGCTGAGGATTAAAACAGGTCAGGGATCACAGAGTTGTGGCCCCATAAAGAGATTATCCTGTTTCCTGAGACATCCTTTATGCTGCAGCTGCCTCCTTAGAGGAAGATCGTGAATCATGTTGTTCTTCTCTCGTCCATTTGATCCGACACCATGTAAACAAGCAATGTTGAATAGAAAAAGAAAACATTTTGTGCAAATGATTTCAATACAGTTGGAACTGCTTACCTTGTATGAGCAATCTGCTTACTCAGTAACAAGGTCTTATACTAGAAAGAAGCAGTCTTGGGTGTGAATATGTTCAGATAAATTAATAAGAAATAGCTATTTAACATCAATTATGTGGCAGGCATTGTGGTTTATTCTTTCCCACATGTAATCTCATTTCATCTAAACAGTCACCCTGCAGGGAAGTGATAACGGTTCTACTTTTCACAAATTACAGATGAGAAAACGTACTCAAAACCATTAATCAGAGAGAAAGTCAGCATTCCAACCCATATCTCTCTGACTGAGTAATGTATTAGTAATTCAATGAACATTTATTTGTAATTAGAAATGCAAAGATCATTATTGAGTAAAATAATGAATGAGTTATCTAATTTTATCTGTTTTTAAACTAATGAAACCAAGATACAAAGATGTTAAAGAATTTGCCAATGCTTACAAGTGTTATATGTGGTGGAATTTTGATCTTTTCTCTCTTGTGAGGCAACTGAAGGATTAGTCAAGGGTATTTTTAAAATTTAAGATATTATTTAATGTTATAATGTTGGAATGTCAGTAAGAAATTACCATGGGCCATCATTTGGGATAACTTAGCTTTAAACCAAAGAAAAATTTTTTGAGGTATTTATAAATAACTCTAGTAAGAAATCACAGACCACTGTGATGTCATGAGTCAGTTCATTGACAAATAGGTAGAAAATAGAGATCAGGGGGTTGAGAAAGACACTGCTAAACAAATAGCCACTAAAATGAATGAAACATTTGTCTCAGGTTACATATGGGTGATAACGTTGGCAAAATTTCAATAAAATGGTGCATCCTAAATATGTGTGAAATCTTTCTTCAATGTGCTTCATGTAAAATTTCTCAAGGTGGACATGTAGCTCAGAGGTGAAGACTCTGAGCTCCAGGTCAGACTGCCTGAGCTTATATCTCAGCTCTACCGAATACTGGGCATGGACCTTAAGAAACTCACTCATCTCACTGGGCTCCAGAGAATGGGAATAACAATTATACCCACTTAATTCACTGTTCTGAGGTTTTAATGAGATAATCACTCAAAACACATAGGAAGCGTCTCATGTATATTTGAATACATAGAATGAAATTACTAAATGAAAAAAACGTTAAAAATTATATATTTTATACCATGATACAAAATGGTCTTATTTCATTTTACTAATACCATCACAATAGACAACTTCTGATGTTGAAATTAGGATTTTATCACCATGCCTTTTTAAAATTTATTTTCCCTATTAATAATCTAAGATCTTCTCTGCCTAGAACATCATTATTAACTAAGGTAATTGGCAAATAAAAAAATAGCCAACCACGTACACGTCACTTATGGTGCTTCAAATGAGCACTATGATATTTACAGATGGAGATGGGCTGATACTACAAGCCATGGAGCAATGGCTCCACTAGGGAAAAAGCATTGAATTAGGAATTACCATAGCTTTGCTCCATTCTTTACTCAAGTCACACATTGCCTCTCTGAGTCTTAGATTCCTTAGCTGTTGGAAACAGGGCAAAATTTTGTCTATGGTCATTTCCATCTCTCAAATGGAAGTTATTACTGTTAGTGTTGCCTTGGTAATACCATACAAGTAATAGTCACAATTATTATTATAAATAATTTGAGATCTTCTCTTTCCTGAATCACTGCTTCAGTCATTAAACCCAATTACCTCATTATCTAAATTCACATGAATTATAACCTTGAAAGGCATGCATAAGAATGGCTTTAAAGAAACCAATGTATCACCTCCTGCATTCATAAAATAATCAAAAGCCCCGAGGCCATATGTTGAAAGGTCCAAGGTTCACTACCTTCTTTCCCAGTCCCTCCTTTTGACTTCCATTTCTAGCCCACATTTTGGAGTATTTATTTATTTTAAGTTTAGATGAGGCCTTGCAGTCCCTGAAGGGGACATGGTAAGATTCAGTTCTAAAGAGGGACTTGGGAGAAAACCATATTTCATGCCCATTGGCATTTGGGAGGCTGTCGAGCTATCTGTTGGGAAGTTTCTTGCAGAGTATAAACAGCGAGTTAGAGGGTGGCCAAGCATTTGACTTCCCATCTGACTTGGGTGCGTTGTTGTAGCTCTCAGCACCTCCAGCTCACCATCTGCAGGATAGATCATCAGAATGTAACAGACCATTTATTCTGATGACCTTGTTTTACTGATGTAGAAATTGAGACCCTGAAAGTAAAGCCATGATCCCAAGGTCACAGAATGAGTTAGAGTTCCCAATCAGAGACCACATTCTCAGCCATCCTTTTCCCTTTTTAAGTCAAGCATGAGTTGGTGACAAGAAAGAATTCTGACAATTGTTAAGTCACAGTGTACAATTCAATTACTTTGTGGTGTTTTAGCCATACAATGAATTTAGTTTGCTGGAGTGGCAAGATTATGGGTGTCAGTTTCAAGCAGACCTTAGCTGAATCCTCATTTCTTATTCAATGGCTGTGTGTTTCTTTAGCCTACGGGCTACCTTCTGTTTCCTTCTTTGTAAAACAAGAATAATAATATCTACTTCATGGAATTTCTACTACATTAAAATGTAATGTGATAGCATATCCTAAGGAGTAGAATACAGTTTGCTGGATGTATAACGAAAATCCTATTTTTTTTTTCCAGTGACCTCTTTGAGGCTGTGATAATTGCTCTTTAGTCCCAGTTAGTCATTTTTCAAAGAACACCCAGATATTTCGTGGAACTGTTACCATTTAGATTTTTTCAGTCACATTGTAGAAGATTGCTGCTAAAACGGTTTTTCCAAGGAATATCATAAAAAAATAATTATTGTGAGTTAAAGAGAATAGATAGAATACACACATACACTCACACACATCACATGTACATATTTACTTCTATCCCCTTGTCCTAAGTACCCCTTCCAAAAGAAAACCCCTAAAAAGGACAGGGAAATTATTTTTAAAGGCATAAAGACAAAGAGGGGAGAATAAAGCAACAATTTTGGAAGCTGGAAAGCAGATGTTTGATTTGTAGTAACTAACTTAGCAGACCCACACAAACAGATCCTTAAGCTGGCAGTGAGGAAAGCTGAGAAGTAACTTGATTTATGCCACACAGCCTCTCAAAGGCTAAGAAATTGGCCGCATCATGTACTTCTGGGTGTGGGAGAGAAGGTGCAGCAACAAACTAGAGAAGCAATTCCAACACTGTTCAAAAGCAATCAGACCCCCAGATCACTTCCCCTTGTTCATACAGCTGCCCCTTACCCAGGCAGAAGAAGGGGGGCTTAATATCTTAGGACAAATAAAACAAGGGGTCTCTGCACACATGGATGAGAGGCACAGTTAGACCTGAGTATGGAGAGACATAGTGAAAACGTGGAAAGCAAGTGAAAGTTTGCGGACTCACTGTTGAGACATCAAGCCCTCCCTGCCTTTTCCCCATAGGGAGTTTTCAGGGTCTGGCAGCCAGACATGTCCTGGAGATGAAAGTCTTCTCCAGAGAATTGGATTAGTCCAAGGGAAAAGACCTAAAAGTACCAGCTTCAGGGATTCCCCAACATAAACCCCCAGTAAAGTCTCCCTGCGGGGGAAAGTGAAATGAAAACCCATTTGACACACTTGAAAGTTCTCATCAGATATCGGTGCCCATCCTCACAAACTGGCAATCTCCCAAGGGCATTTGATGTTGAAAAAGCGTGTGTAATATGAAAGTCAGAAACTAAGGAGGAAGGGAGGAGGAGGAGAAAGACACACCAATAAAGAGGAGAGAACTTAACAAATACTGTCATTGTTACCTACCAAATGATAAAACAATACATGTAATCTGCAAAACAAGAACAGGAAGCCTGACTTCGCATTATACAATTCATCCACAGAGCAAAAACACTTGGACCTCCTTAATATTTTGAAATTAAAGAAATTAAAAACAGGACCAAGAAAGTACTCCTGGAATCATGAGAAATACAAAAGAATATATAGAAATATGACAGAAGAAATGAAAATCCAACAGAAGCTTTTGAAGATAAAATTCAGTAAATCTCATATAAAGTAGTACAGAATGACAGAGGTGAAAAATGAATAAAAAGCAAGGAAGAAAAAAACATGCAACACACCCAAGAGATTCAACATCCAAATCTTAGAAATTCCAGTCACAGAGAATAGAAAATTTGGAGATAAAGACTTCTTCATTAAATAAATAATTAAATGCAGTTTCCTAGATCTGAAGCACATGAGTTTCTGTTTCGAAGTGCTTAGCATAGTGCATCGAAACAAACCTATACCAAGATAGACCATCAAGAGCTTTCAGAACACTGGAGGAAAAATCCGATAAATTTTACATCCAGGATCGAGAATCAGAATAATATTGCACTTCTCAACATCAACACATGAAGCTAGAGGGTAATGAAGAAAAGCATTAAAAATTCAGAGGGAAAATTATTTGCCCCTTAAAAACTCCCGTGCACAATCTCTCAGTTTCATATAAAAACACAATAAAGATATTTTCAGACAGACAAAGTCTTAAATTTTCCAATCATGCATTCTTTCTCAGAAATCACCTGGCAGGTTTGATTTGCTTTCTCTAAAGAAGGCAATAAACCAGGAAAGAAGAAACAATGGAACTCAGGATCCAAACAGGTGATCCAACAGAGGAAACATAATCGCTCCCCAGAGTGAGAGGAGAAAATGGGATTCCCTGTGTGGTCTCAGAGAGTGCAGGCCAGGGAGGGGCAGACAAGAAGAGATTTCTCTAAGAAGATAAAATGTTTTGATTGCCTAAGGTATTTTTGTGTATTCACAGGAGATTTACATAACTGGAGAATAATTCAGAGTTGAATTAATCATTAAATACACAGAAAATAAGCCAGTGAAACAAAAAAGATAAATCATTGACTTCATGGGTAATATTTTGCAGGAAAGTAAATATAATCACATTATATGGATCACCTAAGAATAGAATTTACATATTAATAACAATGTAATACTCTGTATTTACCTAAACAAAATTTCTAGATAAGTATATGGGGAAGATGGAACAACAGGAAATATGAAGAGACTAAGATAAAGGGGAAATGGTGGTCGCTGGTGAGGGATAAAAGAAAACAAAATCCCATCTTCTATATTGAGAAGTCAATATATAATGTCTAAAGAAGAAAAGTTTAGAAGTATACTCATGTCATTTGAAAAAACAGAGGCAAATGCCAAAGCATTAGCTCAAAAAATTATAAGCCATTGTCTCTAGAAAGAAGGTAGAGTGGATCTGTTGATCTTCTTGACAAGTCTTATATGACTGTCAGATCCTTTTCAAATATACATGTTTACTTTTAATAAAAGTAAAAATTAAATTAAACACTAGTATTTTGCAAGCTTACTCTTTGAGATTTTTTTCCGTATCTATTAATTGTAATGTAAAATACCTTTTTTGAATAGTCTCATTTTTTCCCTACTTTGATCATGAACAAATGACAACATCCATTGCAATCATGAAGTTTCACTTTTTCTGTGTTTTTTCTAATTCATATTCCACTTAAATCATCAATAGTAAAATTAAGAAATGCTTGTCAATGCACCACCTGGAATCATCTAGTCTTAGTTATCTACCTGTACCCCCCCACATACATTGAAAGCATTTTCCTGAACGAATCACGCATGAAAGGCAAGTTATTGCTCTCAACTTACCACTAGAGGGAAATGTTGGTCTTTTTACTAAGTAGTCACAGTCCACTAGGGAACAGTTTCTTCATGCAATGAGTAGAAATTATAAAGCCATGGCCTGAGTCATTTTTCCCTAGAATACCGAAGCTAGAAGGAACCCTGGAACCCATCTAGGTCAATTCCCTCCGACCTTCCCTTTCTCCACTTAAAGGAACCAGAAACCTAGAGATGCACAGTGCTTTCTTACGTCCACAGGATAAGGAAGCGGAAAGCCAAGTGCTAACGGCAAAGTTCCTTTATTACCTAAGCTGGACACATCAGGATTGAAACAAGAGAGTAACTCAGAGGAGTTGGTTTTTAGTTCAAACTCCTGGAGCAGGGGTATGATATTAAGAATTAGCACTGCTTGAATGTTTGCTGTATGCCAAGCACGCAGTGATGTTTACCATGTGCTGGGACTTTAGATGTCTCCATACTTTATTCTGATCAGAGTTCTGTGAGGTTGGAACAATCATTATGCCCTTTCTACAGATGAAGGAAACTAAGGCAGGAAGAGGTTAAGCCACATGCCCAAAATCACAGAGAAAGTGATTAGCAGAGCCGGGGATAAAACCCGGACAGTGTAGCTCTGCAGTCCATGACTAATCATTGTGCTTACTGCCTGTCATTGGAAGACATGCAATTTATCTGTGAAATGGAAAAAGCCACCTCTCTTTCCTGGGGAAGGGACCTCACCTCACTCTTTGGTCAGATGAGATGATTTGTCCCACTGACCACAGAGATCCTTCAAGATTTATCAGCTTGGTGGAGATATTTTAGGGATTGATTTCTCTTTGTTCACGGTGCCTGGCTGAGAGGACATGCTGATTAAAAGTTAGATGAGTGAATAACTATGATTCTAGCCACTTCACAAACAAATCAGTGGTGGAGAAAACATTCTTATGTCACATTCTATAATTCACACAATTTAGGAAAATGCCACAAAAGCTATCATTGTCCACTTGGTCTCTCGCAACACTGTGGAGTCGACCCAATCAAATGCCTAATTCCTCCTGATTTCCTCTGCTATTTTGTAATGCAGTTTTTCAGTCCATAAAACACAACTGTGTCACCGTGTACATGGGCAGGCTCCAAAGCCCACTGCATTGTATCATTTCATGAGCTGACGTGTCACTGCCTTACAAAACACCTGGAGTCTGTATCATTTATTACTTTGGACTCGGCCAAGTCTTCCTCCTCTCTGTTCATGGAACTCTGAGCTGGTTTAGCTCACCATTCCTCAGAACACTGGGGCTAAGGGAGCCGGAGGGCTCCAGTTTAAAGATGATAACCATGTGCAAAGTGGAGGGTTTACTAATGAAGTTTAAAGCTAGGGAAATTTCCTCCCAAAGATCAGATGTCTCTTTGCAATGAAGAAAATTATGCTCCGTGAAGAATACTTCAACCTCTCTGCTGCAAGTTTTGAAGTTATTCAATGCAAATCTAGAAGTTTAGGGGCTTAAAATACCCATGAATTGCCCCCTCTCAGCAGTATTTTACATATTTTTTAACATTTACCTATTTTGATATACAGTTCTGTGAATTCTAACATATGCATAAATTCTTATAACCACAATCAAGATACAGGACAGTTCCATCACACCCCCAAACTGATATTTCTTTGCAGTCACACCCTTTCCTTATCCCTTACCCCCTGGCAAGCACAGTTTAGTTCTCCATCACTACAGTTTTGCCCTTTTGAGACTGTTATATAAATGTAATCATAGAGCGTATAAACTTTGAGACTGTCTCCTTTCCCTCAGCATAATGCTTTTGGGGTTCATCCAAGTCGTTTGGTGTGTCTAGTCCATTCGTTTTATTGCTGAAAAATATACCATTATATGGATGTACCACAGTTTGTTTATCCATGCACCTGCTGAAAGACATTTGAGTTGTTTTCAGTTTGGGGTAATTATAAATAGGGCTACAGTAGACATTCATATGCAGGGCTTTTTGTGTGAACATAAGTTTTCACAACTTTGGTATAAATACCTACAAGTAGAATTCTTGAGTCATCTATGTGTATGCTTAATGTTATAACAAACTGCCAATATATTTTTGAGAGGAGTTGCACCATGTTGCTTTCCCACCAGCAATGTATGAAAGTTCCAGTTGTTCCACATCTGCAGCATAGCTTGTACGGTCAGTATTTTTTAAATTTAGGCATGCTGATACTTACGTACTGTTATCTCATTGTAGTTTTAATTTAAATTTCCCTAATGGATTGTGATGTTGAGCATCTTTTAATGTGCCTGTCTTTTATATATCCTTTTTGGTGAGGTGTCTGTGCAAGGATTTTGCCCATTTTTAAAACAGGTTTGTTTTCTCATTGTTCAGGTTTGAACATTTTTAAATATATTCTGTAGGCAAGTCTTTTGTCAGATATGAGATTTGTAAATATTTTCTCCAGAGCTGTAACGTATCTTTTCATTCTCTTAACAGTACCTTTCAAAGAGCAAAAGTATTTACTTTTTAAAATTTTTGTAAAGTCCAATTTCTTATTTTTAAAAAATAATTTAAAAAATAATTATGGCTTGTGTTTTGGGGGTAATATCTAAGAACATCTTGCCTAACCCTAGATCAAAATAATTCTCAAAAAGTTTAATCATTTAATGTCTTACATTTAAATCTGTGATTAATTTTGAGTTAATATTTATATAAAGTATAAAATTTAGGTTGAGTTTCATTATTTTTCATGTGGGTAATCAATTTTTCCAAAACAATTTATTGAAAAGACTATTCTTTCTCCATTGAATTGCATCTTTGTCAAAAGTCATTTGGCAACAGATGAGTGGGTCTATTTATAGATTCTCTTCTGTTCCATTGATCTATGTGTCTACCACTTCAATACCCCAATGTTTTGATCAGTGTAGCTTTATGGTAAGTTTTAAAAGTCAGGTAGTGTGAATACTATAACTTTATTCTACTGTTTTTGCCATTCTAGTCGATTTGCCTTTCTATAATAATTTTAGAAATGTTAAATATAATTTTAGCTCCAGGTTTTTTGTAGATGCTTTTTATAGGCTTAAGGAAGTTTCCTTCTATTCTCAGTTACCTGAGAATTTTTATGATAAATGATGTTGTATTTTGCCAAATACTTTTTGTACATCATTGATATGGTCATCTTTTTTCCTTCTGCAGGTTAATATGGTAGATTACATTTTCCAAATATTGAATCAGCCTTGCATTCCCTGGAAAATTCCCACTTGGTCTTCATGTATAATTTTGCATATTGTTAGATTTGAGTCTCTAATATTTTATTGATTTTTGTATCTATGTGCATGAGAAATTTGGCTCATCAGTTTGGTTCTGAGCTTTTTTTGTTTGTTTGTTTTGGTACTATCTTTAATTTTGGTATTACGGTGGTGCTAGTGTCATGAAATGAGTTAAGAAGTGCTCACTCCTTCTGTTTTTCTAGAAAAGATTGTCTAGAATTGAAATTGTTTTTTCTTTAAATATTTGATAGAATTCTTCAGTTTATAGATTTGACCTGGGGATTTCTTTTATGGAAGGCCTTAAAATATGAATTCAATATTTTTAGTAATTGTGGCACTATTTGAGTTATTTATGTTATCTTGGATAAGTTTTCACAGTTGTGGTTTTTAAGAAATTGGCAATTTCATCTAAATTATACAATTTATATGCATAATATTATTTATAGTATCTTTTATTATCCTATTAATATTTATGAGCCCTGAAAGAATATCCCAGTTTTCTTGATTAGTAAGTCCTGTTTAATCTCTTTTTATTTTTCTTTTCCAGTCTTTATTTGGGATATCCATATTGTTGATCTTAAAAAAACTCCAGCTTATTGTTTGATTTTTTCCTACTGTTCTTCTATTTAAAATTTCATTGATTTCTGTCCTTATTTTTATTATTTCCCTCCTTCTATTTTCTTAGGAACATTTTGCTTATTCTAGTTTCTTAAGAAGGGAACTTAAATTATTGATTAGAAGCCTTTCTTCTTTTCTGATACAAATATTTAATGCTATAAAGTATTCTCAACAAACTGCTTTAACTGTATCTCATAAATTTTGACATGTTTTATTTTCATTTTTGCTCAGTTCAAAATATTGTCCTAATTTTCTTGAAACTTCCTCTTTACCCAAAGGAAATGAAATCAGCATCTTGTAGAGATACCTGCGCACCCATGTTCATTGCAGCATTATTCACAGTAGCCAAGATATGGAAACAATCTAACTGTCCATCACTGTATAAATGAACAAAGAAATTGTGATACAACACACAAAATGGAATATTATTCAGCCTTAAAAAAGAAGGCAATTCTGCCATTTATGACAATGTGGATGAACCTGGAAGACATCATGCTAAGTGAAATAAGACAGACACAGAAAAAAAAACACTGCATGACCTCAGTTATATGTAAAATCTAAAAAAAAAAGATTGAATATATAGAAGCAGAGAACCAGTGGCAGGGCTGGTGGGAGGAAATGTGGAGATGTAGGTCAAACGACATAAAGTTGCAGATATGTAAGATGACTAAGTCTAGAGATCTAAGGTACAACGTAAGGACTATGCAGTCATGTGTCACTTAAAACAGAAATATGTTTTGAGAAATGTATCATTAGGTGATTTTGTCATTGTATGACATCATAGAATGTACTTATACAAACCTAGATGATACAGCCTATATACACCTAGACTATATGGTACAGCCTATTGCTTCTGGGCCACAAACCTGTACAGCATTTTACCGTACTGAACACTGTGGGCAATTGTCACACAATGGTAATTATTTGTGTATCTAAACATAGATAAACATAGAAAAGGTATTGTAAAAATATGTATTGTAATCTTATGGGACCACCATCATATATAGTCTGTGGTAGACTGAAATGTTGTTATGTGGCACGTGAGTGTAATTATAATATTATATTATATACTGGAAATTTGCTAAGAGTGTAGACTTTAGGTGCTCTTATCACAAAAAAAGTGTAACTATGCAAAATGATGGATATGTTAATCTATTTCACTGTAGTTATCATTTCACTATGTATATCAAAATATAATGTTGTACAACTTAAATACTTACAATATATTTTGTAAATCTCATGAATTATTGAGAAGAATGCAGTTTAAAGTGTTTGAGATTCTCCTGTAACCTTTCTTATTGATTTTAGTTTATTATAATATATTAGGGCAAGAGAACAACATTTGCATGATTTCAAGTAATTTTATTTTTTTAGTTTGTTTTATGATGTGGGGTAAGCTCTACCTTAGTGAATGATCTCTGTATACTTGAAAAGAATATATATTCTGTTATTGGTTGGTGTGTTCTATAAATGTAAACAAAAATCAGTTTTGATGATGCTGTACAGTTATTCTATCCTTACAGACTTTGTATCTATTAATTCTATCAGTTACTAAGAACAGAGGTTGAATTACTGAGAGAAGAGGTCATACATCCAAATATAATTGTGGATTTGTATAATTCTCCTTTCAGTTCTATCAAATTTTGTTTCATGTGTTTTGAAGTTCTATAGTGAGGACTTGTTTTACACATTGAAGACTTTTATGTCTTCTTGGTAAATTGAGCTTATCATTATGCAATGTCTCATTTTCCCCCTGGTAATGTTCTTTGCTCAGAAGTCACTCTGTCTGTTATTAATATAGCTAGATGTTAACTACAACTTGAAAAAACTTTCTTTAACAATTATTTTAGAGAAAATCTGCTGGCAACAAATTATCTTAGTTCTTCTTCATCTGAGGCAAATTATTTCACTGTCATTTTTGCAGAAATTCTTCACTTAATAGAGAATTCTCACTTGATTGCTATTTTCTTTCAGCCCTTTAAAATGTTGGTTTACTTCCTTCTGCCCTCTTTGGTTTCTAATGAGAAATCTATATTCATTGAAATTACTTTTCCTTTAAGTAATGTATCATTTTTTATGTCTGTTTAGAAAATTTTTTCTTTACTTTCAAGCAGTTGGATTATGATGTGTCGGGGCATGGGTTTATTTGTTTGTTTCTGTTTGAGGTTTGTTCAACTTCTTGAATCTGTAAGTTCATGAATTTTGCCAAATTTGAGAGGTTTTTCTACCATTATGTCTTCAAATATTTTTCTGCACAGCATTTTTCATCTCTTTCTTGGGTTTTTATGACATAAATGTTAGAGTTTGGGTATTTTCCTACAAATCTCTGAAACTGTTCATTTTTTTCCAATCTTTTTTCTCTGTGTCCTTCAGATTGAGTAATTTCTATGGATATATTTCAAGTTTACTGACTCTGCTCTATTATATCCATTCTGCTAGAGAGCCTCTTCTATGATACTTTTACTTTGGTTAAAGTGTTTTTGTTTTTAATTTCATTAGTTTCTTCTTTATATCTCCTATTTTTTTTTTTTGCTAAGACTTTCTATCTTGTCACTTGTTTCAAGATTGTTTATCTTAACTTGAGGCATTTTCAAAATAGCTGCTTTAAAATCTGTCAGATAATTCCAATTAGCATGTGTTGATTGTCTGTTGCCCTGTGAGTTGGCATTTTCCTGCTTCTTCTTACATTGAATAATTTGGGGATTGTGCTGTAGACATTTTGAATATTTTGTCATAAGATGCTGGATCTTGTTTAAACCATATGGAGAATTTCAAGATTTTTGTTTTAGTATATCTGTGTCTGCATATCTTGGAGTATACCCAGAAATTCACAAACAACTTTTAGATGAAGTCTTCTTAAAACCTTTCCATTTTCTAGAACTCCGCTTTTCAGGCTGACAATCTGAAAGATGACTTATTTACTTCCACAATCTCCTGTGCACATGTCTAGGATTAAGCTGTGGAAAAGAGAAAAGAGGTGTGGGTAGAAATAAGGATTTCTTGCATAATGATAAAGTCAATTTACCAAGAAGACATAGAAGTCCTTAATTGTAGAATAAGTTCTCATAATAGAACCACAGCTTCTCTGATGGAAGAGAAAGGTTCTACTCCCTCAGAATTCTAAGTGTTTGTGAGAACATGCAGGCTGAAATATAAGATATTTTTTAATGGGACATTTATCCCATCATCTCTGGCCGTTAGGAAATTAGTTCCCACTACTCAAGCCGTAATGAAAGTGGTTTTTCCAGAGTTCTATCTTTCCATACCAGTCTCCACTTTCAGATTCTGGGCTGTGTTGCATCCAGAGCAAGAGGATACCAGAGTAAAAAAGAATAAAAACATCACTGATAATTCAGTGGTACTTTGAACTCTGGCCTTCTTCCCTACCCCTCTTGCCACTATTTATTTTTTAGGATCCTCAAAATAGCTTTTCAATGCATTCTGTCCCAGTTTTATGGCTGCATTTTGTGGGAGAGTTAGGATGGAGTGTGCTTATTACATTGTACCTATATCAGAAACCCCTGCATTATTTTAATTTTTCTGAAATCCAAAACATTTTTCTTGCCTAGGCTTTGCCTATTTCTCCAGCTCCTTCTCTTTCCAAATCTAATGAAATTAAACTCTTTGCTGTTTCTCACATTACTGTTGCATTGCACAAATCCAGATGCACATAGAATAAAATGTTAATAACACTTCTTGGAATTGTGAGACACTAAGGCTATTTCTTGCATCTACATTGGTCCATACTATTACATCGGCTTTTATGTCCTTCCTCCTTCATCCATGTTGGCTTAGTTAACTCCCACTGAAACTAAGATTCAAATCAGGTGTTGGCTTGAGGTTGAGTTAGGTGTTCATCTTCTATTTACACTCATAATTTTCTAGACTGTCTATTTAAGAATGGTTATCTGACCAGCTTTAAATGGTTTTAAACACTCTGTTCTTTTTATCTGTGTCTCCAAAGTCTAGAAGAAAGCAGATGTTTCATAAACATTTGCTGAATGAATGAATGGAAGAATACAAATTTATTGGGTGTTCACTTTGTAAATATTGTTCTTGTTTACTCTGTACAATCTTAAAAGTATATAACTGTATTAGACATGTTTTGAAAGTGACTGTCCCTAACATTTCCTGTCCTTGCTAAAGGTGAAATACCCAACCCACACCCTCAGCTGTCACAGCCAATTGGATCACAGTGGGCATTTGCTCAAGTTTAGTTTACCCAAAGACACACAAACATCCTATGGCTAGCAAGAAAAATATGAGCTAGGCCAATTATCATAAGCTTTTAGAATTTTTGGAATTAGGAAACTAAGATAATATAGCCAGCTAAAGCTGGGTAGCTGCATACAGAGGGGACCAGGGTGACCACATGGTCTTGTCCAACCTGATACCAAAAAAATGAAAAAGTAGCTTGTGGGAAGGAGGTGGTGAAAATGCACAGAGAAACGAGATTCTGTGGGACCTTGGGAAGGGGGATGTGATAAGAGAGAGGGGAGTGGGATATCTCTTAGCAGCTTTCCATACACAGCTCCCAACAACTAACTATACATACACAAATTCTTCATCTTAGATTTTCTTTGTAAAAAAAGCTTTCTTGAACTTCCTTGAGTGGATTTCTATTGCTTACAATCTCCTTATTAAAGTAGACATTGATGGTTGCTAACACAACCACCATTAGCTTTGTTTCCTCTTTTATAACACAATCTGAATTTGCCTAGATTTTCCAGCCTACTCCATGTAGCCATGTATTTCCCAGAGGGTTAGTAGCATCTCTGACTCAAGAGAAAAATTCTACTTGGTTTAATCAACATGTTGTAGATCTCTCCTTTTGCCAGTAATTAGATTATGCAGAGAAGGTGGTATAATGCCGGCAAATCAACTGAGAGACTCCTGCAAAACAGGGTTTCTTTGAAAATACAAGGAGACAGCTGGGGTAGAACACTCATTCTGCTTCCACTGGACACTGCTGTTTCTGCATATGGTGCTTAGAAATGTGACAATTGTCTTAAGACTTTAAGAGGAGCTGAAAGAACCCAGTAGGAATGAAAAATTTGAAGAGTGGAAGGAATCTGTATATTTGATGATTCTCCTTCCTGGCTTAACTTTGCCATTTTGAAACTTCCCTATGTTCCACCATCTCCATAGTGTTCAAGCCAGATGAATAGCAATGTCATATTACCTGCAGAAGAAGCATTCTACTACTTTTATGTTCAACTCCTATGCTCTTACTCTCACTCTCCCCTCTCTTTCTCTTGCACACACTCACACACATACAGACACATGTACACACATATACACCTGTTTCTCTTCCAGATTATCTCTACTTAGCCAAAGTCACCACCACCCACCAAGATAGTTGAAACAGAAATCCAGGAATAATCCTCGATCTCTCTTTTCCACTACTGATAATATCTAATGTATCAGCAGATCCTGTCAATTATATTTACAAAACATGTCTCATATGACTTCCATTCCCCCACTTCCACTAGGATTTTGTATTCTGCATGGTCTGAACCATGATTATCACTAGCCAGTGTTACTGAAAAAGATTCCAAACTGAGCTCCTGGGTTGCCTTTTACCCTTCCACCACCTGTTTCCATAGAGCAGCCCAAGAATAAAATCTACTTAAACATTTCAAAGGCTTTCCATTTTTCTTAGGATAAGTTACAACTCCATAACCAGGCTTACACAACCTTCCATGATCTGGCCACTTCTACCCTTTGTGATCTCAACTCTTACCCGTCCCTTCCTCGTACTCATTATGATTCATCTACACTGGCCTTCTTTCCTGTCCTGAAACAAACTTTTTCCACTGTTAGTGTCTCTGCACAGGGCACTTGGCACTGGTGAGGTCTTCCCCTAGCAAATTCTTCCATTTGCTTGGAGCCTAGATTAGATGACACCTCCTCTAAGAGGCCTTTCCTGACTATCCAACTGAGAATTGCTTTGCAGTCACTCTTTATCACAACATCCTACATAAATTCTCTGCCTGGCACTGATAATTGATATTCTGGTGGATTCAGCTGTTTATATGTTGTCTCTCCCATTCTGCCTCTCATAATATAAGCCTGTGAGAGCAAGATCTTTGTCTGCATCGTACTGCTATACCCTCTGAGCTTAGGATGGTGACTGACAGATATTAAGAACTCGATAAACACCTGCTAAATTAATGAATGAAATATTTATTGATCACATTATGTTCCAGGCTCTGCACTGGCAGTAGAAAGTCCAAAATGAAAAGTCCTGGTGTTTTTGGCTTTGAGTTACTTTTAGTTGAGAAGAAAGATAATAATACAAAGAAAGTTTAAAATACAACATGACGATGTAGAAACATCTTAAATGTAGTAAGATGATAGAGAAAATGGTACCCAAGTCTGTCCAGAGGTGATGGAGACATTTTCCCAGGAGAGGCAGTACTGAAAAGACTATTTTAAGGATGATCTGTATGTTGGATAAAAAGGAAAGAAATTCTTAGCAGAATTGACATGCCTCAATATCTAAAAGTTGTACAGTAATCCTGGAGTGCAAATTGAAAGTGGTGGAGGTAAACGATAAGACTACTTGGATAGCCACAGACAAGACCATGGAGTTTCTGTGCTTACTGTGATTGCTAAGGAGGTCACTGAAAAATATTGCACAGAAGAATCAGGACATTCCTGAACTAGGGAGATCCACCTGTCATGAATGTGGAGGATAACTTCAAACTCGAAGTAAGAAAGCTAGCTAGAAATATATTGCAATGTTTCAAGCAAAAAACAAATACCCAATTAAAGTGAAGACAGAAGAAAGTCCAGGAGGAAGAACATATGAGAACCAGTAACTGAAAATGAGAAATGTAGTTTAGGAATCAGTCTACTTTAATGAAATCAAGCTTTACTCTTTATTTATCTTTAAAAACTCAGTGCTTAGTATAGAAAAGGAACTCAATGAACAAGACTGTTCATTAAGAGCAATTAATAAATTCAATATGATATGTGACTACCTCTAATTACCATGAATATTTATGTATCATATTATGTATCATGTCATATTTATGGTATCATGATCTCCTGTTTTTTTTTAAACTGTAGCTATTTGTCAGTTAATTTTAAATGTTTGTTGCCATTGGGTGAGGATGTTGATAGAGTTGAAGGACATATAAAGATCCTCAGTGTTCAGGTTCAGAATTCTCAGGGACTAGAGAACAAATGAAAAATAAACAGCTAGCAATCTTTTCATGTAATGCCATAATTAAATCCTTCAATACACATATTTTAAATTAGTATAAAGGTGTGGAAACAAGGACTCAATATTTATTGAAGTAGGTATATACGAATCTAAGAATATAGTGTATATTTAGTAAATACTTTTTGAAATATTAGAACAATATGTGTGATGTCATCCCACTTGTGTAAAACAAATACACAGGAAATATCCAGAAAGGTGCCTGAGTAACTGATCAGTATGACTTTTCCTGGAAAGTGAAACAGAAAATTAGCTATAGAAAAAACCTTTGACATTTCACTTTACTACATAATACTTGAATTTCTTTGTATGAGCATGTATTACTAAAAAGATCATTTTGTTCTAAGATAAAACATGAAGAAAATCATACAAAATAAATGCATAGTTTAATGAGTTATTCTAAGGCAAACACCCTCAGAATCACCACGAGGTTAAGAAATAGAATTTTGTCAGACATCACAAAAGCTACCAGTTCCCAAGTCCAAAAATAGCCCTTTCCCTCCTCACGTAGGTAATCACTCCTGACTTTTAAAGTAATGACATTCTAGCCTTTTAAAATAGTTCTAACACCCATGCTTGCTAAATATGATTTAGCTCTCATCATTTTAAAATTGTGATGTTTCTTTAAAATCTTTTTATATGTAGGTTCCCTCTCCATCCTTTATGTTCCTTACACATTATTCGTTGAAGAATGTTGCCAGCCCACCCATGGTGCAGATCAGTATGTTCCTCTCCTCTCTCAATTTCCTGCCAATTGGAAAGTGGACCCAAAGGCTTGGTTAGACTCAGGTTTGATCCCTTCGGAAAGACTCCAATGATGTTTAGCAAGACTATAGGAGTCATATATTTTCTGGTTGTGTCCTTTTAGAGGTGTTTCCATCTGTTGATCCATAATGCTATACTTGTTAATGTATTGCAAAATTGTGATATTCTACAATAATTCAGTCAGTTGAATATGTTCATAGAGGACCCTTCCACTTTTTAAATACTTGGTTACCCAGTGATATTGTTGATACAGAAAAAAGTAAGATAAATGTTTGAAGTTTCCTTTTACTAGTTTTCAAGATAATGGATTGATGCTTTATCATCTTCTTAGGTGATCATTCTTCTTATAAAAATAATTATTCAAATATGGATAAGCATATGTGTTGAGTTTCCATTCTTTATAATCATTCTCATTGTTGAAGCACAAGTAGTGCTATATTTGGCCAGTGGTAACCTCTTCAAGTTGGGTCTTAAGTCTTTTTAACACAATCTGAATGCTTTTTCACAGTTCTGTGTTCATCATGTACATTGGAACTAGAATCAGGCTGGTTTCTTAGTGAAAAACTATATTTCAAGACTACAATCTGGGCACCAAGAATGCTTATGGCTACTGAATTGATAATAGTTGTTAGGACTTTTCAGTAAACAGGGCAAGAAAATTATATATGTGTAATAATATATATACACATGCACACACATATATACTTATACATATATGTACACACAGGCATATATATGTACATGCACACACATACATGAATGTCTATTTACACTTCCAATTCAGATTCAAGATTACAGAGCTTTTACATAACCTCTTCTCTGTTACATCTATATTCCTTTCTTCCACACTGAGAATCTTGGTTCTTAGGACACTAGAGATCATAGAATTAGAATGCCTCAAATATGATTTTATTTTACCTCATATTACACATGCAACAGTCTCAAAAGAACAAAACCAATGTTGCTACACATATGATTACTAAAACCATTTAAAATTATTGTTTATGATCTCCATTATCCCTCTACATATAAACAGTTGTGCTACATCTACATTTTCAGAACCGTATTAATAGTTTTTATATTTTCTCTCCCTGTTAATCTTCATTTAAACATATTTGTACAAGTATTGATACATTTGAAACTCAATACCAGTTATGACATGATTATTTCTTCAGTCATTTTGGTTCTCTGACGCTCACTCTCAAGGAAATCCCTTGGAAAAGCTCATGGGAGCAATATTCCCTGAGTTCTTACAAATTGTGAACAGCTTTTGTCCTTTATACTGAAAGTCAAGTTTATTGTAAGGTTATTTTCTTTTCCTGAGTATCTTAAATTAATCCCTTTGTTTCTGGCATAAAGCATTGTAGTCAATGATAATCGATGATAATCCAATTTTCTCCCCTGAAAAGTCATTTGCTCTTTCATTCTAGATGCCTGAGGATTTTTTCAAATCTGATCATTTTTACCAGATTATGTCTTGGTTTTGATCATTCTGAGTTGATAATCTCAGGTACAATGTTCAATTATGTGCTTTAATTTTTTTTTCAGAAAAATTTTGAGAAATATAGTTTTTAGTATTTGACAAGTTCTATGTTTTGATTTTCTTTTTCAAGCATTCTGATTATTTGCATTTTGGATCTTCTTTGTCTGCCTTTGTCACCTTCTCTTGAATCTTTTTTCTCCCTTCCTTCATTTCTTTTTGATTTTTAACATTTTCTCTTTTTCACTTTCTAATTCTCTTCAGGCATTATCTTGTGTTGACTCTCTTCTAGTTTACCTTTATTATTACAATTATTATTATTGTTATTAGAAACTCATGTTTATTCTCCATCATTTCCATCTTGCTTAAGAGCCTATGGAAGACCACTTCATGGTTGTTCCTACCCATATGGTGGCCTGAAGTGTGAGCACTGCAGACCAGGCTTCCACGGCAGGCTGAGTGCTCCAGTCTTCAGGGGGGGACCCGCTGAACAGACACAGAGGGCACTTGCAGGCCTCCAGACCAGTCTGCAACCTCAGGTTAGGTCGCAGGGGACTCTGGAGCTGGAGCAGGCCATTCACCCTGAAATCCCTCCTGGGTCACAAATTTTCAGCAGCAACCTGCTCTTCTTTTTCAATCTCTTCAGGATCTTTGTAGAAGTAGAGATCAGTCATGATCTTCCACGAGTGTTCATGGGAGATGGTGCCACGTATGTGTAGAACTTCCCAGGCCAGCATCCAGCACATCAGACCCACTGGGTGTGCTCCCTTGTTGTTGCAAGGGATGGCAATGTCCACATAAGGCAGAGGAGAATCCGTATTACACAGAGCAATGGTGAGCAGGTTAACATACGATGTCTCTGTGAGAGGCTAGTGGTCAGCCCTAGGATCAGTAACCACCAGAAGATGTGGTTCTCAGAATGCTGCCTGGATTTGGTTAGTAAAGTTTCCGGGAGTGAAGCAGCTGCCGTGGCAGCAACAAACTCCAGCACAGCCCACTGGCCAGTATTCCTGGAGGATATGACACTGACATCAGCAGGGTTTCCAAAGTCAACAATGGCACGAGCTGCCAGTAGAAGATTCTCCCGCATCTTCTTCAGATTTATGACGTAGTTGCCATCACTTTTCCTTTTGTAGGTGTCTAAGTAGTGTCACCCAAGTGGGTTCCAGCTGCAAGGAATTTGACGACATCTTCCTCCCTCTTTTGCAGGATATCAAGGGATCAGGACATTGTGACAGTTTCCCTTTAAGTTACAGTGGGACTCCAGAATGACGCCCTGTGGACCCCTCTCCGGGTAGAGTCGAAAGGCAGTTTACCATCACTCTTTCCAAGTCTTTCCTGAGATCTTTCACTTCATTTCTGAGTTCTTCTAATTTTGATTTATGTTATTCTGCCCTGCCTTGTGTGTCTTTCATACTGTATTTTTAGCTCATGGTCAAATGGTAGGTTACAGGTTTATCCTGTGTTGTGGGCCTGTCTTCCTGACATGCTTTCACTCTCCGGAGGGATGTTATTCTGCTTCTTATTCATTTTGTTATTATAATAACTTTGTATGGGTTTTGACCTCAGTAGCTTCCTGATGCACATTTTTATAAGAAATTAGCTTTTGTGAACTTTTAGAACTGAGAAGCGTTGTTGTCAGTAAAGCTGTTTGAACTTTACAGTTCCCTCTCATGTCTGTACGTGCACTGAAGTGTGTTGCCTTGCATCCTGAAATTGCACAGTTCTGTTACCTTCTCTCACCTTCTTTGGTCTAGATTTTCTCTTTCTTTTGTCTGTGTTGTCTCTATTTTGATCAATTTTGATTCTATTTCCAGAAGTTTCTTTTCAGTGTGGAGTCCTGTTCTGGAAGGGAGACTTGGCAGGTCAGTTTCAGAATGTTCTTAGTGGTTAGACTGCCCCGGGCCCTCAGTCCTTCCCACTGCATTCTCCTGTCAGTGTGGTCTCCGTGCTTTCCGGTAAACACCTGCAGCTCGGTGGAGGTTATCCTATTCTCCTGCCCACTGCCATCCAGTTGCTTCCTCTTCTTCTGCACAGGTGCCAGATCTCCTGTGTCAGATGTTGTGACTGGTGGCAGTTTTTTTCCCCCACTCATTTGCATTTTGGGGTTCATAGGAATGCTTCATTATCTAGTTTGAAAGTAAAATTGTTGGGTATATTTCGATTTGCTATGTTTTTGTTATATTTTTATGAAGAGACTTGAAGAAACTAAAAAATCATGCTGCTGGTGGAGTTATTTTCACAAAATCTTTTATGTATATTTTTAAATTAAAACAAAAACTAAATTTAAAAAATTTTTGCAGGCTGGGTGTGGTGGCTCATGCCTGTAATCCTAGCACTCAGGGAGGCCGAGGAGGGAGGAAGCTTGACGTCAGGAATTGGAGACCAGCCTCAGCAAGAGTGAGACCCCGTCTCTAATAAAAATAGAAAGAAATTAGCTAGGCAACTAAAAAGAATGGAAAAATTAGCTGGGCATGGTGGTGCATGCCTGTAGTCCCAGCTACTCAGGAGACTGAGGCAGGAGGATCCCTTGATCCTAGGAGTTTGAGGTTGTTATGAGCTATGAGCTATGATGATGCTATGGCACTCTAGCCCAGGCAACAGAGCGAGAGACTGTCTCAATAAAATAAAATAAAATAAAATAAAAATAAAAAAATTTTGCAATATGTGTTATAGTAGACTGTTTACTGTCTCCAATGACTCAGAGCTCTCTTTGTAAGAGGATGATACCTTGCTGCCCACAGCCACATGACCTGCATTTCCTCCCACTAAGCAGATTATATTGTGTCACTGTGTTGACATCAGGCCTTAGTCAACCAGATGTGACAGACGGGGCATACACTACATCTGAGCTTTTAGAGTCATTGCCTGGTTCAGCCATCTCTCTCTCTCCTGACATGAGAGGGGCATGACTGAGTAGGGGGAGTTCCTTTAGCCTGATCCTAGAATTCAGGGACATGTGTAGTCAGAGTCAACCCACATCAACTCACATGTTGATGATTTGAGCAAGAGATAAATTTTTGATTTTGTAAATCACTGATTATCATATCACATCTCAGATTTAAAATTTCTATCATTTCTTTTCAAATAATAGATTTTAATTTGAGGGGTCTAATTTGGGAATATTGTTACACTGAGTTAGAAATTTTAAGGAAAAAAGGGGTAGAGATGAGGTAGACCAGAGATTAGTAATCACTAATTACGGAAACTTTTTTAAGTTCTTAGAAAACAGAAAAAATAAGATAGGAAAATCAAAACCTAGAAGCATCATTTACAGTCAGTGTATGTGTGTGTGTGTGTGTGTGTGTGTGAGATGACAGTGGTTTTGGCACTAGCATGGTTTTCAGACATGAAATTCTAATATATAATTTAGATTAAAATGGAGCAAGTCTGAGTAGTATAGGGGAGAGGGGTCCCAAGTGGTGCTCTCTCTGTATCACTGTTCTTCCCCCTCTCTGCATCCTGGAGTTGCTACACTTTCCCAGAAGTCCAAGATTCTACAAAACATACTATGCAAACCCCTGATTTTCAAAACTCAGTTAAAATGTAAAAAGTATTAAAATGTTAAAAAAGTCATGATCAAATGCAGTACTATAACATTCACGGCATTAACAAAAGTGTAAAATTCCTTGGAATAAGTCTAACAAAATATGTATAAGAACTTTATGAGGAAATCTTTAAAATTTACCGAAAGAGGAAAAACAAATTAAATCAGGAGAGACTCTATGATCATGGGTTAAAAGATTGAATATTATGAAAATGTCAGTTTTCTTGAAATGAAACTACAATTTACAGGTAGTAACAATGAAATATCAGTAGAACATTTTGCAAAACCTAAAAAATTGATTCTGAAATTAATGGGGAAATATATATGACCAAGAATAACCAGGGCAATTTGGAAAAAGAAGAAGGAGGGGTTCTTAGCCATCAGATATCAGTATTTTAAAAATGCAATAGCTATTAAAGTATGGTGTTCAAGTGCATGACTAAAGGGACCAATGTTTCACAACCTGGAGAAGTCACATATGCATAGTGCATCCGTGCATGTACATAATTGGGTATGTGACAGATGATAGCTAATCGTTGATATTTACCAGATCATTGAATGCATTTTTACTTATCAAGTAATTGACTAACAGAATAAAGCAGCAGGAAGATATTACAGTTCTGTTCACTCTGGTTCATCCCAAGTATGTGTACTCTTCTTCAAATTTCCCTTGTTAGCAGAAGGAGACAATGTATAAATGAGTGGACAGCGCGTGGAAATTATAAAGAGCAAAGAACAACTAAAAGAACTGCATATGTTTAGCCGTGAGGGCAATCTGAGCTCCTTACAAATCTGAAATGCTTTTGTGGATGGATTCCACAGCAGAGCCTGGAGCCATGCACAGAATTTAAGGGAGGTTGATTTTGTCTCAGTAAGTACAGGTACCACATTGTCATAACTTAAAGCTATGTGGAGTTATGAAAATAGCAAGGGTATGGAGTCAGACAGAGCCAGACTCAAATCACCATTTTATCACTTTTTTACCGTGTGACCAGTGATCAGTCACTAAGGCTCAGTTTTCTTGTCCTTAAAATCAGGATGATAAGAGGAAGCAGAGCATAGTCATAAGAAGTGTGGATTCTGGATCTTACTGCCTGTGTTCAAATCTATTTCCTAGCTGTGTGAACTTGAGCAAGTTGTTTAACCTCTCTGAGCCTCAGTTTCATCATCCATAAAGCGGGATAAGTAAGAATACCTACTTCATAGTGTTGTTGGAAAGATTAAATGACTTAATATATAAAAAGTACTTAGAAGTGTGTCTATGTGCTTTATAAGACAATTTGCTCTTGGGAATAATAATAGCGATAATAACATTAGCAGTAGAAACTACCTCCAAGATGAGAATTAGATGAAATGATGCAAGTAAAGCTTTGGAACAGTGCCTGAAACATCCAAAGTGCCCTCTAAAAGTAACTTTCCTTCTTTCCTTTAAGCTGTCTGCAAAAAGAATAAATGCCCCTCCAGGGGTAGTGAGTTCACCATCAGCAGAAGTGTTCAAGCAGAAGTTGTTTAACCACATCTTCAGAATGTTATACCAAAGCTTTGAAACTAGGAGGACACAAGGATTAAGCAATCCCTGGGCTCTTCTTCAAATTAAAATTTCCATGATTAAGTCTGAAACTTTTGGATAGGCTGTCAAATGGGAATTGTGGGTAACCAAAACTTTCCTGAAATTTCCAGCTCATTTTTCAGGATAAATGCATCCCCCATCACCCTACATAGCACACCAAATATTAGCAACACACACACACACATACACACACATGTACACAGAGGCATCATTCATATGTTCTAACATAAATCTTTTCACCACAATGACCGCGGTTGTCAGTGAAAGAAATACTCTTGTTCAGTCCAATGCACTTGGGTAGCCCAAATAAACAATAGTATAATACCCGGCATTTATTCAGCACCCTTTGGGGCAAGGACTCACACTTTATACATATTTCTCGTTTATCATGACCACATTCCTGGGAGACAGGCTGCCCCTCGGAGAGGCGATGGTGTTGGGCTTTTGATTTCAGGCCTGCCTGGTGGAAAGTCGTTGCTTTCTTCATATTAGAACATGCAGTACTTGCATGTCTTTCAGCCTTCCTGGGCCTGTCTGGACAGCCTTTCATTATAAACTTCTGATGTCGCATTGAGAGTCACAGTGCCTCTGGCCTCTGCTGTTTCTCGTCGCCACCGGGGTTTCTAGCCTTGTGGGTTAAGGATACTCAGGCCCTGAATGACAAGCCTTGCATTGCGTTTTGGCGAGAGCACCCCTTGAATGTGCTGCAGTGTTTAAATCCAGCTCAGAAGCAACCTACAGGGGCTTTGGAGGTCATTTGGGAATCCCAGTCTGTGCCACTTAACTAGCTGTGTGACCTTGGGGAAATTACTGACCCTCTCTTAGCTACCTGACCTAGAAAACTGGTCCAGTAAGATGTAATGTGCTAGGCAGTTACGACACTGTGAGATAAAGCATGTAAACTCCCTGGCATGTGGTGAACCTGAATTGAAAATATCTTTTAGTATTAAAGGCATCATCTTGCCTCCAGGCTACATAGCTCAGTGTTTCTGAACATGCACTGTCTCGGGCTCAATTGTGTCCACCCCAAATTCAAGTGTCGAAGCCCTAACCCTCACCCAATATGACTGTGTTTGAAGGTGAGGTCTTTAAAGAGATAATTAAGTTAAAATGAAGTCACACGGGTGGGCTGTAATCCAGTGTGACTGTTGTCCCTATAAGAAGAGATTAGGAGGACACAGCACAAAGGGAAGGCCACGTGAAGACACAGAAGGTGGCCATCTGCAAGCCAAGGGAAGAGGCTTCAGAAGAGACCAACTCTGCTGCTGCTGTGATCTCAGACCTTTAGCCTCCAAAACTGTGAGAAAATAAGTTTCTACTTATTCTGTGGAACTTTGTTATGGCAGCCCTGCTAACTACTACATCCAGTTTGAGAATACAGCTGTGAGCTCCAAACCTCAGGTCAGTAAAACCCTTTGAAAGAGCAAGTAAATAATGCTGCGAGGTTCAGGAGGACACTTAAGCAAACAAAAGCTGTGAATACATACAGTAAGTTAGTTGGATAAGCGCTTGACATGAAAGCAAAATCAAAGCTATTTCCTTTAGCAGTGGGACAAATCAGAAAGAGCATCACATCTGAGTCAGAGGTGAGAACATGAAACTCATCTCTACAAGTATTTAGCTCTGGGAACTTTGATAACCATTTATCTCTATGTATTTCAATTTCACTCAGGTAAATTCACCTGTCTTCCATTCCAGATCATTCTTAATAACCTGGACCAAGTTAATAATTCTGATTATTCAGGGAATAACATAGTTACTAGTTTATAGTAGACAAATTATAAGCGTTTTTTAGATGTATCGAACCATATAATTCTATTTGGGAATTATTCTCAAGCCTTCATTTCAGAGGTAGGTGAAAAGAATAATGTGCTATTCAATAAATATTGTTGATATTACAGTAGAAAAGAGATAGCTTGGAGTCGTGGCAAAGGAAAAACTCGTTTCATCATTTTCTACTCAAATGCCTTGCACAGGAGTAGACAGGAAATAATGTTTTAACAAATAGCCAAATAATCTCATCCTAAAGTTTTACGTATTTTGTGTAAAACAAATGTTGAACTGAGTGATGCACATAATTCTTTAGCTATATTTTCAGAAAAAAAATTTCTGGAGACATGACCATGTGTTTGTTGAGAGTTAATAGTCAACCTCATTAGTCCTAGCAGAGAACCATTGCTATTTCAAAGTCATCTGCCCATAGAAAGAGATCCTCGACCTTCTCAAATCTTGTTCCTGCTCCACTTTCTTTAATAATTAGCCTCTCCTCTAACTTAGGAAATATATGGGAGTTCTTGTGTATTTCTTAAAGGTAACTCTCTAGCATTTGATAAGTTCTTGTTGCCTTATTATAGTTAATTTCCTATCAAAACAATTTGTTACCTTGTGAGTTGTGAGAACTAATTAATGTGTTTTAAGTGCTTTGGGATTCTGAGATGAAAGTCCCATAAAAATGTCATGTTGTTATTATGTCCTGACCCAATAAAAATTGTCAGGGAAAAAAGTGCCTTTAGAGGGCACTTTTGTGCCTGTGGGACTTCATAATAAATGCAAAGCTACTCCTACTCCACATTTTATCCCAGTATTTTGAGGAATTCTTGAGACAAGCCTCCTACAGTGTAGAAAGGTCATACATTTTTGCTAATTTTGGCAACAAAAGTGACTTTGAGGTGTCAGTTTACATCTTGCAGCCTCAGTTTCCATTTTCTTAAGAGGTAAAATGGAAACAGTAATAAAACCAACCTGGTAGGGCCATTATAAAGATAAAATGATGGTTGGCATGTATTGAGGGTGGGGCTTATGGGCAGATTAAAGTGTATAACCCCCTCTCCTTTTAAAAGCAGATCTATTATGAAAAACTCTAAAGATATTATGTATTAGTCATTATTCTCTCCTCTACACACAAGTGGACCATTTTATTAAACCCACAAATGTATATGTCATAAGGTTTAATATAGTTACTGCCTTGGCATCCATCTTCAGGCCTGACATAAGTTGTTTGAAATCCAGTTGTACCCCTCCACCTTTGGCCTAGTTAAAACTTCTCCTCCTCGTGTGGTTGTTAACAAGCAGCCTGCTTATTCCTATCTCACTAATCTACAGCCCATTGCATCCTACGGCTGCTGACCACAGTGAAACCTAGTGGGCAATGCCACAGTCATATAAATAAGTACTCCTGTTCACATGTGTTTTCTTCAAATTAGCCAGCCCATAATCCTCGTGGGAAGGCCTAAGGGACATTAGACATTAGCCATGGACCTTAACAAAGGCCTAGTCCCACAGGTCCTCTCTCTCTCTTTTGCCCCTCACTCACTGTGTGTGTGTGAGCACCCTGCTGTCCCTGGATTTCCACTGGCCCTCATGGGTACCCCTGTTCCCGCGTGGATCTGTGAGCAATAAACTGCTTCCGCTATTTCCTGTGTTTTGTTTTAGTGCCCGTTCTATGTCTTACCTGACTGACCTACCTAAACCTAATGTTTTCCCAGTCAGGGATCTTCTAGAGAATGGCTATTGTGGCTTCTGGTCACTTTCCAGAGAGAGACTTCAAGATCAAATTGAGAAAAATCACAGTAGTAAATTAATGATTTACTATCTCTATACACAGTGGCTGCCCTCACAAGCTCCTAAGCTATCCAAGAAGAAAGCTTATCCACCAGGTACTGTTGTGTGCAGCGTATTCAAAGGTGTGCCAATTGTTTTAGGCAATGGTTCCAGGCAACATATAAAAACAGAAACACACACAGATACACACACACACACACACACACACACACACACCCTGCCCTTGCTGAGGTTACAGTTAAATGGAGAAGACAGACAATGTTTAGGGTAAATAAGTGAATAT
Source organism: Lemur catta (assembly GCF_020740605.2). Lineage (NCBI taxonomy): Eukaryota > Metazoa > Chordata > Mammalia > Primates > Lemuridae > Lemur > Lemur catta. The sequence continues at coordinate 83,983,583 of NC_059131.1, forward strand.
ATAGCATGTTAAATAATGATCAGCGCTAAAAGGGAAAATAAAGCCAAGAAAGAGAACAGAAAGTGCTAGGTGTGGGTTATGGGCTGCAATTTTAGCTGGAGCAGCAAGAAGTGCCTCACCCAGGAAGATGGCATTTATGTAATTATGAGAAGGAAGTGAGGTCTTTAATCACATGTCACCTTCTCAGTGACAGGTTATAACAAGTGGCAAGTGCCTTAAGATGCTGCCAACAGTGTCGATCCACAGCAGAGAGCCTGGCATGGATGATGTGTGTCCTTTTCTCAGTGCTAGGTCACATTCACTCATTTTCACCTGGAAGCAATCACAGTCCTGTTGTCTGTGCCCGTCCAGTGACCAGTATCACCAAGAGCTAATACTGCGTAAAGATCTTTGAAGAGCATACTCATTTCCTGACCAAAGGATCTATCTCTGAAACATTTAAAAGCACATGATTAGGGTGATAATGTTGAAAACACAGAATTAATCATTTACATCATCATGAGCTTGAGATTTCCAAACACATCTGCATATAAATATCTGCATATGACTTGCTGAGATTGAAAGCCCAGAAGGTTTTTGACCTCTGGTCTAACATCGTCAATCTGTTCTGGTGAAATGAGCTCAGGGCACACTGCCAAAGAGCCACAGAAAATAAGCACTCAGAAGCAAAGCGCTAGCTCTCTCCAGTTTTTCTCTGGAAAAAATTTGTGTGGCTCAGACATCCCACCTCATATTAGATTCAACCCCCGAGGATAAAACAAAAAACATGATAGATTTCAGTTTTCCCCTTTTCTTCAACAGAGCCCAGGTCCACAGTCTGGTTAGCTGTCTCACCTGGGCCTGGAGGAATTGTGAGGAAAAACCGGTTATGAGAAATTTCCCCATAGGGTTGGGTGGCCTGTGAAAGCTGGGGATTCTGTACAGCACGATTGTGGTTTCTGCTAGCTCTGAAGATTGCCAGAATGCTTGCAGGGATTAAAAACAGGAAATCCAATGATCCACATAAATGATATTTTCCTAATGGTAATATTCCGCACATTTAAAGGACACAAACCCTAGAATTGTGCAGGGAAATGGGACCCCTCCTGGTCTTCCTTTCATGTCAATAACTCCACTGTGTGAGCCCTATGTCATTTCTTTACACCCACTCAACCTGTGACATGTCAATTTATGCAACTTGTGTACTGAGAATGTTGCCTTTACTGCTTGTCCCAAACTTGTAGGGTCATTCCATGTATGACCAGTCACTCCCATGGATTGCAAATTAGGGTAGTTTCAAAGATTTGGAGATAATTTCAAATTTGTTACAAGAGCATATATCCCAGTTTCAGAATTCTGTGTTCTACTCTATATACAGAAGGTTATAGCAGACATTGTGCAAAGTACTACAAGGCATTGTTAAAGTGGAAAAGCTGTCCACCCTGCCTGCTGCTAGTTTACAATCTAGCCTGCAATTCAATTCAAAATATCTAATTTTCTGACAGGAATATAAGTCATCAGAAAATTTCTGAAGATCAATTTGTAAAAATAATCAAGAGACTTTAAAAATATTCTTATTCTTTAAAGTAGCTCATTTACTGTTAAAAATCTGTTCTTTAGAAATTATCAGATAGATAGACAGCTAGACAGATAGATGGTAAATAAATAAATTGAGGTAGATAGTCATTGTACTACTTTTTACATTATAGGAAAATTGGTAAAAATAAAAATATCCACGTACAAGGAATAATGAGTAAATTGTAGTATATCAATAAAACAGATGATGACACAGCCATTATAAATCATGCTTTTTTTTACTAAGACCTCAAAAACACAAGCAACAAAAACAACAAAAACAGAAACGGACAAATTGGACTTAAACTAAAAAGCTTCTGCACAGCAGAAGAAATAATCATCAGAGTGAACAGACACCTACAGAGCAAGAAACGATATTTGCAAACTGTGTATCTGACAAGGGATTAATATCCAAAATTTACAAGAACTCAAATAACTCAACAAGACCAACAACAAAAATAAATAACCCCATTAAAACGTGGGCAAAAGACATAAATAGACATTTTCAAAAGAAGACATACAAATGACCAAGAAGCATATGAAAAAATGCACAACATCACTAATCATCAGAGAAATGCAAATTAAAACCACGATGAGATATCATTTTATACCAGTCAGAATGGCTATTATTTAAAAGACAAAAAATAACAGATGTTGGCAAAGGTGTGCAGAAAAGGGAACTATTACACACTGTTGGTGGGAATGTAAAGTAGTCCAACTTCTATGGAACACAGTATGGAGATTTCTCAAAGGACTAAGAATAGAACTACCCTTCTACCCAGCAATCTCCTTACTGAGTGTCTACCTGAAGGAAAAGAAATCATTATATTAATACCAAAAGATAGCTGCACTCATATTTTTATCACAGCACTATTCAGAATAGCAAAGATATGAAATCAACCTAAGTGTCCATCAAAGGATGATTGGATAAAGAAGATGTGGTATATATACACAATGGAATACTATTCACCCACAAGAAAGAATGATATCATGTCTTTTGCAGCAACATGAATGGAACTGGAGGCCATTATCTCAAGTGAAACAACCCAGACGCAGAAAGACAAATACCACATGTTCTCACTCATAAGGGGGAGCTAAATAATGTGTACACACAGATGTAGAATGTGGAATGATGGATATTGGAGACTCGAAAAAATGGGGGGTAGAAGGGGAGGTCAATGATAAGAAATTACTTAATGAGTACAATGTATATTATTCAGGTGATGTATACCCTAAAAGCCCTGACTTCACTACTATGCAATATATCCATGTAACACAATTGTACTAATACCACTTAAATGTATATACATTTTTAAAAGTGATGCCTTTTTTCAAGAATATACACCAAAATTACTTATGTTATAAATAATGTGATTTGAAAAACATCAGGATATAAAATTATACATATATAGTAAGATTTCAAATTTGTGCCCTTGACAATAAAAAAATATACGTATGCATCTATGTGTATACATGGCAGGGGGCGTGTGTGTGTGTGTGTGTGTGTGTGTGTGTGTACTTGTATTGAGAAGATGACAGCAAATATCTTTGGGTGGTGCTATTAGTGATATTTATTTGATTCTTAAATGAAAATGTTCTTTTTTACTCAGTATAAGCATTATATAATATCATATTATACCATGTGATTTCACAGTAATATAAATCAGAAGTCCACAGGCCAAATTTTGCCAAATTTCTCTTTTTGTAAGTAATGTTTTATTGGAACACAGGCATGCTTATTCATTTACATATTATTTGTAGCTGTTTTTGCACAACAATGACATAATTTATAGTAGCCCCTCAAAGTCTAAAATATTTGCTATATGGCCCTTAACAAAAACAGTTTGCTAATCTCTGATATAAATGTAAATCAATGATTCTCAACAGGGGTGGTTTTGTCCCCATAGGAGCCATTTGGCAATGTCTGAAAATACTTTGGGTTGTCACAACTGGGGGAGTTGACGGTGCTGCTGGGATCTAATGGATAGAGATCAGGATTGTTGTTAAACATCCCATAATGCACAGGACAGCTCCCCACAACAAATAATTGCCCAGTTCAAAATGTCAATAGTGCTGAGTCTAAGAAACTCTGATGTAGATTAATAGTTAAACCATTTTCATATTCAGGTCGGATTACTGCAGCTGATCAACCCAAGCCTTTTCAGATCCCTTCATGCAATGAACTTTTTCATTTTTGTTGATGATGATTCAACTTAGTCCTTTGCTCTCTCTGTGCCTTTTTAAAGAATATTTTAATCATATCTGTTGCCACTATTTAAACAGAGTTCTTCTTTCTGACCTGAGAAAGTCAAGTTATCTGGGAATAGGCAATCATCAGAAATAAAATGTTACTATTGCAATACATATACTTTCTTCTATACATGTTGGAAAAATAGAGGAAAAAACTATTTAAAAGCTTAAAGATCCCTACATTTTTAGGCCCCATCTTGTTCTGAAGGAAGCTGAAATTATTTATGAAAGAACAAAGCACAACTGAAGCAACCACTGTCACATTATGTCAAGTTACTTTTAAAAAGACAATGTTTTATGTAGTAGACTTGAAGATCTTAATTTATGATTGAAAGATTGGTTAACGGGGTCCTAGGACTCTGTGTGCTAAACCTGTGAGAAAGTTATTATAAGTACTTCTGAAGGCCATTTATTTCTATTTCTAATAGAGGACCCTATCTTATTTAGGATAATAGTCATACAACTATCTCGGCCTCAGTCTCAATGAGTCGCCCAATTTTTCAGGGAACTGAATGGATGCATATTTCAGAAACAACGAAAACTGAACTAAGCACCAGTTTATTCACTCACACCCTCTACCCTGAGGATTAAGTAGATCCTGAGACATCAAGGTCTGAGGCAGCCCCACAGCCACCAAGCTCCTAGCTCTGTGCCCAAGATAAGCCCGAGCACAACATGTACAGTTTTCTGTTTTGCAAAATGGGGATCACGAAAACCAAGTTCACAAGGCGATGTGAGGAGAAATGAGTTAAAATAGGTATAAATTGTTCAGTTCAGTGTGTGGTAAGTTGTAAGTAATATTAACTATATTTTATTATTTTCCAATTTACTGCTCAAAACGATTCTATGAGGGTTGCTATCTATTATTTGGCATAAATTGAAAATGTGGATATTGAAACTCAAGAGTTCACACAGTCAGTAAGGGATGATTTCAACACACCACCATTTTACTCCAAGAGGCAGGAAAGGCAAACACACTGATGGTTGTGCAATAGTTTCAGTGCCCTTCTAGGTGGCAGTCGGTGACAGACTGCTAGGGAAGCTTCAGCGGCGTCCCCACCCCTGGAGCGTGACAGCTCTGTCCCTCGCGGGCCGGGCGCCCCTGTCAAGGTCAACATGGCGCCCTGGGCCCGCGGTGATCCCAATCTAGCACGGCACTTCTTATGCTCTTAAAGTCTTCCCTGAGTTGAAATTATTTCACTCTCCACGTCTTTCCCTCATTTCAAAGGCTTCTAAGGCCCCTATTTTCAGGTTACAAAAACAGTCCTAAAAACCAACTTCTGCCAAATCACAAGTAATTGAGCAAATTATGTTTCCTAATCACCCATCTTCGCTTGCGCCTCAGCCGCCAACCCCCTTCTCCCGACAGGCCCCGGGGCCCCCAGCCCTCCGGCCCTTCTCCGGTGTCATTCTGATTGGCACTAATCGCCGCACGACACCTCGGGCATCAAAAAGGTCCCACCAATCAGTTTACCCTTTGACCCCGCGCTCCGGCTGCTCCGTCCAGTTCAGGCATTACTAATCCACCTAGCGGTTTGTCCCGACAGCTTGTTTTGTCCGCACCTTTTCTTCTTCTACTAAGAACTAAAATGACGACCAGCTGCGTTCGTGAGCGTGTCCCTTGCCCCGCTCTGACCCATAAACCCTCCGCCCCGTGTGGGGCGCTGAGCTGGCACCCGGGACCCTGCGGGTCGCGCTTGGAGAGCGACTGCTCTGCTCGGGGCAGGGCGTCCCTCGTGGTGCCTCCCCCGCCAGCCACCAGCCCTTTCTTCCTCACACCTGGAAGCTGAAAAGCCAGACTCTCTTGCTGAGCCTCCACCTTCATCACTTTTGTTTCTGTCCCAGGGTGCAAGATCAGGCAGGTGACAAGAGCGAGGTCACAGCCTATGCTGTCAGAAAGTGGAAAACAAAGGGCCTCAGAGGAGATGAGGCTTAAGAGGATTTGGGGTGCGCTGCCTGCCCAAATGAATCCACCCAAAGCCACACCGTAAACAAAACATTCTCTTTCTTGGAGGAAAAAAAAAAATGCACTGGACACCTGAAAGATACTGAAAACTCAACCATTCTCTCCCTAAGAGTTGTCACATGTGTTTGGGGGGGACGGGGAGGGGGGCCTGTCTTTTCCCTTTTGAACTCAGAGCGGATCCGGATCCGATTCTTTGCCAGCAGCACCGAGTCGCTGTAATCCTTGACATCCTCCTTGAAAAACATTGCATGGTGAGAAAGGTTATTTTGTCCCCATAATATTAACCCTTTGTGGTAAGTGGTGTTTTGACGTCTGGCAGTCAAATCACTGCTGCAGGGGTTACTGTCATTCCACCGACTGGAAGGAGGAGGACAGGAATCAGGGTCTGGGTTGGAGCCCAGATGGCAGCACCATGGATTTAGCCTGCGTGACCATGGAAGCAGTCGTTCTGCCGGTCCTTAAAGAAGGGAAAACGTTTGGTGGGAAGAAACACATAGAAGTGTGGCAAAAGCTGTTCAGAGAGTAGAAGATCATGAGGAACAACATGGAATTGCTAGAGATCCTTCCTGCATATCCCCTACCCCAAAATGAAGCAGTATCAGAAAGGTGGAAGATATTGGGACTTGAGCACAAAAAGGGCTGGATTCTCAACTTCATCCCTCACTTGGTTAAGTTACCAAACTGTTCTGAGATGTCTTATCTTTTCCATCCAATGGGTATTAACATCCTCCAAACAGGGGCTCGGAGGACTGTATGAGACTGTGTAAGGTTTTATTTAATTTATTTCTCACAACAGCCTTACAGGAAATGCTCTTATAATCATCCCTGTATTATACATGTTATAATTGAATTATAAAAAAAGTAAAAAAAATATAGCTGGCACATCATGCGTGCAGACCCTGGCAGATAGACCCCGCCTCTCAATTCCTGTCTGCCCCTGGGGAAGTGTCATATACAGGGGCCAAAACAGCCCCAGCAGTGCCTGGGAACCAGCATGTGTTTGTAAGGTGAGCTTCTCCTCTGTCCCCTTATTTTTGGATGTCCCTTTTAATGCTTACTCCTATCAGGAGTCTTCCCTGCATATCCTTTTATAAAAAGCTTTACTATGAACTGGGGTTCAAGTGATCCCTGCTAGGCTTATATTTTTTATGGACTCATTGCTTTAATAAATGGCAGTGGAGAGGCAGAGACATTTATTTAGAGAATTTGGTTAAAATTAATCCAGTCAGAATTCTGATTAGATATACCAAACATTTGTATCGTATGAACAGAATTCTAGGCTCGACTCCTAAAGACAAGGAATTTATAGCCCAGCAGTGGGCATGGGGTATATCTAGGAGGATATGCACACGCACATGCATATACACACACAGAGACACAGAGACACACACACAGACAGAGACACACACACTGATGTACACACAGAAACACAGACACATATGCACAGTAACAAAAGGTGGGGATTGATGGTAAGTGACATAAAGAAAGCAGCAAGAGCCCAACTTGGAGGACAGAGAAATCATAGAGGAGATTCTGAAGCAGGGAGACACATAGGGAGGTTTTTCACTCTAAACCGGGCAAGAGATGACATAAAAGAAGTGGCAATGGAGTAAGGTAGAGTGATTTGAGAAATAATTAGAACTTGGATGTCTGAGGAAAGGGAAAGAGAAATGGAGAGTGAGAGAGAGAACTACTAGGTGCCCCCAGGTTCTGATTTGCTTACGGAGACAAGGACACAGTTGGAGCCACAGTTTGGGGCACGGGGGAATAGATAAAGAGAGAAGATGGTGGGCTCTGTTTTTGACATCTGAAGTGTGACATGAGTCTGGGACCTCATGGTGTGAATACAGCAACAGTTAGACATCTTCGTCTGGAGCTCAGAAGGGAAGTTTGGGCTGATAATGGGGAGACGGGACCCATCAGTGAGCAGAGGAGGCTATTTGGAGCCTTATAAACCCCACTCTTTGGCAGTCTCTAGGAATCGGCTGTCTGTTTTTGTGTACAGATTGGCTCCAAGGAATGGTTTATATGAGGGATTGTCAAACAAAGTGCTTTGCAGAATGAAAATGCTGTAGGAAAGCTGGTGGATCATCCCACCGACGACAGACGTGGGCATATAACCCCCTGTGCTGGAGAGCTGCTGTGTCAAGTCTGATGTTTTATGCTTAAATGTGAATCTTCTGAGGCCTTCCCAGACAAGCACATCATCTTGCCTCACATTCTACCAAAAGCTTTTAGCAAATTTCAGAGAAGTGGCCAAGTTAAGCTGTGACAGCTCCACTGAATTTAATAAATAGATTATTGCTTTCTTTTTCTACCAACTGTTCCTTTCCATAAAAGGCTCAGCTTCATAAAATAGTAAAGACATGACAATAATAATAGTGACACCTAATGTCTGTGCTTACCATGTTCTAGGGCTCTTGCTACACACTTGACATGAATCGTCTGATTTAATTCTCACAAAAATCTAATATGGTTGAAGTATCAGCTATTAGCACCATAATGCTGTGTAACAAATTACCCCAAAACTCAGAAGCTTAAAACCACAACTATTTATTGTCCTAGATCTGCAGAAAGGCTCTAGCTGAGCTTATCTGGGCTGTTCTACTTCTCACTGAAGGTCTGAAGTCAGCTTGGGATTTCTTCTGCACATACCTTCATACTGCAGTCCAGGCTGTAGGGGAAGTAGCAACAGGTATCCAGAAAGAATGCTTCTCATGGTGATGGCATAAAGTAAGAAGTAAAGAGAAATTGTGATGCCTCTTAAGGTCTAGGCTTAGAGCTGACACCCTCTCACCTCTACCCATGTGCCGTTGGCCAGAGTGAGTAACAAGCCCAAACTTCTCACAAGGAAAAGGTAAAGAATTAGGGCCAATCATTCAATCTATCACAACTGGGAAACTTTATTACTCCCATTTTACAGATACAGAATTCTGTGCAAAGAGGTTAAGCTTAATGGTTCATCCTCTGATTTAATAATTCATTTATTTTTTCTTTTATTTCTTAAAAAAACTATAATGTTCCAGGTAATATTTCTGAACCTGCAAAACCAGAAATTCATGACATTGTCCCTGTCTTAAAGGATCCCACAGTGTGTGTTGTGGGAGAGACAAACCTGTAGACACGTCACTGAGGCTAGGATAGCAGCATCCACAGCAGAAGTCTCTACAAGATGCCAGAGGAGCACAGAAAGTGATGACTCACTCTGCCTGGAATAGGTGGGAAGACTCTATGAATGGAGGAGATGACGTCAGAACTGAGTTTTGAGGAAGAAGTAGTATTTTTGTAAAAGAAAGTAGATAAATAAGTTCTCAGTAGAGGGCCCAATATGTCCCATAACAAGGTATCTAAACAAATGAGAATCCATGAAATTATGTTAAACAGAGGAATGACGCTCTTGCTTCAATGTGGAGTTTGAATTGGAGGGAAGGCCGTGGAAAAGAGGGTGAGACAGCAAAACCATAGTGAAGTGAGGTCTGAATGGAGACATGGACTTTAGCATACAGGAATCCACAAGTGTGGGCAGGTACAGACACACACACACACACACACACACACACACACACACACACACACTGGATAACACTCTCAACTCTCAGCATAGATATTTTTAGAAGAAAAAAAAAAAGTGCATGGAAGCAATTTCATCCACTTTCTCTAATTGCTCATCTGATGGCCCTGTGGGATAGGATTTCAGCCAGGGTGTCACACACAGTGCAATTTACCCCAAGACCTGTGACCTTTGCTGTTTCTCTTCATTTCTCAGGTGTGCTTTTCACTCTCCCATGGAAGCCTCTCTTATTGTTATCTCTCAATTCATGTTGGTCCTCTGTGGATGACTGCTACAAAGTGGCTGTGTCATAGGGCCCAGATGACTTAGGAGGCTGAAGTGTCACCTTGAAGTGTCCCAGGGCTCAGCACTGGTGTGTCGCAGATCTCAGCCTTCAGGGCCTGCAGCACTGAACAAGAGTGAAATTAACAGTACCTATTTTTTTTACCTTTTCCGAATGCATTTTATGTGCCAACTATAATGAGAAGCACTTAGTATACATCACTCCAAACATTTCTCATAGCCTTAGACAACAGTGAGGAAAGAAAAATTCCTAAAAAACTACAAAAAGTTTCAAATGTCTGTTTTTTTTCTTTTTTTTTTTTTAAAGAATAGCTCCTATTTATTAAGTACTCAATTGTGACTGATTCCAAAACCTGAAAAACTTTCATTAGACCAGACCCGTTCCCAAAGGCACTCTTGTCTTGAGCCTGAGTGTTTTGCTAAACAGGCAGGAGAGTTTAATAGAAAGTGGGGGCTTGCATACAACCAGGCTTTGAAACCCGGTTCCATCACGTACTTTCCATGAAACACTGGGCACATCCCCTAACTTCTCTGCGTCTCGGTTTCCTGATCTCTGAAGTAGAGATAATTAGGGCTATCCTTCAAGGAATGACATATGGGAAATGTTTTCTGATTCTACCAGCACAGCTTGATTGGGGGATTTGTGTACATTGTGATTTAATCATGGAGTTCTTGGAAAATCTTAGAAAGGAGGGACAGCAGCAAGGACAGGGAAGGAGATAGACCTATGCAAGAATGTGGGGTCTGGCAAAGCCTATCCCACTAGATAATTAGGATTAGTCCACTTGAGATAAGGGAGTGGAGCTTTGTACCCTTACTCCAACCAGTCAGTGCCCATCACATGGAAGAGGAAAAGGGAGCCTTGGCTTAACATCCAGACCCCTCTGGACAAGGTGGCTTCAGGCATTGGACAATCTCCCAGAGAATGTTGCAGGTGTGAGCCATCAGCTGAGGCACCGACAGCACCTGGAACACACCAGTCAAACGGGTTAGGAGGATACTAGGTTGTCTGTTAGGGCACCAGCAGCATTGGTTACAGTCCACCCCTTGCACCATTTAGATCTATGTGATTCTCATATTAGGTTCATTTCATCAGGCTGCAGTGACTGGAGGAATTTAGTGAGCCACCATATCTGGTGGCCCCTTTTCCCGTGGTAAAGCAAAGACAAAGAGAATATAGCACAGCAGAATGGTGTGATATCGTGGTCATGAAGATCCATGTCTCTGGATTCAGATGCCTAGACTCAGCCTTGATTTTTCCTCTTACCTGCTCTATGACCTTGTACAACTTACTTAAACTGAGATTTTGCTTCCTCATCTATGGAATCAGGACCGTAGAGAGTTGAATAGTGCCCCCCCTCCCCAGCAAAGTATGTGCCCTTTGGCACCTCAGAATGTGACCTTATTTGGAATAAGAATCTTTTCAGATGCAATTAAGATAAACATCTCCAGATGAGATCATCCCATATTAGAGTGGCCCTAAATTCTGTGATGGCTATCTTTTAAGACACAGAAAAGAAGAAGTGACAGAGACTCAATGAAGGAAAGGTCATGTGAAGACAAAGATTGGAGTGCAGCCAAAAGCCAAGAACTGCCAAAGATTTCCAGGAAGTCACCAGCAGATAGAGAGGCATGGAACACAGGCCCCCTATGAGCCTCTAGAAGGAACTGACTGACAGTGCTGACATATGGATTTTGGATTTCTAGCTTCCACACTGTGAAAAAATAAATTTCTTTTTGTTTTAAGCCACCCAGTGTGTGGCAATTCATTAAGACAGAGCTAGGAAACTAATACAATAACCATGCAAGATTGTTATGTGGATTAAATTAGTTAACACAAACAATGTGCATAGGACAGAGGCTGACATATAGTAGGAACTTTTAAAGTATTTGTTCTTATTGTAATCATTAGAATTATATAAAGTCAAATGCTCCCAGAGGCTGATGAATATTATTTTTTGCTGACTGTGTAAGTCTGTTGTTGTATAAGCAGAGCGAAAGCGTCAATCTGAGAGCCCATACACAATTCCAATCAGGATAAGAATGGCACAATAGACTTGGACTTTGCAGGAATAGTTCCATTCCTACTAAGTTTTGCAGCAGATTAAGCACACTGCTTTGCTCTTAGTAGCTGCTCACTAAATGTGAAATCTAAAAGTGGAATTCAAAATATCCTCTGTTTATTTTTTTATTTTTAGGTGAAACAGTATGTGTTTATTTTTTAGTAGAGAAATGATATGACAAATATCACTGTTTGGAATTGTCACTGTGTCAGCCACATGTAGTATGGAGTGGAACGGTACCATCTGATGGAGTTGTCCTGGGGCCAGCACTAAGCTGGCAAAGACAAGAAAAGCAAGGGAGGGACACAAAAGGCATTTTACAGAATTCATTGAAAGATTTGATATTTTACCAGAAATATTGTTGAAGGAGAGAGAAAAGAGAAAGGTAACTGGGCCCTGAGAAGAAGTCTTAAGCCACAGCTGAAACAAAGAAGTAAGGAAAGTGGAACATGTTGTATTGTTTTGGTTCCCTTTTTGCCATTTTGAGTTGGGGGTACCTATAAGATGATCTAGATGGAAAGTCCTTCAAATGTTATTCACTTAAAAATATTAGTGAAATATGCATGCTACACAGACAGCTGTTGATATATTGATATTAGAATAGATTCTAGCTTGGCCTTAGATATGTCTGAACGAGACTCAACAGATTTCCTTTAAAATTCCTCAGTCACCTTCTATTTTGTTTTTCGCTTTATTTATATTTTTTAATTTATTTCAATAGATTTATGGGAATGTAAATTAGTCCAACTTCTATGGAAAACAATATGGAGATTCCTCAAATAACTAAAAGTAGACCTACCATATAATCCAGTGATCCCACTCCTGGATATCTACCCAAAGGAAAGTAAGTCATTATATCAAAAAGACACCTGCATGTGTATGTTTATAGCAGCACAATTCACAATTGCAAAGATATGGAATCAATCTAAGTGTCCATCATTTCATGAATGTATTAAGAAAATGTGGTATATATATACCATGGAATACTACAAAGCCATAAAAAGGAATGAAAAAATGTCTTTCATAGCAACTTGGATAAACTAGTGGCCATTATCCTACGTGAAGTATCTCAGGAACAGAAAAACAAATATCACATGTTTTTTTTTATAAGTGGAAGCTAAATGATGGGTATACATGGTCATATAAAGTGATATAATGGACATTGGAGACTCAGAAGGAGGAAAGGCGGAAGGGAGGTGAGAAATTAAAAATTATCTATCGGGTACAATGTACACTATTTGGGTGACAGGTACACTCAAAGCCCTGACTTCACCATTATAAAAGCATCCAAATCCTCTGTTTAAATTCAACTCTTTGAACATAGATGTAAAGTTCTTAAGGGTCTGTGGATATTTACTGAAATGGAATAGGTTTATATATCTTGCTTTACCCTTTTCAAGAATGAAGGTCTGCATTTAGTACATGGGCAATGCCAAGCAAAAATACATATTAGTAAGCCAATATTTCTATGGTTCCATATTCTACCCTTTGCATAATGGATTCTTCTAGAGACAAGGGCAAAAACTAGGAAAGATTTTTGAAAAAGTTTAAGAGAAGAAAAGGTTTCTCTAGGATAGAATTCCTGACTATTCTATCTGCCAAACAGCGGTGGCCTTACTCTCTTTCAAAAGTGCTAGAGATTATTTAGGTAAACTCAGTTATTGGCAGTAATGAAGGTTTCAATTCAAAAACCTCTTTTGGGTAAAGTGATTCAGAGTGAGAAGTGTTATGTTTGATTTCTTCTCACTGTGAAATCCGGATTTTGCAGGGCTATAATGTTCCATTTTCAGGAAGGCTGGTAGGGCCAACATTTAAGTCTAATTCAACCATGCCTAATGCCATATCCTGTCATTTGAATGCCCCCTCCCATTTCTTTTTTACCCACCTTTCTTCCCTTAAACTTTGCCATTTAAGATAAATTGAAGGATCATTCTTATCCTAGGATTTAGAGTCTCTTAATTCTGTTTTTGAATATGAGGCAATAGAGCACTTTTATTTTATTTTAATTTGTGTTTACCAAACCTATATCATACACTCCATTGGGCAGTGGGCTCCTCTGGGCTCTTTCCGGAAAATTAAAAACATAAATTAAATATAAATGGCTAAAGCCACAGAACAAGCAAAGCCTTCTTAGTGTCCACAGAGAGGAGTTCTATTACCGCCACTCGCTTTGGAGAAGAGGGAAGTTACCTGTAATTCTTGTTCTCTTGAAGGTGTATATTTTATAATAGGTCCCCATTCACCACCCTGCCTTCCCCAAGGAGTTCTTGGCTGCTTGATTTTCTTGGCTGCAGAAGAACTGGCAGTCAGGGGTTAGCACATTCTTAGGACCCCTGGGGTAGATACATTGCAGTACTAGCAAGACTTTATGCTCTGTTTGACTGTGTTTCTGGATTTTAATTTTGCCTCAAGCCGTATGTTAAAGGAAGTTCTCTCTGACGAGAATAACTCTGCATTTAGAGAAAAATGCTTCCTTAAAGATATTATGCCTTTATTAACAGAAATTTCACCCTTTAAAATAATTATAATAAGACATGGAGAAAACGTGAACATTTTTTTTAAGACCCCAGGCTTCCCCAAACTTCTTTTCTATTACCTTGAACCTGAACCATGCAGACTAATCTACATGAGAACACATTGCAGTTTCTCTCCCTTACCAAGACTAACAATATCTTGAAGCAAGAGTGTGGATTCATTTCAACTCACCTGGCATCTTCTATTGATAGATAGTGGCTGTCTGTTCAGAAGGCCAGGTGCAGACTCCACGGGAAGGAGTGTGGTGATTGATTAATCATGTCTGCCACAGTGGAGGACAAGGAAGTGGAGACTATGTGCCTTAAGGACTGTGTTTTATTCATCTTTGTATCCCTGTGCCTACCATGGTCCCATAAATACTTGTTGAGTTGAATTGAACTAAACTTTCTACCTAATTCCACTCTTTATAGGCACTGCAATGGCATTGTCTGAGTCTGAAAGAACGGTGGTAGTAACATCATCTATTGGTGGAAAGCAATGGTAGTGAGAAATTGCCCAAGGGTTGAGTTGTCATGGGGCCAGTAGGTCCAGATCCCCTATAATCTGTTCAATTTCTCTGACATGGACCCAATGTCTACTAATGAGACTTTCATGATCATCAGCTCTTTACTGTTGCCCTATTACCTCGCCAAAGAACTAAATCGCATTCTGCATGTTCCTCGCTGCTGACTGATGTCCCACTGGGATGCATCTCTTAGAAGCCCAACATGGATCTGCCTCACAATGTCAACCACGGACAACCAGACAGCTTCCACTTATATGATCTATGCATTGGGTGAGACCCTTACACTCACCACCCCTACCTCTGAGCTTAGGACAGACTTTGGACCCTGGACCCTGTGCTTAAAACTGTGTGCTGCTCTGCTTTACAATAGCACCCAATTTCTGAGCCTGCTCAACACCACTTTTTTCTCCTACCTCCTCCTACCCTCATTCCCCTCCACCATCATGCATCCCTTGCTGATTATTTCATGTATCTAATATTATTTCATGTATCCAATATCTCCATAATGACAAAATTTCCATGATATTTGATGCAGCAGTGAGGCAAATTGGATATTTGTGGTTGAATAGTCCTGGTTTAAGTCTTTTCTCTTTTATTCAGTGCCTGTGTGACCCAAGGCAAGTTATTGACCTGCTCTGTTGCTTGTTTTTTTTTTTAATTGAAAAATGCAGATAACAACAGCACTCACTTCAAAACATTGCTGAATTAGAAATAATGTATGTATTGTGTCTCATAGCTAATAAAAATTCAATAAATAATAGCAATTATTATTATCTCATCCCAGAATCTACATTGCATTAGAATTAAGAAAGTAGCTGTACCTTCAAAAACTATACAAGAAAACATAGGATCAGACTCCAGGTCATAATAACAAAAATGTCAGAAATTGTTTAAGACCATATTTATAAAACAGCAATGACTCAGCAAAAAGACAATCAAATTCTCCAGCAAAAAATCAGTTGTGGGTTATTTACTAATGGGGGGAACAAAAGTAATTCAAGGGAGATTTGGAGAGTATTGCATACTGTTAATGTATATAAAGCATAAATATCATTATTTATGCTTTCCATTATCTTACTTAGTTCTCACCACAATGTCCCCATTTTACAAGTGAGGATGTTGAAGCTGGAAGGTGTTAATCAGCTTGCCCATGCCCAGGTTCCCCATAAATTATGGACTTCAACCCTATCCCCAGGTCTTCTGCCCAGCCCTCATTCTACCTCTCCAAATTGTCTTCTTACAGAGATATCTGAAGGGAAAATCTTAAGCAGGATCCTTACCAATTTGGCTGGTAAAAGCCTGGAAGGCTAGAGCTTGTTGCTCTCACACTGGAGAACTTCTCCAGTGCTGGGGACAGGACTCCAGGGATTTTCCTGCCACAAGCTCATTCTCCACAAAGGGCTCCTGGCTTGCAGGCCTTTCCAAGAGGGCCCTGACAATTGAGGGAGCCTTGGTGTCATCACATCATCAGGCCACAGCCAGACTCAGAGTGTCTGCCTCTGCAAAAACACACCTGAATAAGCATTGGGAGAAGAACACCTCTCCCCACTCTGGTGTGAAGAGTTTGATGGAATGAAAATAACAAACTTGTCCGCCATGATGATGCAAACATCAGCTGGACCTGTTAGAACAACACTGGCCTTTTTAAAAGACACCAGCGGCCTGATGCTTGTGTTTTTCAGCAGTTCCTCAGAAACGTGTTTGAAGAGAGATGCAGGCCTTCTCAAGAAGGAGAGATTACTTGCCAGCTCTTTTCCACAAGCTGATTCCCCTGTCCTCCCTCTAGGAATGTCCACGCCTAGGGCATGACCTTTCCTTGCCTCTCATGGTTTCAAATCAGAGCTTGAAGGACAGCGATGTCTTGTTTGACATATAACAATAAAGCAGCTCAAACTAGCTTCA
This sequence comes from Lemur catta, assembly GCF_020740605.2. Lineage (NCBI taxonomy): Eukaryota > Metazoa > Chordata > Mammalia > Primates > Lemuridae > Lemur > Lemur catta. The sequence goes on from NC_059131.1 coordinate 84,000,211, forward strand.
TTTCATGGGGGATGGGATAAAATAACAAATATGACTATCTCATGGAAAATAAGAGCAGAGAATATAGTTAGGCCTCATAAGCTATTGGGGTAAATAAAAAGGCAATTTTGGGGATTGAGAACCCTGCTTTCTCCCTCTCTCTCAGCTTCAAAGTATTTTGTTAGTGGTTGTTGTTTGATTTGGTTTTATCTCTGCCTCTTGGTCTATTCACCTTTTTTGTGTATGATTTTCATATAACTGTAAAGCAAGTAACCCCACACATCCCACCAGGTAAGATATTCAGCAGAGATTGGCTAGAGTCTTTGTAGCCCAATCAATATTTATGAGAGAAATGAACTGAGATCGACCCAAGTGTTATTTCCCTTGGACCAAGTGTCCTCATCTGTAGAGAAAGGGAGTCAAAGAGTACAAACATTTCTACAAGAATAACTCCTGAGAATGAGCAGCAGACAGTTGTCAGAGCAGGATCACAAGTTGGCAGACATCCCTAAGATGTCTATATGGACCATCATGTAACTTCAGGGCAGGAAGTGGCTTCAGGAACATATAAGCCACTGACAATGTCTCAAAAACTCACAGTGACCTTGCAAAGTGAGTGTCTCTTCCCCATAGGATGAAAACACTAAGCCTTGGAGAGGTTAACTTACTAACGAATACAACTTCTGGAGCAAAAGCCATCAGTAACAAACACAATCTCTTTTCTTCCAGGAGCTCTCACAGACAATCAGTCACCTGAATGAATTTACTACTGTCCAGGTTCCAACTCTCAACCTGTAGGCCCAGAAGCCTGATTTGCCAAGACACAGAGAGTAGATCCAATTCTTTGGGTAGGTACACCCTCACAAGCCCACAGGGATCTGTGAAACAAGATGCCTATCTACTCAGCTACAAAGATATGCTCTACCATAATTCATAATATAGTTCCCAAGTAAGCCTAGATGCATATTACCTTCTTACAATAAGACTTATATAGGAAAAGAGGTTTCCAAGTACATGGCATCAGAATAAGGGCATTTGTTATATAATTCAAATGTTTCAGCATATATGCAGCATATATGGTAGTAATATCCTGATGTAATGGTTCTATATAATCAGGGTGGATCTACTCCTAGGTCTGGGGCCTTGGAATCCTCTATTCAGTGCAGTTCTTAGAAGGGCAGCACCAATGCTTATCTCTATAATTCTCCTTTTTCTTATTTTCTGCTCAGCAAGCCCCTTTCTGATTGG